>NW_015505218.1:2552349-2581410 GCF_001515645.1 Sinocyclocheilus grahami | reverse complement strand
AGAAATGTTTCTTGAGCAGCAAATTAGAATGATTTCTGAAGGATCGTGTGACACGGAAGTCAGGAGTAATGATGTTGAAAATTCAGCCTTTTTATTAAAATAGACAACAGTTATTTTAAATGGTTATAATATTTCACAGTTTTATAGTTTTTTACTGTATTTTTGATCAAATAAATGAAGGCTTGGTGAGCAAAAGAGACTTGACTGACCCTCGACTTTTGAATGGAACAGTACATTTATAAACACAGATCGATAAATGGTAACTCTTATTTTCTGACTGACAATGGTAGAGAGAAAAGATAAAGCAGGAATATATCGAGGACTGCTGTAAAGGTCACACAAGTATTACATGGGTTCAAGGTGGAAACAAATGCTCTTTTACAGATTCTCTGGCCAAAGAAGGAGAAAGAGACTTCAATCAATATGAATGGCTGGCCACAGTCATACTCGGTTCAGGTTAGGCTCTTGGCATGTTAATTGTTGGTCTTTGTTATTTTTGCCAAGTCATTTGTCATGTTTAGATATCTGTGAGAGTCGTTTCTCTCACTCGATAGCATTTAGTCTAAATTACCCTTTAAATGCCTGAAACGATTGCAAACACAATTCATGATAATCAATGCGCTAAGAAATTTTTTTCTCTGTATGGCATCATATAACCAAAGGGATTACAAAAAAAAAACTAAAAAAACTAAAAATCTCAATAGCCATCAAGTCCTTACACTTTACATGAAAGTGTATCTTTTTTGTTATATATATATATATATATATATACATATATATATATATATATATATATATATATATATACACATAATATATATAATGAATGTTGATTGCACCACATGATTTTTGTTGGTTGCATCACATGAATGTGATTTTTCCAAAATGTGTAAATAAATAAATAATGACATCTTCTGTAGATAGATTCTGCTGTATTTTTTTTCAAGAATTGTATTATTCTTATTATCATTATATCAGTAAAATTATCAGTAATAACTGTTATATCACCCTGACACCCTTTGTTATATCAAAAGTCATTATTTCCAAAAATATCTGAAATTATGGAAGCTTGTTTCCATCATGGGATTAAAAAAAGATAAATAAAAAGTAATTGTGACTTTTTTTCTCAGTTTATATCTCACAATTCGTCCTTTGCATCTTGCCATTCTGAGAAAAAAAGTCACAATTACATTTTATTTTTATTTGTGTATTCCGCTGCAAAAATGGCCTTCCATAATAAAATGACTGGATGCTAGAAAAAAGGCATTGCGTGCGAATGACACCATTGTCAGAACTAAACAAAAAGGCGAGCTGTGCTTTGTTTTTCTGTTTGGAGCTGGTGCAGGAACGCATCACCTCATTAGCTTTAATTGATCTCCAGTGCTGGCAGAGCATCATTAACTCACACCACAGGCAACTCAACACCAATGCATATCATAGGATGATCAATGGATTATCAATGGAGGCGTTTCCTTCAATGCGTCTGTACATTATTTCTCAGCATCAGGCCTGCATGTTTGATCAAAGAAGAGATCCTAAAGTTTGTGATTGCACCCTGCTGATTTATTCTGTATATTTGCAGGGAGCTGGTGGGTGTAAAGCCTCTTGAGAACGAGTGGATGAGTCCAGAGGCAATCAGACGAGGTGATGACAGGGGCACGGCTGCACACCGGCTCCTCCGGTCGATAAAGCCCTTACAGAACGCACATCTCCACTGCACAACAGCAACAGTGTGGCTTATGCGGAAGATTTCAGATTTTATAGCAGGTCGCATCAATTATTTCTCTTCAAATCTGCCTTTGACCTAAAAAATGCAGCCTGGAGTGACATACTATTAATAAGCTCTCCTGACTTTTAAGTGAAGGATTTTACAATGTATCTGTCAGGGCATCTAATCTAAATCTAATCCAGATATGAGTCTGCCAGACAATAATGAAGCGAAAATGAGCCTTCCACAAATAATTGGTCATGTGCTAGCATACTTTATGCTCTCGTCAATCTATTATGTAGCAGCCTTGATGAACTGAATGAAGCTAAATCCAATAGATCCTCTGCAGTGAATGGGTGCCGTCAGAATGAGTGTTCAAACAGCTTTTCGCTTCACAAGACATAAACTGATGGACTGGAGATTTGTGGATTATTGTGATGTTTTTATCAGCTGTTTGGACTCTTATTCTGACGGCACCCATTCACTGCAGAGGACCCATTGGTGAGCAAGTGATGTAGTGCTACATTTCTCTAAATCTGTTCCTATGAACAAACTCAACTGGTGAGCGCCTTTTCAGCAAATGTTCGTTTTTGGGTGAACTACTTAAAATAAAATAAAATTTAGCATGTGGTTTATCTGAGGCCTTCTTTATGGCTCACATAGTATGATATACCGTGAATATTGAGCTCACTCTTGAGAAGGAAAAACACTTACATTTTTCAGAGGCACAAACTAGGCAAAATTGTACCATTTTATGCAGGTGTCTGTATTTATATGGCCAAAATGTTAGATGAAAGCTCTGAGCTTGTAATGTAAGTCAATGAGATTTTTATAACAGTATAAAACTACCTACATAAAATGCATAATGTCAGTTGCCACTCTATATCTACCTTAATATGTCTTGTAAGATATAATGTATACACATTTGTAATATATACAATTTAACATTGATTTCACATCAAATTGACACCTGTGGACAAGGAGAACGTTTATAGAATTAAAGGCCTTTTTACTAAGTGTATGAAATATCAATGAGACAAAATGCATGTAGAAGATTGTGTACATCTTTCAGCAAAGTTTTATGATACAGTCAAATATGATATGGTTCAAATGTTTGGAGCTGAAATGATGTGATATTAAATCCATTCATTGCAGAAGACAATAGCGTGAAAGCACTAGATGCATATCCTGACACTGAAAAACTGAATTCAATATTGCTTTAGTCACAATATTGATATCAGCTACTGTAGCTTGTCATGTTGACTATGAAGTCATTCATCTGCATTAAAAATGGAGGAGTGTCCATGTCCAATTATAAGATCCCAAATTTGCTATGCACCCACACAGGGCATCGCTAAACCCTTTTACAGCCACCAACAGCTCTGTGCCCCAGTAAAATATTACTAATAAATCCCTGTCTGACTATGAAGATTACCTTATCGACCAGAGAAGGGTTTTCCCTGATAATATTTCAGCATCCACTTCATGTGTGTTTGCTATCAGCTGTTTAGAATCAGATAAGGTCTAAAATAGCTTGCAATTCTTTGATTAATTCCTAACACAGAAAACAATAAGAGGTGGATATTTACTGTAACTCCACTTTAGGCTATAAAAACAAAACCTCTATCGTTTAAAGCGTCTCTTTATTGCGTGTGCAGCTTGTTAAAGGTCCCCTGAAATGCTTAGAAACACACAGCGTTAAGGCCCGTTCACACCAAGCACGATAACTACAAAGATAACGATAACGATATAGTTCTAAAAATCGTTCTCAATATTAAAGAATAGCATAGTTCACACCACAACTATAACGATAACGATACAGAGGAACGATATCGTTGTGATCGCTTTCAAAACGATTTTTTTCCAGCTGATGAACGATAAAACACTGACAGCCAATCAGAATCTATCCTGCCGTAACAAGCTCAAGAATTTAAAGCGGCAGAGGCGCGTGCGCTTCGAATAAACAGACGATATGGTTCGACGCTAATATCGTTATCTTTATAGTCATCGTTCTTTGTGTGAACGGGGCTTTACTCTATGTCTTGACGTCATTTGAACTGAAACAGGAAGACAGGGCGGGACTTATCAAGCAGCCCCGTCCCTTTTTAAAATAGCCAATAGCATTTGTTTATATCACAGCTTGGGCTAGAGCCGTTCAGAGCCATCGAGCTCCGTAAAGCTGCATTTGACAGGGTATGCCAGCCGCAATCTCATCCATATTGCTATAAAATATAGCATTCTGTGTAGAATTCAAATAGCTCTGATACATTTTGTGGTCTGCGGCGACTCGCGCATGTGATCCGCTCCGTGCTATCGTGTCTCTGGACCGGAGCAGAGTGTGGTTAGCGTGACACAGCGCCAAGCCAGACTTCTTTGTTTCCTCAATGGAAAGCATATTTACACCGTTTGAATCGTTCCCTGTCCCCTATATAGTGCACTACGTGCCATTCACTGTACAGAAAATACTAATTCTGTGGACAAGTGACCGATTTCAGCCGCGGCTTCAGCGTCTATGTTACAGTGTAGGGGGCGGGGCTTCGGATTCTAGAGAGCATTTGATTGGACAGAAAGTTTGATGAGAAGCTGAAGTACGATGTGACGTCAAAAAAATCGTTGAGCCGTTTTGGCGGAAGTGACGAACTGCAAGCTTTGAATGCTTATATCTTCTAAATGCGAATTTTGTCACTGTTTTGGAGCACACTGCCTTATAGATAACCTTAAGACTAACATATTGATACTAACACCCATGAAACTTTAATTTTGATTTCATGGGGACAATTCAGGCCATGCATCTTTTTTGTGGTGAAAATGATTTGAAAATTGAAAAAAAATATATATATATTTTTTAAATAAATTCCACTTGGATTGCTATATTAACTAATCAGTCAAGCATTTTACAATTTGCCTCCAAAATATATTGGAGTTCGTATAAGTGTGTGTGTGCACGTATCACTGTCGCTGGTAGTTTGTAATTCCATTGTTCCTTTTATATTTGCCAATGTCTTTTTGCAGTATAAAACCAACAGCTGAGGTGACATCACATTAAATATGTATGGCCTGGTTCAGTCCTCAGAGGATATCCGAAGGCCTTTTGACACATTGCTCCTCCACATACCAGAAACGCTTTTTTTTCCCCCTTAAGGGAAAGATTCTATCAGACAGGACAGCAATTCCTAAAACAATTTTATTATTGAAAAGTATTAGAGGATGCATGTGCCTTTGCAAACATCTATTTAAAGGCGGTCTTCTCAATCTGTCACCTTATTGAGACATTAAGATTTGCATGGATTTTTAAGATGGTTGCACTGCATTTGAGGATTTTTGGTTTTGTTGACCGCTTATTCTAGGTCGTTAACGTTTGTGCAACTGGTGCCCTCCAATGACATCTAGTGGCGCACCACAGTCAATGCATTATCAGAGTTATTAAATATGAAAACAAATGAATCCAAATTAAAAGAGCACTCTTAAAAAGAAACTATCACCATTTATCCTTTTATTGATAACATTGACAAATACCCCCAAGTATTTACACACTACATTGAACATTTTGCACATAAGAAAGTCACTTGAATCATTTGAGATCTAAAAATGCCATGTTTATTTCAAATCAGTGTCACCTAGACATAAAAAAAAAGTAACAACTAAAGATGCAAATAAGAGCTTTCCCCAGCTTAACAGCTGATCACTTGCCTCTGGTTAAAGCTGAAAATGTCCCTAGACTCTCCACACATAAAATGATCAATGTAATCAGTCAAAATGACACAAATAATAACAACCACAATTCAAAAACATCCTTTCAACGTCGCAGGAAGCTTATGGGGCCAAACAGAAGTGAACCTTAAATACATCAAATTGTGCATTTTGAAAGCTGGGAAAGTAGAGGGGAAAAAAAAAAAAAAAAAAAACTAAGTCATCAGCCATACAGAAACACACCACCTTAAATAGTTTTAAAAGAGTATGTACTGCTACCACTTGGTTTTATTGTTGAACGTGGAAATATTTTGTTTTTGCCAATGCAGTTTAACAGCAAGCTGTAACAGGACCACCAGCAAACCCAGCACTGAGAGAGTTTGGTTGTCTAAAGTCAGAGCTTGCATGCATTAGGCATCTCTACTGGTGATCAGTTTATAGCAGCCTTGATATCAAGACCTCGTAGACCCAGACTTAACTGATACTAACTGGCAGCGAACAAATAACTTGCTGCCCAATTAGGAGAAACAAGTTCTTTAATCATCCTCATCATCTTCCTCTTCTTCGTCCTCATCCTCATCGTCGTCTTCATCTTCGTCGTCATCATCCTTCGGTTTGGATTTGGCAGATGATGCCCCTCCGCTTCCTTTTGCCTTTCCTTTGTAGTCTGCCATGTCCTGAGAAAACAAAACACGATGACAACTTTACAATTACAAAACCATTAAATAAATACCTAATGGTTATATACACACACACACACACAAACCACTAGCAGTCAAGAGTATGAAATATATTTATTTTTTGTCTTTAAAATTAAGACTCAAGATTATTTTCTTATTTGAATGCATTTTAAAATGGTATTTATTCCTGTGATGCCAAAGGATCCTTCAGAAATCACTCTTTCATTCATTTTTTAACCACCATCCACACTGAATAATGAACAGCATTTTGCGCCACCTTCTGATACTTGTCCTTCAGTTTGTTGGCCTTGGACTGGAAGGGCTGCTTCTCCGAATCAGACAGATTATTCCACATCTCTCCCAGCCTCTTGGCTACATCTCCAATGCCCAGACTGGGGTGCTGAGCCTTGATGTTGGGCCTTTGTTCTGCACAGAACAGGAAAAATCCAGACCTGGGAATAAGAAAAGAGACAAACATTTAAGTAACTAAACTAGACAAGCCCATAGTCCATCCAGAATCAATAAAAGAAGCTCTAGCAATAAGCATTCTGAAAGGAAAGAGCACATACTGTGGCCGCCTTGGAGCATTGGGGTCCTTAATCTGCTTCCGACTTTTCTTTCCTGGATTGTAGCTCATCATTTCCTGGTCATAACGGACCTTGTCCTGTTTGGCCAGGTCTTCAAATTTAGTCTTCTCTTTTGGTGACATAGTCTGAAACAGATGACAGTTTCTTGAAGCCGCTACCTGTAGCCTTTATTCATTTTTATTTTTTTAAAGATATAGACATCTCCAGATAAGAATAACCTACTTACTTTCCATCTCTCAGAGCACTTCTTTGAAAATTCTGAAAAGTTAACCGTGACACCAGGGTTCTTCTTGTTGTGCTCTTCACGGCACGTCTTCACAAAATAGGCATAGGCGGACGACTTGCCCTTGGGTTTCCCTGGCTCACCCTTTGCCATTATTACAAGCCACTCAACTATCACACCACACCTAGAAATACACAGAATTGAATAAACTAAAACATAAATATATATTACGGAGACGACCCAAATGATTAGGTGCCACAGTTTCAATGTAAACAAACTGCATCTTTTCATACATAGCTCATTCCTAGAGACTCTCTTAATAGAGAGCCATAGTCCCACTCACTTTTCAGCAGCATTGGTTCCAGAAATAATTTTCATATTCGTTTTACTCGTAGGGATTTTCAAGGAATCTTTAAAGAGGTGTAAGTTGAAATTCAAACCAACAAACTACGAGGTGAATTATAACATTATTTGCTTTGATTTCATTTGAAAATCAGATAATTTTTAAAAAAGTTACAAGACTGTGTACTTAATTGCTAGATCACATTTATTGCAATAATAATTGCACTAAATGCAGTGGTTCATGGGAGTGGACAGGAGTTAGAGAGTTCTTTTGGTGCAAACGGTTTCAATTCTTTGATTAGTGTAATTTTTTACAGAATCATGGGTAACGTGGTATTCATTCATTTTTTTAAACTTAAAAAAAAAAAAAATGGAATTCATGCAGGCTGATGGCTTCAACAGAAGCATATACCATCGATTACGAACCTCGTAGCTCTTTAAAGTTGGTCTGTCTTTAAGGACTCAAGTTATTAAGGTAAAAAAATAGTTAATGGGATATTTACTTTGGGGACCCGTGTGTTTCAATTAGGGCGGTCAATTTTTTTTCCGAATATGCGTCGAATTAAAAAACAAACAGTCAAATGCAAAAACGTTGCATTCTAATTTTAGGTCTGCGTCAGCCGTCAGGCAGCCTTATCAGCGGCGCACGAGATTCGACGACGATGTAAGCGTCATTGAATTGTAATGTTTTTGTTAGCCTATCCAGTTAAACCCAATAGATGTGGCGCTGATACGTTGTTCATTCAATATATATCGGAAAACGAGATCATCAGTGTGGAGAATATGTTGATTACGTCAAAACTGAAACCAAGCCGTTCTAGAGGGACATCTATCAGCGTTGCACTCGCGTCTCACACAAGAGAGCGGCATGTTTAGAAAGCCATGTAAAATTAATATAAGTTCAACTTTTAAAAAACATGTCTCATGACTTTATGGCGGTTTTTCCCCGTCCCACTGCATCTCATGTTTTTAATTGAAGAAAGTAGCCTACTTTTGTGATTGGTTTTCCGTGCTTTGTATTAAACTATACATGCATGCATGGTGCTGTTTTTTCTTTTAATTGTTTAAGCAACTTTAATTATATATGGTTTAGAAACATTATGCACTTTTTTTCCAAAGATAGTCGTGTTATTTTATTACTCTTTGAAGAAACCTGCATAATTTTTTGCTCGATGCGCCCTCTTGTGGCCTCAGGAGAGAAGCCAAAAGCTTTTTTCCCTCCTAACTGAAATTATGCCTTTTAAATTCGATTAGATAATATTTAAGTGGAAAATTCGAATTTAGTTTGTCATTTTGACACCTTTAGTTTCAATATATAACGCATGTTCTGCACATCGTCGGAGGTGCCTGCAAACACTACTTATTATATTCCATGTTGTGAAGTGCAAACTGATGACAGAAACTAAACTTTACTTTAAAACGTAAATTAGTGATTATTTCCAAAATAAGATGTTATTTAACCGCGTGACTAGTTTAAAAAGGCCAGTAATGTGTGAAGAGAAGGACTGACTGGCCGCTTCTCTTCAATCAGACTGCAGTCATTAAAATGGCCTCTCTCAGCGTCCAGGAACAATGCCTTGCACATCGCCGTCTTCACAGCACACTTCGAGGACACGTCGACTTTTAAAAGCTGCTAGGTAAAGCCATTTTAAAAGTTGTTTATTAAATACAATGAGCTGCGAAGACAGCTTCTGCTAAGTTTGACCAGTTCCACACTTGACGCTAAAAACACTATCGTGTAGGTTTGCGACATGAATATTAATTACGCGCCGTGACGTTCGCCCCGCATAGCTAACTGATTGGTTGTAATGTAGACGTGTTCAGGTGGGCGTATTTAGTGAGCAGCGAATTAACGAATCATACTATGGAGAAGGCGTTCATTATGAATATTAAATTAAGTTACGCTGTAGGAATTTTACGCAGCGACGTCAACGAAATCATTAACATTCATGAGCCAAACCTTCCCCATAGTAGGATTAGCAAATTCGCGCCCAGCACAAACCCGTTTCTAACAAAGGCAGCCGCAAACCAGCCATGACTGGCACTCAACAGCTCAATGCTCTCCATAACCAGAAAACATACAACGAGCCAAAACTATTAACGTTACACAGTAAACTCAGCGACGACACACGGTGCACTCCACAACAGTTTTTCAGCCAATTTAGCACCCCCTGATTTTTGAGGCAGATTTTTTTTTTTTTTTTACATCGCCAGCCATTTTAAAAGCACGTTCGTCACTCAACTTCGGTTTAAGAGACAAAAAATGTAGCTTTTCTAGACTGTAAATGATAGCGAAATAGTTTAGAACCAACAGAATAAAAACCACCGTTAAACATTTCAACGTAAACGCGAGTTTTTAAAAGAAAAACACGGTTAGTTATATTTAAAATATGGCTTACGCACTAAAAAAGGCTTTAAATAACTAAAACAATATATTAAAGAGAATATTAAGCCCCGGTGAAAATTCTAAAATTGAGTCTTTTATAAATACCTTCTGCTAATGTTTGTCCCGTCGTCTGTTCTCCTCAATCACACACTAACGGCCTCCTCGAGTCGCGCTTCCTCTCTATAGAAGCCCACACAGCCTCGCGCTAGCTCACTACGAGACCTGCCTGATTGGTCAGTCCCGGCACGCATTTAAAACAGCCTCCGCAACTGTGGATTGGCTAAAAGATCATACATATTCATAACCTGCTTGCCGCCATTGGACAGAAGCATAAGCCACACCCATTATTCAAAAACAAGGCGGGAATTGCTGTCATAACAACAGAAGTTTCACGTGTGAGCGTGAAATACGGGCGGTACAGTGCACTATACAGAGGAACTGTATACTGTGCAATGTTTAGGGTGTGAGAATACTAGTAGAGGAGCAGAAAATATGAAAACGAGGATGGCCTACAAAAACAGAACGATGGTAATATAAAATATTGTGTTAAAAGGTTTGTCCACAAACAAGGACGTGTCAAGGACATACATGAATACGGTTTTTGTTTTCAATATTACACTTAGTAGAGTAACAAGATGTATTTGTTGGCTTAAATTGCATTTTCATGTACTCTGAACCCATGTTTTTTTATTATTATTATGAACAATATTGTCTAATTAACAGCAAATTTGCAGATTTATCATGGATTACCAAAAGCAGCAGAAATAACACCTAAGATTTTTTAAAATTCTTTATACAACAAAATGTAGTTTTAAACATATTAAGATACTCAATTATTACAAATATAAGCTTATAAGAAATTAGAAATTTATTATAAAATTACTATAACACACTTTAAAAAAAAACACATTCAGAAAATAACATACATACGCATTAGCCAACTTTTAGTAAACGGTCATAGTAATCTTGAAATGCATTTAAAATAATAATAAAAGAAGGTGGCGGTTTATGTACACAAATATGTCACTTACTACCTCAGAGCAAAGCTATGCACAAATTTTATATTATGCATGATTTTAAATGTTTCCTCATTTTGTTTCTCATAGTTGAGGTATACCTATGATGAAAATTACAGGCCTCTCTCATCTTTTTAAGTGGGAGAACTTGCACAATTGGTGGCTGACTAAATACTTTTTTTCCCCACTGTATATAAATATACATAAAATGGTGTTCAAAAGTCATGGACCACCAAACTGTGGATTTCATCCCAATAAAAATGGTAAAACATACAAGATTTTAGAATTTTTAGCACAGCTTGAATAAATAATATATAATATTAATTAAAAATAAATAAATAAACCTTCATATAAAAGTCAAATATTACCCTTTAGGGATTCCGGTTTATAGTAAATAAAACCACATAAACCATATAATGCATATTTTCTAAAATAAATGGTTAAAAAGATACATTTTACCATATATTAAATAAAATAAAATTGTAAGTAAATGCAGGCAATCCTAAGATTTTATATAATGCAACTTAAAATACAAATCAACTCAGAATCTTAATTGTTTTACACTGTTATCAGTGTAACTCCACAACACACATTTTTCCACCTACAACCACTGAAGCAAATGTGGAATAAGTAGCCATCAACTATCATCCTCTGCATCCCCTGCTCACCTGTGGCCTCATGCGAGGGTTCCAGCGCACATAATAACTGACCCAAAGCTCTAGGTGTCTCAAACTGGCTACTGGATATAAAACATGGTGCTCGTAGTTCACATACAGCGGGTTGGTAAACTCCTCAAGCTGGCTGTTCACATATGACCACAGAGATACGGTCTTGCTGTACACCTCCTGCAAAAAAAATCAGAACTGAATGACATTAGAGTGACTAAATCATGACAGAATGACAGTTGCATGCATCTGTTCTTGCCTTCGAGACCCGTTCTTGCTCGCTGTTGTAAAGAAACGTCCCAAACAGGCAGCTGTACAGGTGATCAAGCACCGTGATGAGAAACAGCTCATTGAATTCAAATGCAGAGGGAAACTATGAAGAGAGAAAAAAATTAAATAATAATATATTTGGTCATATAATAAACGTCACATCATCTCCACTGTTCCTCACCTGCCGGGCCATTTGCCAGACACAGTCGATGAACTGCACAAAGAGAGGGGAGCGCTCAGAGTTTGCATGATTCCCATCTCCATGTCCCACTCGCTGACAGACAGAAGGCCAGAGAAGGAAGCCGTAAGATGCTAGTAAACATTCAGTGCACAATGTTTTTCTCCATTCATATACACAGGATGTTACTGACCGAGGCAAAGCGGTGTCCGAAGCTCAGCCATTCCTTCTCCAGAAGCACCTGGAAGCCCCTGAGCGAGCGGTAGTGTGCGTCCAGCATGAGCATGGCCAGAGAGGTGAGCTGAGCCGTGCGGTCCCAGCCATCGCTGCAGTGCACCACCACTGACGTCTTTCCCGACTCGATTCGGTCTGCGATGCGCACCGCACCTGCTAGCAAGAGCTACAGAGAAAACAGATGGTCATTTTGGTGGGTGCTGTACCTTTAAGACATGCTTTTTATTATATTATTTTTATTTATATTATTCTACGTGTTTTAAATGATTAAGTCAATTAAATGATTACATTTTATTACATACAACTATTTTAAAAACCCGTTCATTTCTGCACTTTGTTAAATGTATAACATTAAATAATACAACTAATACATTCATCATTTTTAGAGCTTCAATTTAAAATTGCATTTCTGTATTATCTTTATTCAATTCAAATTTAGCTTAGCTGAGCAACCAAGTTCATTAGTTGCTACCAAATGTGAAGTATACAATGGCATTTAAATCCAACCCAGTGTAAGCTTTTTTTGACTGCACTGACAAACGTGTTCAAAAAACACTCACTCACTCACTCACTCACTCACTCACACACACTGCAACTTGAATCCAACCAATCCAACCGACCAATACTGTTTTAAATGCAAGCAAATTTAGTTTTATTTTACCAAATAAACTTTTTCTTTTTTCTTTCTTTGAATTTACATTTCTATTGAAAAACGGTCTAAAGATGTGATTTTTAAAACATCCTAAAAACCTCTTTTAACTTGTGCTTTGAGTTTTTAGAATGTCTTGTGTGCGAGACACGGCAAACGACACTAGACATGCAAAGGTCAAACCACATGTCCATCTAGCGCATGTTTACATAGAAAACAATGGAAAATTCTTCTTAACTGTTTTTCTTCTTATTTTCTAAACTAAGAAAAAAATGTACGAATAATTTGATAATAATAAAACAAGTATGTAGTACAGATATGCTATATACATAAATTATGCAAGGGAATGTGAACAGGATGTGAATATAACACTTTAGCAATGGATTTAAAGGAGACATATTATGCCCCCTTTTACAAGATGTAATATAAGTCTCTGGGGTCCCCAGAATGTGTCTGTGAATTTTCGGCTCAAAATACTCCACAGATCATTTATTATATCATTTTGAAAAAGCCTATTTTGAGTGGAAGCAGAAACACGCCGTTTTTCGGGCCTGTCTCTTTAAATGCAAATGAGCTGCTGCTCCCCGCCCCCTTTTCCAGAATAGAGCTGCAACATTACAGCTCGGACCTGCTAAAAACATCTGTTTTGGTTCTGATTATCATGTTTATCGTGCTGAAATCATATGAGTATAAACTTCAGATATACGGATTTCTGAGAGCACACATCCGAAGCACACGGACAGAAAGCGGCTGTCACAGCATGAGAGTACTAAACTAAGTTCTCATTCACACACAAGTTTACGTTAAAAACACACACTAGTTACAAAAAACTGTGGGTTATGTCTGTGAAGGTAAACAGCTGGGAAATAAATCGCACGTTTATTTTAGATCTGTGTTGCAGCAGCAATATACAGTAAATAAATCAATACATCCATTGCTCTGTTGTCTCCTCTGAGGCTGGGACTCTAAATAGTGTTCTGTGCTCGTCTGTGCAGCCAAAGACAGAACCGTTAGCATGTTTTGCTCAAACTTTCGCCATGGCATTAGAACTAGTACACTGTTGTCGCTTGCGAAAAAACACAATGACGGCGCCGTGGGTGTAAACTTACAGATTAAGGGGCGGTAATATTATAATGAGATCCCTTTGCCACGTCACTAAGGGAGCGAAATCAGACGCACTCGTTTTCTCAGAAAGTTACTGGGTTAATCTTTTTCACGTTTCCTTGGTTGGTAGATGCACCGGGGACCTCATTATAGCACTTAAAATCTGGAAAATTCAGATTTTCATGATATGTCACCTTTAAGTTAAAAACGACATAATATTAGATTTTTTTTTATTGCAAACATGCAGCTTTTCACTTCTCAAGACATTAATTGATGCACTGGAGTGGTGTGGATTATTGTAATGTTTTTATAAGCTGTTTGGGCTCTCATTCTGATGGCACCCATTCACTGCTGAGCAAGTGATGTAGTGCTAAATTACAAATCTGTTCAGGTCAAGACTTCTTACTCTTAAAATGTCTTATTTCTTAACTTCTTTCTATAAGAAGATTTTCCATTTGACAGTGCAACAGATTCAGCCATCGGATTGTTTACTTGTAAGTGTTATGCAAAATAAATATTTGAAAACAGAGCAGACAGAACAGAAACATCAGTGAAACTTCATGAGTATAAATGTCAGGATATAATGACCATCTGAAGGAGTGCAGCATGGTGCAGTGCAGTGATATAGTCACATATTCTCACCCTGATGTACTCCAGCCAGTGTGTAGAATCCACAGATGAGAACCAGCGCTGTTGGTCGATGGCAGGATACACCACCTCCTTGAGTTTCCTCAGGGATTCTCTCATCACGTGCATGTTGGGGATCTCCAGAAAGTTCAGCTCCACATTGATATAGAAACTTTCATTCTCATATCCTCCATCTTTGGCCTACAGAAGAGAAGCCACATATCAGCTATTCCAGAAAATCTGGTACAACAGCTAGTTTGTTGCTGGCTCAAGATGTGCTACCAGTGCTGACCAACTAATGACCAGCCAGAAACCAACAGCAACCAGCTTAAAGGCTGGAATGCATGATGTATGATGCCTAGTGTGATGTAAGAGCCGTGTCACATGATGCTAAAGGGAACATGTTTTGGCATGTTAAGCCCACAGCATTACTGGATTATCTATAAGATTGATCATTTCTTTCATGAAAATACTGAACTGAACTTCTAAGAAATGCCTCAAGCCTTGTCTTGTCCTCATCTGGACTAATCCCAATAACAGGTAATATTAATGTAAAATGGATGAGATTCCAACATTAAGGACATGAATCCACATGGAGACCCCATATCTCTGAGATTGAATCATATAGGGCCTTGAAAATGATGATTAGATATTATAGAAATATAACTATATAGATCAGTGGGTATACACTAAAATAAATGTTAATGAAAAAAGTAATATTGTGAAATATTATTGCAGGATTTTCTATCTGAATATATTTAAAAAATGTAATTCATTCCTATGATGCAAAGCTGTATTTTCAGCATCATTACTCCAGTCTTCAGTGTCACATGATCTTTCAGAAATAATTCTAATATGCTGTTTTGCTGCTCAAGAAACATTTCTTATCATTATCAATATTAATAACAGTTGAGCTGCTTAATATTGTTGTGGAAACCATAATAACGTTTTTTTCAGGATTCTTTGATGAATGGAACGTTCAAAAGAACAGCATTTATTTAAAACAGAAAACATTACAAATGTCTTTATTGTCACTCTTTCTCAATTTAATTAATCCAAAAACTCTTACTGACCTCAAACCTTTGAACGGTAGTGCAGTATTCATTTGTTAAAACAGAGTTGCTTACTTTGTTAGTGTCAGCCACAGTGCTTTGGCGAGCATCAAAGATGCAGAGTTTGTGAGACTGTGCGTTGGCGTCGAGAATGGTCTGCAGGTACCGCTCATCCTCCCTGCAGCGGCGGTCTGATGGACCCACCTGCGGCTGACCGCAGCGCACTATAGCGGCCTGACTCTCAGGGTGAATCCAGGACAGCACCTGATGGAAGGGGATAATGTTATTTTCTATTTTCATTTAAATTTTAGTGAAAGTTCTAGTATTTTTTCATGTGTTTTTGTCAGTTTTATTACGGTCTATTAAAAAAAAGTGTTTATACAGTTTTGATAAATATTCATTTCAATTTTAGTTTTAGTTAATTGAGTACATCAAGTTAAATGAAATGAAAATGAAAAATGTTGCCTTGGCAACTATCTGAAATGAAATTTATGTTTTTATATTTTATTTTATTTCAGTTAATGTTTTTTTATTTTAAGTAACAAATATGTTTTTTATGGTTTTAGTTTTTGTTAGGGGTCATCGGATGCCCATTTTCCACAAGTTGATATGATTCTTTAGGGTCTTAATGAAAAGTCTGTAACATAGTTTGGTTAAAATTTCTCAATGGTAGTGTAAAAAACACCTTTTTTACCCTGTCAAAAACAGCTCTTTTCAGATCAAGCCGTTTTGTAGCATTTTCCTTTAAATGCAAATGAGCTCTGCTGACCCCGCCCCTCTCTTCCGAGCCACTCTCTGAGAGACTGTTTACTTTAGACGCATTCATCGTGAAACTTGCTAATTAGCACATTATTAGGAAAGGCGATTTGCAAAGATTCATTAAAAAACCTTATATTCACTTCTTCTGTTGGTGAAGTTGGATCACGAATGATTCGCGTGAACATAGATGCATTTATGTAGATCGGGGGCGCATTCCCTTCAAAAACAAACGTAATTCACTGCGTCTTCAGCGGCTCAGATGTCAGGAGTAAATGACGACTGCTGTGTTCATTATTACATCCAACAACAGAACACCTCAATCGCTTGCTAGGAGTCATTCTTGTCTACATCTGCTCCGGCGGTGAAACAATGGGGGACTGATGACAGCTCACTCAGGGCGGAGCTAAGGTAAGACACCAGTCCAGTCTGTGCTGAAACACTACTGTCAATCAAACTATCGTGGGAGGGGCCTGTTTTTGTGATGTCACACAGACAGGCATCTGAGATCGGCTCGATTTGAGAAAGGGGAAATTATTTAACGAAATTTAAAAAAAAACACACACTGGGTGGATTTTTATCATTATAGGGTGGTTGTGTACACACACTGCCAACACACATTTCAGTTCAAACAACTTGGAAAAGTGCATGTAGCATCCGATGACCCCTTTAACTATAATAACCCTGATGACAATACAGGTGCTGTTAGAAGATATTTCAATTTATCCAAAAAAATTAAACAAAATTCTCCTTTTCAATTTAAAATAATTAGTTATCTTACTGGGAAACGGCGTTTGGCCCTAAAGGCCGCCACTCTCTTCAGTTCGTCCTCTGTGACGTTTGAAGGCAGGACCAGCAGAGTGGGATACGTCTCGCACAGCTCATAACTGCTGTTGACTTTACTGATGATCCAGCTCTCGTTCGGAAGACCCTGTTACCGTCCACAACATTGACACAGGTACATCAGAACATAATACCAAAATAATGACCTGTAATAACACATACTTTACATATGGTGAGTGATGAGGACAGTTCTTACCTGCCTCTTATACTCAGCGACTGGGTCGTAGATCTTCCAGCCATCTTCTGGAAACGTCTCCTGGTACTTAAAGGCAAAGAGAGGCTGAGGGAAGAGAGGGAACTTGTATCATGAAACATACTGAAACACCTTCAGCTAGTTCACACATCTGGGTGTTTTCATAAAGTCATACCAGGTTGTGGGAGAGAGGGAATGCGTACTTTGACAGTGTTTCAAACACCTCCAAATTGCTCTGTCCCTCCTTCTTGTACGCAAACCGGGGGTTTCTCAAGTCCTGTGGAAAAACAAAACAGGAATTAATATTTAAAGGTGTGAGCAAGAGAATAAATAGAAGCAAAGACAGGAAAAGGAAGAGACAGAGCCAGTGAAGAGTGAAAAAAGAAGGATGTGCCCTTTGCCTTGCAAACTATCTCAAGTCCTTGAGTGTTGTCTCCGTGACTCTGAACGGCGATAGACTCCAGTCTGCTAATGGCTCCAAGATTCACATCCAGCACAAACGGAGGATCCTTTGCCAAACACAAAAACAACACTATCAACCAACCAAAACATTTGTGCTTGCTGAGATCTGAGAAGACACTTTGGAATTCATTTAGAGCTTTATATCAATCTACTGAGCCAGGAACTATTTTATAGAGATCATGGTTGTGTCCTAATTTGCATAATTTTAGTGTGTAGTAGATTTATGCACTTTGCAGGTCATAGGAAAGTCTACACTTTTGAGTATGTAGAAAAAGCATATGCCAGTATTAGGGCAAAAGCTAGAGCATACTTTGGTTTTTAATGTTGGGAGTCTTGTGACACACCAAACCAACTAGAACTACTGGCGATGAAAGCTGCCTCGCATTACCTGGGTCTGAACTAAAAAGTTGTGCTTGAACACACTGCAAAAACTACAGCAAACAGCCAACTAGCACAAAATATCTGCCGCTGCCTGAGAGGAAATAACTCTCCATAACAGCAGGTGGCAGTAGTCTGTATTCATTATTAAAAAAAAAAAATGAATAAATAAAAACCGGAACTAGGACTGGATATACAAACTCTAAACAAAGCAGCGCTTGCTTTATAGGGGTGTGCAATATTTATCATCTGCAATAATAGCGTAATTGTTGTTATCATAATTGTTTACTGATATGTGAGCTGACATTATCAAGTATGTCACTCACTTTGCAAAAAACAAATAAAAACACATCTTGAGAGTCCGATCGCATTTGCTGCATGCTGAAGCCTTAATAATGTCCCTATAATTCTAGTTATGAAAGCTAAAAATATCCCTACATAGGCTTTTGTTTTTTTTATAATTTTAAGATATGATATAGTTAAGTAAAGGGGTCATATGATGCGATTTCAATTTTTCCTTTCTCTTGGGAGTATTACAAGCTCTTGGTGCATAAAGAAGATCTGTAAAGTTGCAAAGACTAAAGTCTCAAATCCAAAGAGAGATTCTTTATAAAAATTAAGAGTCAGCCACACCTACCTAAAACATATCTACATCACTATGTGGGAAGATTTGCATAACGCCGCCCAAATGTTCACACAAAGAAAGAAGGCATAACTTTTAGTCTCGCTGTAGTATTGTTGTTGCCGCCGCCGCCATGTCGTGAAGGCGCTGTGTGTTTCGTAGTGAAAGCGAAACTACTTTGTTTGGTCTTCCAAAAGAGGACGATATCTGCTTCGTCATGCCTGGAGCTGATCTGTGCTGGTCGCTGAGGGAATACATCAACTTTGCGCTGTGGATCGCCGGATCGGCTTTCACCGTGGACGAAGCGGAGTCCAGCCCGGAGTCGTCACATGTCCTTCCGGACGCTCCTTCGTCGAAATCGCCGGCCGCGCCGTTCTCAAGCCCACCCGCCTCTGCTCACTCTAGGCCGCCGCTGCTCACTCAAGCCCGCCGTGTGTGGTTGTGAAAGTGAAACTACTTTGTTTGGTCTTCCAAAAATGGACACGACTAGAAATCAGTGGTTAAGTTGTATTTACAACACTGTTCCAGAACACTTCCACATGTTCACAGACTGTAAGTAAGTTTTTTATATTTAAAGAGTTTCTATATTTTATATATTTAAAGCGAGTTTTTTGGGCAGTGTAGAGTAGGGCTTGTTGTTTGTCATTTCTCTGATCACAAATGCAGACATGGTTTTATGTTTACGCGGCGCGATGCAACGCAACACATAAAAAGACAGTATAAGTCATTATAATTCATAATTATGTCCCCACTGGATGCAACGAATGCCTCGTTTATAATGGGTTTTCATCTTTTTGAATCATCGCTCCAGCCGGACAGGGCATCATCACAGTATGGTAAGGGGCATAACATTTCCGTTACACGCTTAAGGTATTTGGCCAATCACAACGCACTGGATAGCTGGCCAATCACAGCACACCTCGCTTTTTTAGAACGATGATCTTTGTAAAAATCTACACGTTTCAGAAAGGCGGGGCATAGAGGAGTAACAATAATGTACAGTATGTGGAAAATAATGTGTTTTTTGAACTTTAAACTGCATAAACATTTCATTACACCAAATAATGTTCTTTTTAGCAACATCATTTGACCCCTTTAAGTAATATCATAAAAGCAAAACTGCCTTTTTCCTGAATATTAGTGTTTGAGCGTAATTGCAAATGTGATGTTCATTTTATACAAGTTAAAAAAACAGCTAATATTAAACGAGTTGTCTGCTTTTTCTGTTTCGCCAATGAAAATAGTTCAGAATAAAATTGGAAGCGGTGTTTCGTTCCTAAGTGAATGTGTTTTTGAACAAATAATTTGAGTCAATGATTCAAAGATCCTTTCATAAAGACAGTCACTTGCTTCATTTTTAAATGAATTAGCCGTGTTTTTCATTCAAATGAATCACTCATTAACACAGGGACTTGCTGCCACCTACTGGTGGTTTTAGTGTCATATTTATTTTTCCATGGCAAGCCTAAACCAGCCAAGGTATCAGCACAAAAACATACTCAAAATGCGCAAAATTATCATTATCGAAGAAATCCCCCAAAATATTAAGATATAATTTTTTGTCAATACTGCACACCCCTATTTGCTTACCATGTTGATCAGCTGGTCTTTATTCTGTCAAGACAACCATGTCGTTATGAAAATATTTGCACAGCAAAAACTGAGCTGACAAGACACTGAATGACGGCAAGAAAGCGCAGCTAGTATCTGTGTATTGATACTGAGAAAAATGAGTATTAAAACGGTTTCAAATATTTCAGCACTGATAAGTACAGAAAAAGAAATATCTATAGTACAGAAAAATCTCTATATATTTTTGATGTACATTGCTCAGAACTTTAACATGAAGTGACACCACAGTCAGCTTTCAATACAGCTAGTTCAATGATGTCAGTTTGATGTTTCATTGCCTTTAGATGCTGTAAAAAGAAATGGAAAAGTGCGTTTACCCGTGTCAGGCTTTTAAAGAAGAGCTTGTAGTCAGTGATGGTTAGAGTCCCCCTCAAGACCCCAGAGAACGGACAAATATACATGACATCTTTGACTGTAAAAAACATCACAGCATATGATGGTTATCTACCACTGACATGAACAACATGTGTGGAAGACCTGTAAACTATACAGTCTAAAAAGGATGATTTTTTTAGCCTTGTCCACCACATATTAACTTATTTCTTATTATGGTTGGCTTGCAATGCTTCATGATGGTTCTATATTAATACATTACATAAAAACACGCTCAATTATGAAGTTCCTTACCAATAGCTTTAATGGTTTCTCCAGGAACACGTGGAGCCTCTTCCATCTGAGCGTGCTTATTTCCTTCTCTGAGTGCCTGTCACACAGTGAAATAAACACATTTTTATATGATTTTCTTATTAAGGTCTATATTCTAGATACACATTTACATGTTCCTATTGGAATATTCCCGTATCAGCATAATTTAAGCATGGAGTTTTAGATATTCTGCACGGATATTCTGAATAAGGCATTTAAATGATACATAATTCTGATTAATACAGGCATATGCCAGTTGTCTAATTAGGACTTAAAGATCCCAGAATGTTGGCTTTGTTTTTTTTGCAGCTTATCTTCACAAGTGCCACTGACAGTAAATTATTTGAAAACCTCTAACAAAATACACATACCAAAAAAAAAAAAAAAAGCATAAAAATACAACTCAGTGTCAGAGAGATACTCTGTATGTGGTTTCCTTTGCTACCACTCCCAAACTTTAAGTTCTCTCTCCGCCTAAAGCAAACAGTCAGTCCAACGTTTGAGGTTGTAAACACGGAAGGCAGGGCTGTAATTGAGGACACAGAGGGGAAAAAAATCTGACGGTATAATAAGCAAGCTGCTGATGATGCAAATTCAGCAAGAGCGAAATATTTGATATTCATATTTTTGGATTGGCTAGAATATACAGTGAACACCTCAACAACCACAAAGCAACAGTAGCTGCTGTACACCACTCCAGCATCTTGACAATAAATTTAGCACAAGTAACTAGTAAAAATCTCATCTATATGCAGTATGAAAGCAGTATGATTACTCTTTTCAGATCCCATGAGCCACTAGTCAATGTTTGGCCCCAAAAGTTCATTTTCTGTCAGCACACTGTTGACAACGAGTAGGGAGCTCAGCAGGATGAGAAGGGGCTCATGGGTCTGCTCCACCCACAGTGACACAACTGTTTGGCAGCTTCATGGACACAGAGGAATCAGAGAATTCAGTCTTTCTCTTACGGTCCAGCTGCAGGACAACGACGGCACTGTGGAGTTCAACAGGCTTGACCTTCACCAACACAAAAGATCTATGGAGATCTATTCAGCATTATGCTGATAAAGCCCTGAAAAGATGGCACGGGGTGGTGATATTTCATAATGGCTCATGTGAGTCAAAACATCTGTATTTCCTCCCTCACACATTCAGTGATCCACTGCATCAATACTGTAGAACACAATAAGCCTTACTGGAGATTCAAATACAAATCATGCTCTTTCCACAGCATTTGTGGCACAGGAAAAAACTGTGTACAAACATACAAATATATGTCCAAATATTACAATTAGTGCATTTACATGGACATGCTGGTAATTTTCAAAAACAGTTCATTATAATGACCAGACAATACAAGAAATCCACATTTATAGTTTTTCAAATGTTTTTGATACAAAGTTTTGATACAAAACAGACAGACAGACTGGTGTTTTGATAGATAAACAGACAGAAAGATAGACAGATGTTAGTAAGTTAATTATCACGTCAAATAGTTAACAGAGTCAAACACGTCTGGTCAGCTATCCTTGTGGGGACTCTCCATAGGCGTAATGGTTTTTATACTGTACAGACTGCATATTCTATTGCCCTACACCAACCCTACCCCTAAACCTACCCCTCACAGGAGACTTTCTGCATTTTTAGATTTTCAAAAAAATTCATTCTGTATGATTTATGAGCTTTTGTACCCGTGGGGACCACAATTTAGGTCCCCACCGTGACACGAGTCCCCATGAGTCTGTGTGTAGTCAGGTTTAAGTCCCCACCAGGATATATAAACTAGTACACACACACACACACACACACACACACACAGAAAGAGACTTGCCGAAGAGGGGGCAGTCTGCTGAGGGTCACTGTCCAAGAGAAATCCTTTAACCTCCACATCACAGTCCTGCACCAAAAAAACACCACAACACCACAGAAAAACAAAGAGTGGTGAGGGAAGAGAGAGAAGAAAAAGTAGAACATTACAGTGTATGTAATCCCACCAGAAAGATTGTGCAAGTGCAATCATTTCAAGAAACTATAAGAACATCCATGCAGATGTAAAAAGGGTCAAAAGGGGTCATATACATTTGATCACTTTCCCACTTTACCCACTTTCCCAGATCTTAGATGTTAGTCAAGGTTTCTGCATCGAAAACTCTGAACACGACACTGACTCTGTTTTCGAGGAAATCAACATATGCCTGACTATTAACCTGGCAAATAAAATATATTCCAAAAAAAAAAAGGAACTGTTTATTGAAACTTTAGATAAAAAAAAAAAGATAATTTTTTTTAGATCGTATATACACACCAGTACATGCTCATACCTTGTACTCTCTGGAAATCATCTCTGAGCTGATTGGTCCAGAGATCTGACTTGACATTGTGGCTGCAATCAGTTGTTTGCACCATTCAACATGAGCCCCTGTGGGACTGTAATGTAAAAGTGTTAGTGTGTGTAGCCTAGTGAACCAAACTGAGAGGCCATTTTGAAGGCTCAGGAAACCTTTGCAGGTGTTTTGAGTTGATTAGCTGATTGGCATGTCACCATATTCTAATTTGTTGAGATAGTGAATTGGTGGGTTTTTGTTAAATGTGAGCCAAAATCATCACAATTAAAAGAACCAAAGACTTAAACTACTTCAGTCTGTGTGCATTGAATTTATTTAATACACGAGTTTCACAATTTGAGTTGAATTACTGAAATAAATGAACTTTTCCACAACGTTCTAATTTATTGAGATGCACCTGTATATGTCTGAGAGTAAGATATTTAGAAGAGCACGGTTTCTGTTTATGTTCAGCTGGCTCTTATTTATCCCAATAGGACCAGTGCATCAACAACATTCATCATTCTGAACTATGCTGTCAGACAGTTATGTTGCATCTGTAGTTTAGATGGACTATATTTTTATTCTTTATAAAACATCTTGAGCACTGGTTGAAAGTTATCGTAGCCTGTTTCCGTCATTAATCAAAAATTTAAAAACTTTTTTTTGCAGAATTACAAGATAAAAATTGGGAGTTACAAAGTCCTGACTTCTTTTCTCTGAATTTTTTTCGAAATTCTGATTTTTTTTCTTCATACAATTCTGATGTTTATATCTCGCAATTCTGACTTATTTTCTTCTTTTCACAATTGTGAGTTATAAAGTCTAATTTTGAGGGAAAAGACTGACTTTTTTTTAATCTCAGAATTGTGAGTTTATACCTTGCAATTCTGACTTTATAACACTCAACTGCGACTTTGTCCTGCAATTCTGACTTTATAACACTCAACTGCGACTTTGTCCTGCAATTCTGACTTTATAACTCGCAATTGCGAGTTTATATCTTTCAAGTCTGAGAAAAAAATTCAGAATTGTGAATTTATATCATGCAGTTCTGAGAAAAAAAGGTTGAATTCTGATATGTTAACTTGCAATTGCAAGAAGAAAAAACCCCCTCAGAATTACGAAAAAATAAATCGCAATGACCTTTTTTAAAATTTCTTTTTTATTCAGTGGAGGAAACAGCCTTCCATTGCAAGCAGACTTATTTGCAAGATATATATATATATATATATATATATATATATATATATATATACATACACACACACACTTTTTTTATTCGGCCAATTACATGACACGGCTTGGTCATGTGATATCAACAAAGCGGCGCCCATGAGGGGTCGACCCGCTCCACGTATAACAAAATAGACGAATATGTCCGCAGTATACATATCTCTCGTGAGCGTTCATGATTTGTAGTGTTTTCAAAACCGCTGTTTATGTGAGTGCACCCTTAATAAAGAATACTATCCAATAATTTATTATGAAGGTTATAGTCATCAGTAAAGCTCAGGTTGATAAAATGCTTTCTTATCTGCATGTCTGGTTTAATATGACATCAAACAAAGTCAGCCCAAGTGTTTTGTTGGTATCAAGTCACTCAGTAACTAGAAGGCAGTAAAACACACCTTTATGACACTCTAGCTCTACAACGCGACGCGATAAGAACGCGCTCATTATAATCCACTAGCGTCGCGCCACTAGCAGGGGTGTCATAAAGTATCAAATGGGTGTTATTGGCACTGACCTGTCTGGAGTTTCAGCGTTTGACTGTGCTGAGGTCGGTCGCTTATCCATTCTCTACCGTAGGCTTACAGAAGCGCAAAATAACGCTATGTTTCATATCCAACGCTCATCGTGTCTGGGTCTGCAAACGCTTGCCTCTGAAACTTTGACTCGCCGACGCTCGAAATCAGGAATCCTTCTACGTCGAAGGGAATCGCTCATGAATACTAAATAGGTCTGTGCTGCATAACCTACCAATGGTGATGGTTTGCTCCTGAATAATAATTACGCGGCGTCAATAGTTTCCAGTGGCAAAGACTCCGCTCATGAATATTAAAACTGCAGTCTTCAACGCAGTAGGATTCGTAATCTCGCCTCCCGCACCGCCACGCCAGCGCTAATAAATATCTACAAACTACGTTTCCCAAAATGCAACAGCGTGACAATACGAATTAAAATAATATAATAATGATATATATATATATATATATAGATAGAGGAAAAAAGAGAACATGTCTTGTGTGGGGTTTAACGCCCATCTGGCTCTGAACAAATCATTCTTCCTCCAAATCCTGCCTTCTTAGCCATGCCCAGGTAATGAGGAAAACAGAAATAAGATGTCCTTACAACTATGCTTTCTTAATGTTGAATTTATTGTGTTTAAGTGTTGAATCCTCACTTTCCCTGAAATAACTTAGCTACATGTTACAAAAGCCCTGTTACCCCATTATAAATAAACACTATGTATGTGACGGTATCACATTTTCATGCTGCGATCATTGCTGAAGCTTTTATCGCGGTATACGTTATTATCACGATATTGAAATAAGTTGCAAAAAGTGTTGTCATAATACAGTATAACAGGTTTAATAACGTTTTTCTTATAACGAAAAAACTGAGCATTTAAATACAATAAATACACAAAATATATATATAAAGTAAACAAATGCTTCAAACAGATTACAGAAGAAAAGAATTATAAGAAACAATAAGATCTCATTAGTTAACCTTAGTTATTGCACTGACATTAATAATGAGCAATAGCTGCATTTGTTACAGAAGTTATAATTCTTTGTTCAAAAAATGTTCTTTGTTTTTTTTGGTTCACATTAGCGCATGTCCATTAAATAATACTTTGATGCAGCTTACAGCAGCGTTGTGCATTTTAACCAGCTGATGGTAAAAGTTTTCTTAAAATGCATTATTGCAATTTGTAATAAATAATTATTCACAGTATTTTGAAGTGCCCACAATAATATCGTGCATGTTCATTATCATGATATTTTGTATTACCGAATACCGGCACATGTCTAATATATATATATAAAGGTATGTAACAAATGCATTTTTTATATATTTAAAGGTGACAGATCATGAAAATCTGACTTTTCCAGGTTTTAAGTGCTATAATCAGGTCCCCGGTGCATCTACCAACCAAGGAAACGTGAAAAAGATTAACCCAGTAACTTTGCTTTGCTAAGCCTTTTTCTGCAAGCGTCTGAGAAAACCAGCGCGTCTGATTTCGCTCCCTTAGTGACGTGGCAAAGGGATCTCATTATAATATTACCGCCCCTTAATCTGTAAGTTTCCACCCACGGCGCCGTCATTGTGTTTTTTCGCAAGCGACAATAGTGTACTAGTTCTAATGCTAAATTCTAAGTTTGAGCAAAACATGGTAACTGTTCTGTCTTTGGCTGCACAGACGAGCACAGAACACTGTTTAGAGTCCCAGCCTCAGAGGAGACAAGAGAGCAGTGCATTTATTGATTTATCTACTGCCACACAGATCTAAAATAAACATGTGACTTATTTCCCAGCTGTTTACCTTCACAGACATAACCCACTGTTTTTGTAACTTGTGTGTTTTTAATGTAAACTTGTGTGTGAATGAGAACTTAGTTTAGTACTCACATGCTGTGACAGCCGCTTTCTGTCCGTGTGCTTCAGATGTGTGCTCTCAGAAAACTGTATATCAGAAGTTTAAATTCATATGGTTTAAAACACATGATTTCAGCGTGATAAACATGATAATCAGAAGCAAAGCAGATGTTTTTAGCAGGTCAGAGCTGTAATGGCACAGCTCTAGTCTGGAAAAGGGGGCGGGGAGCAGCAGCTCATTTGCATTTAAAGAGACAGGCCAGAAAAACAGCGTGTTTCTGCTTCCACTCAAAATAGGCATTTTCAAAATGATATAATAAATGATCTGTGGAGTATTTTGAGCTGAAACTTCACAGACACATTCTGGGGACCCCAGAGACTTAGATTACATATTGTAAATAGGGGCATAATATGTCTCCTTTAATGTTGAAAAAAACAACCTGCACACATTAGATACATTGCAAATCTCCAGCAAGGCACATCTCAGTGTCTCAGACACAAATACACTACTGAATACTTTGTTTCACGGTTACGGATGAGAAGGAGCAGAGGGCAAAAGATGAACTGGGATGTGTACCATCCACACATCTTTATGGCCCCTGGAATATATTGGTTCATTGAACCAGCGGGGGTTTGAGAGTCTTGTAAGGTATTTCATTTTGAGCGCCGTCAAGCAAGCTGCTTTTTCCAGCTCTCTCATCTCTTCACAGGGAATATCCTCAGGACAACACCACGTCTCCCCAACATCCACAAGACCTGCACGTATACAGTGGAACATAAACAAACACATAAAAACATACACAAATAATAACATCAGAAAACGGAGGATAAGCTTGATGAGGAACTAAACAGAGCCATAAATTGATTATGCTTTTTTTGATAACATAATTTCAATACCTGAACATAATGTTGCAGAATCTATCTATCTATCATTTGCAATTTATTGATATTTATAAGTATAAAAAAATCTAACTTTGATGTTGGCTTGAGAAAGTACATACGTACTTGATGTTTCAGCGCTACCTTTAATAATGATGAACTTATATTAAGTTTACTATTTATTTATGTCTGTCTACCTATGTGTGTGTGTGTATATATATATATATATATATACGACCTGAATATATCTGAATAATATCTTCACCTTAGTTGAATTTATTTATTAATTTACATAAATTGATTATGCACATAATACATCCTTATATTATACAAACATTACAATTATTAACAAACCAGTGTATATTTCACCTGCTATAACACCACGCCTGAACCTTTCTCCAGACTCCAGCAGTTCCTCGGTTTGCACGGCAGTCATTCCCAGTCGTTCTGTGAGGATGAGTCTCCAGTCCTCTCCTTCCCAGCTCTTCTGAGCGATGTGAACTGGTAGCGTGCAGTTCCGCATCTCTGGCAGCAGGGGCCGCCAGCGGCTCTCTAGCGCTTTCACACCATTCAACACAAGAGTAGTGTACGGCTGGCGAAATGACAAGCAAGTAGGGATGGGCGATACCACTTATTTTGTTTTCGATACGATACCGATATTTTTCAAGGCAGTATCGTCGATATCGATACCGATTTGATACTTCTGAACTAAACTTTTATATTATGAAATGTATTAAATTACTAAGAGTAAAATGGGTAATGATAAGCACTTAACTTTGTTTAAAATGCATTTTAACATTCAATACGCCTTAATTGTAACTTATTAGGTTATATTTTTGTTGTTCAAATATGTTTTTTGTTTACACATGATTCAAATCTATAAATACTACAGTTGAACTATGGTCACTTTAGTAAAACCATGGTTCATTTTCATAAGAGACTGCCAGTGACCAGCTGTTGCATGCTTAAAATGCAACCTTTTTATTCTGACAGTGTATGATTTCTATTAACATTACAGAATAGAACATAATCAATATTATCTTTCAACATTCAATTTTAATAACTGTAATTGCACAAACTATGCAGGCTACAATTTCAGTTTGTTTATTGTGAAATAACTGTTCTTCTGTCCTCTGATAAGCATTGTTCAGGGCTGCCGTTCCCAAAAGCTTTAATGCTTTCTTATGATACTTTTGGGAAACGCAGCCCTGTTTGAATGCGCTGTCAGAAGTGAGTGAACGCTCTCTGTGATTGATTAGTTCTGTCTTGGAACATTTGCGTGTCCAGATGAGCAGGAAAATAGTTCTATC
>NW_015505218.1:2460998-2548870 GCF_001515645.1 Sinocyclocheilus grahami | reverse complement strand
TTGATAAGCATTGTTCAGGGCTGCCGTTCCCAAAAGCTTTAATGCTTTCTTATGATACTTTTGGGAAACGCAGCCCTGTTTGAATGCGCTGTCAGAAGTGAGTGAACGCTCTCTGTGATTGATTAGTTCTGTCTTGGAACATTTGCGTGTCCAGATGAGCAGGAAAATAGTTCTATCATACACAATTACTCGCTAACAAAGGTTATTCGCTATTGTACGAATTTTTGTGTTGTTAAATTAACAAAATCACTGGTAAATAAAATTTTTTTTGTTTGAGTATCGATACTTTCGATACTCGCATCAGTATCGATATATCGATACTTTGGATCGATACGCCCATCCCTACAAGCAAGCCACCTCTAGACTCATACCGAGAATTTAATATTCACCTCTTCATCTACTACAGAAAGGTAGAATAACACATTTTAGGTACGTTGCAAATACAGCGCATTCCCACCAGATGCCAAGTACTTTATAGCTACTTTCCAGTAACAAGTCATGTTGAACGATTGGGTAAAGCGCTTCCTGTTTTTAAACCGTCTCTCCAGACAAGACAAGACACTGTTAAAAAAATTAAGAACTGACGAAAGAAACCGCTCTCCCTAGCGCTGTGAATTAAAACGACCACTGCTGGCAACACAAAAATAAAACCGGGCAGTAATATACTATTCATCAAATGATCCTTGTCATTTACATTTATTTATTTCACAGTTTTGGGTTTTTGTGGGGTTTACAGTACAATGGTTTACAAAATTATCAACTAATTTACTGGCCAATGGAAGATCATTTTTGAACGACTGCACTAAAACATGTAGATCTATTTCTCAAAACAAGAAATACAACAGACTGTCTAGTATTAAATAGAACACCTCATTTGTTTAGTCACTGACCCATAACAAGTTATTTCAAACCTAGTAGGTCTAATGCAAGTCCACAGGTCACCTTCCCTCCTCCAAATCAGCTCCAGTTCCGCCTCCTGTCCTCAAAGGCTCTGGAGAACTGTGTGTACGTGACTCCATCATACTTTCCTCTGTTCCTGGAGCTTTTTGGGCCTGATGACTCTCTACCCTTTCAGCAGGGAAGCCCTTTCATCAACCTCTGTAGTGTTTCCAGCTATCGCTGAAGATTCTCAGCGTCTCAGGCCCATCAGTAGCTGCTTTCATGCCCCGTGAGGATGTACAAGTTGCTCATGGCAGACAGATCATCCGTAGGAGTACTTTGCAAGATAATATCCCTGTAGTAACATTAAATTATTAGTATATGATTCCATTTGTCTATAGACATGTTGCTAAGCTACAGTGGGAAGACATACCTAGTTGTTCCCAAAACCTGAAAAACCCGACTTCTGTCTGTGATCTCCTGGGTAACCTGAGGTAAACAGCATAATATTCCATCATTTCTTCCTTCCTCATACATCAGTGAAGTCATTATTGTTTCTAGACGTCAGGTTTACCTCATTAGTTTGTAAACTCCTTCCTTTCAGACCGTGCTTCCAGAAGGCAAGGACACTGTCCTGTAGACACACTACAAAGACAACCCCATTACCACCAGATGCAACAGAAAGAGGGCTGATTCTAAATAGACATAGCAAACATGATGGCTATCTAATAGCTACGACACACCAAGCTGACATCAAATAATTCACAGCGATGAAAGCCGGCTGTGTTATTGCCTCGTGCCATCTTCATCTGGGCTAAAACGTTGTGCTTCAACACACCACCTTGTGCTCTTGACTTCAGTTTTGTTTTTCTTCTCACACACTGGTTCACTAAAGCTGAACAGCCAATCAGGGTAATCTCTCTCAACCAACTGGCTCAACATACTCAGCAGCTGATTTGGGGAAAGGTACTTTTAAAAGTAATTAATTACGATATTGCGTTACTTAGTTACGTTTTATGGAAAGTAATCTGTGCTGGGCTTGTTTGTTTGTTTTTAAAGGGGTCATATGATGCGAGTTCAAGTTTTCCTTTCTCTTTGGAGTGTTACAAGCTCTTGGTGCATAAAGAAGATCTGTAAAGTTGCAAAGACTAAAGTCTCAAATCCAAAGAGATATTCTTTATAAAAGTTAAGAGTCATGCAGCCATGTCAGGGAGACCCTACAATAATGTACAGTATTTGAAAAAGAATGTGTTTTTTGAACATTAAAGCATGTCAACATATTCTGTTACACCAAATACACCAAATAATAATCTTTAAAATAGCATCATATTACCCCTTTAATATAAAAAAGTTATATTTTTGTCAAATTCACGATTTCTCTCAACATGGGGACAGGAGAGCTGTCAGTCAATAAATGGGAAAACAAAGTAACTGGCATTACTTATTGGAAAAAGTAACTCAGATATTTTCTTGTAAATTAAAAAATAATAGATTACTTATTTCAAGTAACTAGTAAAGTAATGCAATTATTACTTGTAATGCGTTACCCTAAAACTTCTCAATTGAAAGCTGTGGACAGTTCTCCAACTAGTGGCAATGGTGCAGAACAGACAGCCAAAACTAGGCCGAGAGATGCTCAAAGATGGCCTGGCATTGGCCTGATGTGTCACATCCTTCACAGGGCTTACCCAGCGTCTGAATGGGAAACTCAAATGCAAGTTCAGAAGTCTTCTGATGGCTCACACATCCCTGTAGAGTCACAACCTTCACTGTGTCTGAAACAAAATGGCTTGTTAAAGGATTTGAGTAGTGGAGTGGAAAAATAAAACAAGTTTTAGAGATGCGTTTTTAAAAGTTGAACATTGCACTTTTAGAATGCAGTGTCATGTATGAGACACTGCAAAAGAGCCGAGGCGTGAGCACAACAGTCAAACAAGTTTAAAAACAAAGGGTAATGGAATGGAAAAAAAGAAGCAAGGTCTAGAAATGCATTTTTACAAAGGCTCATGTGTCATATAGTGTGAAGTCATGTGGTGCAACCAACATGCAGAAAGAAACATGAAAAAGGACATTACAGCAATTACAGAGACAGAGGACATTACAGAGAGGACCCCAGAAGACCCTGTTGACCACTTAAAAACACCTACTGGCGGTTTTAGTGTCATATTTATTTTTCCACCAGCCAAGGTAGCAGCACAAAAACCACACTCAGCAAAATTATCGCATTAAAGTGCCCCTATTATGGATTTTTGAAAATTACCTTTCATGCAGTGTGTAACACAGCTCTAAGTGAATGAAAACATCCTGCAAAGTTTTAGATCTGAAAGTGCACCGTGTATAAAGTTAGTCTCTCAAAAGAAATAGTCGACTCTGAATCATTGAAACGAGTCGTTTTTAAAACGAATTCCAAGCCATTTCATGTTGACGTTAGCATATTGCCCACCAACTTGTTGGTCTTTTCACGTTGGTCTGAATGAAAATGCAAATTCATACTTTGCCATTGGGTGGAGCGGTAAAATAGCGGTTTCCCCGGTAATGCTGTACACAAAGCAGCACTGCGCTCACAAACGCTGCTTTATCAGGCATGATGATATTAAAATGAGACCAATCGGACCAATCACCGCAGATTAGCGTCACGCAAAGGAGGGGTTTGGAAAAATTAATCGTTGAGCGAATCGTTAGGGAGTCGTTGAGCAAGTAAGGTAAAAATAAATGCATATTATTAGACAATGAAAGTATTTTTTGACCTTGCATGCATGTCAACCTGTTGTTGGGGACTCACAAAACCAAAATATGAACCTTTCTTTACCCATAATAGGGGCACTTTAATTATCATTGTTGAAAAAATCCCCAAAAATATAGAAATATAATTTTTTTTGGTCAGTATCAGACACCCCTATTGAGTACAGGTGCATCTCAATAAATTAGAATGTGCAAGCGGATTTCCTTCACTCATACAAAACTGGACGTGTGCTTTTAACTATACATTGTTTTTTTATTTTATGAATTGGCTCTGCTCTCGCTCAGATACTGCGTGTGCACGCTCAAACGTTGTCCTCGCATCACTGAACACCAGAAGAGCTTTTTTTTCTAATTCAGGTGAAGAGTAGCCAAGGCTTTTCTTACTAAATGGAAGCAAACTGGTTATAGTCAGCCTTCTCTAGTTATTTATTTAATTATTTAATACTTATTTTAGTTAAGTGCTTAAATTGTAAATATGCATTTATTAAATTATTTTTTTCTAGTGCATTTGTATTTTGTTGTTTTTGTAGGCTATACAATAAAAGTGTATACCAACCAGAAATAATCACTGAGCGTGCTTCTGACATTAGTGAGGGTGCTCTAGTCTTAATGCACATTTTCACATATTTTGTCCCATCTATTGCTATGGTTATCAGACTTATCACTATGTCAATCACTACTACTTCGAGAGCGAATGCAGCATAAATATGCGGATGTCATTCCCGAAACTTTGCAACGTGTGTGTGGCCAAAAAACAAAGTTCTACATTTTAAATGGATTATTGCCTAGAAAGCTCGCAAAGAGCGCTCCTTTTTTAACCACTAAAAACTGTCACATTAGTTCATCGTGATCTCACAAAGTCGTGTAAACACTCTGTATGTTATAATGAAAGGATTCGATTGTGATCAGCACAGAACAAAAACTGGTGTGTGTCGCAGCCATTAGGTAAACCAGCATACATTCATGAGGATGATGAAAGTGTTTTAACTTGAGTAAAGTCCCCAGACCCCCTGCTCGTGACTCCCCCTGCCACCCCCGTACTCGTTCAAAACTGAGGCGATTTCTCTTTCTCCTTACGGTTGTGATACGTTTTCGACATATTATACAGACAGTCGTGTTACTAGAAAACATCAAGAAGCAGTTTCCGCCGTCTCCGCTATCCAATGGAGCCGTACATAAACTACTTCAGTCTGTGTGCACTGAATTTATTTAATACACGAGTTTCACAATTTGAGTTGAATTACTGAAATAAATGAACTTTTCCACAACATTCAAATTTATTGAGATGCACATGTATACATACAAAGTGCTTCAAATGTCTCCGTGAAAACAAGCATTTCTTACTTTTCAGTGCAATGAGAACGGTGTCCTTGTCAAGCTGAATCACTTGCTTGACCTCCTGAGACTCCCCATCTGTGAAGTCACATAACTCAGTCAAGCAAAACACACCGCTGATCAGTCTATGTCACTGTGGCAATGCAAATCATAAAGCTCACTTGAAATATTCTTCATATAAATAGTTGATTTTGTAAAAAAATCATGATGTATATCCACACATATGCAGCACCTGGCAGACTTTGCGGCATGTCATCCAGGTGGATGATGTCAAAGTGCATCTGTCCAGTGTTGTCTTTTTGGCATGGACGGCTTCTCACCCCCACACAGACCTGTGGTAGCTCTTCTGTTTCATTTACGAGCAGCTCAAAGATGGGCAGAGACTCTGGCAGATTCAGAGCAATGTGCTGAGAGAGAGAGAGAGAGAGAGAGAGAGAGAGCGAGAGAGAGAGACACAGGAAAATGACGCAACAGTGCGGATATTTTTAACATTTCTATCACTTTTATCTCTCATTTCTCACCTTGAGCTGCATGAACTTCTGCAGAGGTTCATACCACATTAGAAGAACCAAACCAGTGGGAACAGCAGCACAAAGGAAAACGCTGTCAGTGTAGGGGTTTCGAACTAGAAGCAGAGGATCAAACATTAAAACGTGCACGAAATGCTTAGAGAATGATTCACACTCCTACAGAGGTCACTGGTCCTCACCCACACTGCATCTTCTACAGCCCTTCGTGTCTGGGATCTTTACTGACATGGCGTACTTCCTGGAGAAAGATAATAATTACCGCCATTTAGCAGACCCTTTAATCAAAAGGAACTGACTAAAGACAAAGATAAATTAAAATTCTACAAACCTTGCATTTATCTTTGTGCTCAAGCGGTGTGCATTAATCGCGAGATGCCCCTGTCTACGCTGCATATTCCTGCGGTACTCAAAAAGTGCTGGCAGACTATGAGAAATCAACTGTGATGACTTTCCTGTGGACAGAGGACAGCGGGGCACCAGCCAGAGAGTTAATCAAGACATCAGATCTTCGTGGTACATTAAATGCAGTCATATTAATAACATTGCACATGCCTGAGACGGACATAAGGACATTGTTCATCACGTACAACCAACTGCATTTCTGAGAAAGCAACTGGAAAAGAAAGAAAATCTTACACTCTTTCATGGGACATTTGCTCTAGTAAATAATGGAAGAAAAAATCTAAATAAAAATGGTGATATAACTTTATGTAACTTTGTATTTTGTAATGGTGCCTGTATATCATAATGTGACTTTATTATTCTTATTTTTCTTATATTACTTTTCTTTTTTAATTAAAGGGTCCACAAATAAATAGAGAAAAGACAATATGGCTACCTTTTCAATGGTGTCCTCATGGAGCTCATTGAGGTTGAGAGTGTAGATGCCCTCCTCAGCACCCAGCATAAGGTATTGATCTATGAGTAAATATCAGCATATTGGCCTTATTATAACCAAAGTCAAGACAGACACGGTTGCAAATATTTTGCAAATAAAATTAATAGAAATTAGCTTATACATATGATAGTAAAATAATTTTTCAACATGGACGGGGAAGTGGCTGAAGTAGTTTTGAAGCACAACCAAAATAAGACGGGGGTGTCCATCAACAGTTATTTCATCTAAAAATGAAACCGGAGAGATTTCTGTTCCTCCATTAAAGTTCCAGCAAAACTTTCATGCTTCAAAACATTCATAAAGACATTCTAAAAGTAATCCATATTAATAGAGCAGTGTTGTGGAGTGATATGATCACTTTATGTGATTAACAGATTTAATTAAGGCTTTTATTCACATAAAAAAGCGTTTCTCAATGCACATACATACATCACATCAATATAGTAAAGGGAAGCTCAACTCTACTTGCTTTACACGCAAGAATGAATTTCACTGGTTCTCGCATGTCAAGCCCACGCTTTCTGAGTTTCAGTTTACCATGTTTGATGCGCTCTATGTACATGTGTGGATCAATGTTTATATGTGTATAAAGCCTAAATTAAATCTGTTCATCGCTAGGGGTGGGAATCTTTAGGCATCATATGATCCAATCCGATTACGATTGTGCGAATCATGATCCGATTTTAAAATGATTCTTAATCAATTTTTTCTTATTAAAGGGGTCATGAACTGAGAAACAAAAATTCCCTTGATCTTTTGACATATAAGATGTCATTGTACTATAAAACATCCTGTAAGTTTCAGAACTCAAAACTTTCTCGTTAGTCAAAAAACTGCTTATATTGAAGCCAGTCTGCCAAAATGACAGCTTGTGGAATATGCCACTTTATGACATAATAGTGTGGCTAAACCCCGCCTCTGCAGAAGTAGATCAACACCTGCTTCTACATCGCTGCCTGTTTAGCCCCACCCACCGATTTGCATAAGTAGTGTTTACGAAAGAGGCACATGCGGAGCTTGCCTAGATTTGAAGAAAACCAGATGCTGTTCATTGCCAAGTTGTGGAAAAAAAATAGTCTTTGCATTGCCTTCCTTCTGATCCTAATGTTAGGAAAGAGTGGATGAACTTTATTTTTAACAAAGTTCCAGACCGCGTCAGTTAGAACCGTGTCTGTTGTTCACCGCAGATTCGTTTACAAACAAGGCACAATTTGACGCGGGATTTTCAGAAAGATTGAAACTGAAAGACGATGCCGACTATATTGGATCCGACAGCAATGTCGCAACACACAAGTGTGATGCACTGTTTTTATCACATGATCACTATTGCTTTGTCTGTTAAACAGATCGTTTGATACGAGTATTCATGTAGTTTTAACCTAAATCACTGCAGCGTCCATCTGTCAAACATACACAACTGTTAGCCAATCATAGCAGTGGGCGTTTACTTCCGAGTCTACAATCCACCACGCCTATTCAAACAGAGCGTTCTGATGAGGGGGGTTAAAAGCAGGACAGAAAATAGCCTATTACTAACAAATTATGATGTTTTTTGATGTAAAAATCTTGATAACATTATAAGTGGACCTCAGAGAACGGTACAAAATAAAAAACAGAGGCAGTTCATGACCCTTTAATTAAATAGTGTACAGACTTAAATAATTAATAATAAGCAAATGAATAATAATACATAAAAACCAAATTAATAATAAATCAAAACAACTGTATTTTAAGATTGATCAACTATACTAAATATAACAAAAAATTGCTTCAAGCAAATATAAAGTAATAACGGATACAAAATCACATTATAAGCAATAAACAAAAAGTGCTTTAAATATGTGAAAGGCAGTGAAGGATTGTTCTTTTTTTCTCAGCATTACTGCTGTGTGTTTATTACTGATGACATAACAGACATTCACACTAATGCACAAATCTATTTTAAAATGCCAGCTATTTTGTCCTGCTACTGACCTTGTTTTTCGCTTTAACCACAAAACCATATGTTTTTATACTTGTTGTTTGATGGTTTTGTGGGTGTTTTTGTGTGTAACTTGCAGCAAGCAGAAAACGGCTGTCTCTAGTGCTCACAATTCTATTAGCAAACTTCACCTCTGGTCTTTGGTAGAACCCATGTAACAGCACATTGAGTCTTTAACGGACAGCCATTGAATACTTTAGAGAAGCAGGCCCCCATCTGGAAGACAATTTATGATTCATTACAGAACAATAAGCATGAAATTAGAGCACGCAATAGAATTAGAATCATGTAATTCTCTGTACATACATGTACTTGTGGTGTAGGTGGCAGTCCATGGACAACCTTCTGGAATCAACGAAAACAGAATGCAGTGAGTGACCAATGATAGATTGCATTTTTCTCAACATTTTAATACAAAGGGCCAAAAATCTAAAGTAAATAATGCATTATATCCAACTATAACTATAATGTATTAAATTACATTTTTTAAATGATTTTTAATCAAATGCAAAGATAAAACAAAAATTGTTAAAACAAAAATATAAATTAGAAATGAAGATATGTTTCAGTGGCATGTCCCCCCCCTTCTCTTGTGATATGGCATGGTGGGCCAAATCAAAGGTCATCATGGGCAACTTTGGCCCACAGGTCTTGGTTTGGACATCTCTGGTTTAAACAGATTCTCATCAAGGTCAAAGGACAAATATGGTTTGACCTACGTAATCTACTCACCGAGTTGTCTGGTTTCCTTCTGAGAGTACTCCATTCTGGGGAGAGGGGGGGGTCATGTGGCGGGAAATTACTCCTGGTTCTTCCTGGGTCTGGAGCAACAGAGCTCTCTGCTATCAAACCTGTTCAACACAGCGGCTGCATCAGCGTTTGGATTTTAAGCAGATATTATTTGTGTTCTCTTTTTATACATGTAACACTATATTAATCTCACTGGATGCTGTGGCCTATTAACAGGTCAACATCTGGGATGAACAACCAAAAAGCTTTAGATTCAAACCATGAAAGAGATATGCAGTTGCTAACGGGATCTGAGTGAGTTGTTGCATGGTTTTTAAGGAATTTTGCGTGGTCTTAAGTGTTTTTGGTTGTATAAACGGACAAAGGTGGTATATTCCACTCAAAAATAATAATTCTCTTATTATTTACTTACCCTAATGCCGCCCCAGATCTATGAGACTTTATTTCTTTAGATAACCGCAAACAACAATTTATAAAACAATAATCCACTCTATGACTCCATGTAATGCAAAGTTGACACTTCAAAAACCACAAAAATGGGACAAATCCACATCAAAACTATAGAGGTGTGTGTAAGAAAAAGAAACTATAAACCATCGTTTCTGGCTCATCTAAAGAAAGAAAGTCATATACCTCTGAGACAGCTTGAGGGAAAGTAAATGATGAGTGAATTTTCATTTTTGGGCAGAGTATATCTTTAACAGGATAAAAGCATAAAAACATACAAAATCAGTTTTGTGAAGAAGTGTAAGCTATTAGTGATGTTGGTCTTACTGTCCATTTAACATTGCTAATACTAATTAGTAAAACAGTATTCTTATGGAGCGAATCTCCATATTATGGAGTGAATTTTGTGCCAATATTCATCAAACAAATCCAGCGTTTTGTAAATAAACAATCTGCTTTGCAAAGAAAAACTCGACTTTCAAACAAACGCAAAGTTATTTGCAAATACAAAACTCTATTTGAGAGAAAATGCAGAGGTATGGACAAATATATGTATTGTGTGTTACAACTGAGACTCATTTGCCTTTTAATGAGGAAACTTGGCTTGATTTTCTCACAAATGCGGAGAGACAGATTTTCTCACAAATGCAACACCCGAAACACCCGTTTACATTTTCAGACCAATATGAGTAGGGAACAGGCGAGTTTCTGTCTTACTATATCTATAATTGAACAAAGCGACCCTACTACAATGTCAGTGACATTATATATATTCTGCTTTAAAAGTGTGGTCATTAGTACATACTCATGAATTGACGTATATCTCACCTTCAGTTGGTGTTGAGCAAAGGGAACCTAGACTGGTGGAATGACTGAGGAAGGAGGAGTCTGTGAAGAGGGAAGAGTTTGTGAGGAGTGACAGGTCAGACAGTGTTGAACCAATCAGCAAAGCGGATTCATTGAGTAGGGCAGGGTTAGTGTCGGAGGGGGGGCCCTTCAGAGGCGCAGAGCCAATAAGAGGCGAGGAGACAAATTGATTGGTGACCGTTGTTGATTGGGGAGAAGAGACCACTTTCTTCACAGTCCCATATTTATCCTCTTCATCCAGTGAGTGCTGTGGATTAAACACATACAGTAAATCATCTTATTCTAAAAGACATTTGACTTTTTACACTTTTATTTTATTGTTCCCCTACCTCAGCTGAAGAGCCTCTCTTTATAGTCAAACTCCTGTAAAAGAGGAAGCAAAATGTTAGTCATTTCATCATTTTAGTTATGCGTTAACCTTCTCATGTTATTAATTATAAAAGGGTGGTGGTAGGAATGTAGATCTACTGTTAGCTTTGTGGGGACAACAAACATAATATTTATATTTTAATAATATTATTTAATCATTTTAAAAATGATTAAAATACAATCTATTTTTCCTAATTGTTTAGATACATTAACATTTTGCTCTAAATTTGAAGCAAAACAATTTAATTAGCTAAAATGTCATATTTTTATTGTTAAAAATATATGAATATTCTTAAAACTTAATACAGGGAAATTTCTCTGATAAGAAAGAATGTAAGGTATTAACAAGGTGGTAATCAAATATATTTCGGAGACCAAAGGGGTCAAATTAAAAACAAGAAGCTTAAACAAAATAATAAATATACCATTTAATATTTTTTACTGTAATATAAAATATAATAATTTTAATAGGGTTTCCAAATGTTTCGTTAACCAAAAATGTTATGCAAATAGATATTTTCATTCTAGTGAACAGAAATCACATTTGACTTAGGAGAAAACCTTAGAAGCAATCAACTAAACATAAGTACTCTCATTATTAAAAAAAAGAAAAGAAAAAGAAAAAAAAGCCAGATCACCTTTCCATCAAGGCCTCTTCCACACACTCTAACAAACTCCTGCAAAATAAATAGTAAAAAAAGCAATGTAACCCTTAAAACTCCTGTTTCTGAGAAGGCCTTATTAGTGCTTCTTAACAGCTTAATTTAACAATAAATTGATCAAATTAGATTTTGATCAGTGATTGGAGGATGTCAAACCCCTCAGCCAATCAATATTTTTGAATGACCTACATGCATTAGCAGATCAGGCATGACATTTACTACGGTCACCATTATTTTAGATGAGCAAGAGTGAAATATAACCCACGGTGAGTCCTTGTCTTCACTGATAGCGCTCCAGCCATCATACGCCCCCTAATGAAGAACAGAAAACCAGTATGTAATTCCATAAGCATTGTTTTTTCATTTCTTTCTTTTGTGGAACAAACATTTTCAAGTTTGGTGCTTTTGTGTTCTTATTGTTATTGTATGGAAATGTGTGATCCGTACATTATTAGAAACTTCTCCTTTTGTGTTTCACAGAAGAAACACGGTCATACAGGTTCAGAAACTGGTTACACCTTATTTTAAGGTGCCCTTGTTACAGTGCAATTATACATTTCAGTACTTAGTAATATTAATAAACTACATGTACTTACTATATAGAAATGTATTCAAGTGGTGTTTCTCATCAAAATTCAATCTGGGATTCATTTAATCTGCAATAACATACTGCTAAAATAACTAATAGCAAAAAAGATGTGTATTAGAAAATGAACTTGACTCACATTGCTCTTCAGACTGAGTTCTCTGAATGGGAAGTTTCGCTAGGGAATGAATCTTATCAGGTAGGACACTGCACGTCTGTAAACACACAGACACACAAACATGGACATAAACTCTGAAGTCACATTAAGACATTTTAGCTTACAGCAGAGGTCTATATTACATATTGTAAAAAGGGGCATAATATGTCTCCTTTAATAAACAGAACTGCATGCATCTTGCGGAAGAACATTGTAGCTGGAGCTACTTCTCTCCGTTTATGAATCATGCAGGTAGTGGGCTACTCCGCAGCGGTTCCTACCAGAACCAGTCTAAAATAGTCTGAATATAAAAACATATTATAGGTGTACCTTAGTGATTCAGGATAAGCCAAAAACATGGATTGGAAAATGGATTTGTGATGTACTCTCTTATTATATAAGTTTTGTCAATTTTGAACAAAAAAAAAAGTTATGGACTGCAGCTTTAAAGCCATGGTACTGTCTATGTATCATTTTGGCGTTTGATTGCTTGAGTATTAAAAGTGTGCATTTTTTGTACCATTTGTGGCACCAAACAGAGCAGCAAAAATAATGATTCCTGGGTCAATGACAAATGAGTTTTAAGAAATGTACGCTTTGCATTCAAGTTGATTTCATATAGTGGTTCATATAATTCAATAAATAAATAACAAAAAATAGAAAATGACTTGTAAACTTGTAAAAGTCGAAAGTAATAACTTTTGATTTGTAATAATAAATACATTTTGTATATTTTGAAAACGTGTTTAGACCTCAGTTGTTATTTTCAAAAATGCTATATATGTATATTTTTATATCATAAATGTATATTTTTCAAGCTAAAAAGCGTTTTTTTGTTGTTTTTGTACAGCAAATCACATTCATTTGATGATTTTATAGGTATTAATAATAACAATTATTATTTCAACATCATTACATTATTTTGGGTGTTACACCACACCACCGTCTTATTATAATTATTTATTATTATACTTTTTAATTATTATTATTATAATATTAAAAAAAATTCAAGAAATGAATCCTCGTTTAATTTTTTTCTTCATTTTGATATCAGGATTGTTGTATGACATTTCACCCTGACATTTCTGAATTGATGCCCCCTAAAATAGTTTGAAAATGTATTATATTTTTAAATAAATTAATAGATTTGGATAAACAAATGAGCATTATGTCACTGATCCTGTTTCCAAAAGTTTTTTTCTAAATATGATGGAGATGTTAGTTTGCTCAAACAAACAAACAGCAGTTTTAAGCGCCACAGAGCCAGTTTTTACACTTTTCACAAAATCAGCCTAGTCCTCACACTGAAGTGGAATTGGGAGAAAGTATTTTAACACACTTCAGCTTTAATCTAAAGTGTTCTGAAATGAAATATTTGCCCCCATTTTATCGTCACTGCGCTCAATTCACCTCCAGGTCACTCTCATCCATAGTGTGTGTCTGTTGCAGATCAGGGTTATTGATGGCATCCAGCAGCTCTATAACAAGGTTACGCGTGAGGAGCTGCGTGACAAAAGCATGCTGAAAAGACAGAGGAAAAAAATATGTCATTTTAGTAATAAGAACAGCATCAAGAGGCCCTACAGTATATTAAAGATAAACCACAAGGATGTCACATGAGTAAAATGATATTTAACACAGATGTGGTTAATATGTACCTGTAAGAGTTTTTCTGCTGTCGGCCTTTTCCGAGGGCTCTTCGTAAGCGCCATTTTGATGAAGTTGTGAAATTCTGTGGACCTGATAAATAAACATACTTTTATTGAATTTGCAAACTCAATACTTCAAAAATCAAGTTACATTTCATGCATATTACCATTTGTTCTTGTCTTTGAGTTTGGGAGGCTGAAAACTGCTCTTGGACATCAGCATCAAAGCTCTGAGGGCAAAACAACAAAAAAAGTTTGTGTTCTCCGCCGCCCAACCCACCGCCAAATCTCATTTCAACCTTTCAACCTAAAGGACAATGTCTATGAAACGTTGCGTCTTTTTGTTTGAGTTTTCTGCAAGACAAGCTTACATCACTCTTTGCAGCATGTGAAAACATGGGGTTAGTTCACCCAAAAATGAAAATTCTGTCATTATAACTCACCCTCATGTTGTTCCAAACCCCCAATACTTCAAAAATCAAGTTACATTTCATGCATATTACCATTTGTTCTTGTCTTTGAGTTTGGGAGGCTGAAAACTGCTCTTGGACATCAGCATCAAAGCTCTGAGGGCAAAACAACAAAAAAAGTTTGTGTTCTCCGCCGCCCAACCCACCGCCAAATCTCATTTCAACCTTTCAACCTAAAGGACAATGTCTATGAAACGTTGCGTCTTTTTGTTTGAGTTTTCTGCAAGACAAGCTTACATCACTCTTTGCAGCATGTGAAAACATGGGGTTAGTTCACCCAAAAATTAAAATTCTGTCATTATAACTCACCCTCGTGTTGTTCCAAACCCCTAAGACCTTCGTTCATCTTCAGAACACAATTTAAGATATTTTTGATGAAATCTGAGGGCTCTCTGACCCGCCCATAGACAGCAAGGTAACTACCACCAACGACTTTATTCCACATGCTCGCGTCATGGTACTGTCGTGAACGCGCATCCAAAGTGACGCAATAGAGACGAAAATGTGGAATAAAGTCGTTATTTTTGTTTTCTTTGCACAAAAAAGTATTCTCGTAGCTTCGTAACTTTACAGTTGAACTACTGCTGTCACACGGATTACTTTTTCGATCATCTTGGTACTTTTCTAGACCTTGAACGTGGTAGTTACCTTGCTGTCTATGGGAGGATCAGAGAGCCCTCAGATTTCATCAAAAATATCTTAATTTGTGTTCTGAAGATGAACGAAGGTCTTACAGGTTTCGAACAACATGAGGGTGAGTAATTAATGACAGAATTTTCATTTTTTGGGTGAACTAACCCTTTAATGGTGGCGTAAGCAATTTTCTATTTTTGGAATAGCATGTTTCGTGTTTGCCAAGAGGTCAAGGTTTGACTGGTTCAGACTGTGTAAACTGAGATAAAGATAGCACAAATAAAACAAATGAAATCGCTTACTGCACCTTTAACAAAGGGGAATGTATTTTGGAGTGTGATTGCTCTCAAAGAGTGTCAGTACTTTTGAAAGGATCTGCATAAGTGTACATTTGTGTGTGTGTGTGTGTGTGTTCACACCTCATGGGGTGTAGGTCAAACATAGGCGGCTGCAGCTCTGCTAGTTCAATAGCTGTGATACCCACTGCCCAGATGTCACACAGCTGGTTATAACCCCCTTTCCTTTCCACTGCCGCAACCTCTGGGGCCATCCTGAGGAAAAATCATCACAGTAAAATATAAAAGAAGCAAATAACAAAGCAATACCGGATTGGATTTTTAATATGACTCATTATTCAATTATCCTGCTTTACTTTTTTCTTTTTTTTTACCCAAAATGGTATTAAATATGCAAATATAAAATTTATTTCCAGGATGAAAACTGGATTCTGCTCTTTGAATTAAATTTTGACAACAATGTACACTACTATTTGAAAGTTTTGCATACTGTGTCATAAACTATTTTAGTATTATATTTTAAATAATAGTATGCTACTACTATTTTCTTTATACACGGCCATTCAAAAGTTTGGGATCAATAATTTTTTTTTAAGAATTTAAAGAAATGAATACTTTTATTCAGCAAGGACGTGTTAAATTGATAAAGACATATTGTTAGAAAATATTTATTTTTAATATGCTGTTCTTTTAAACTTTTCATTCATCAAAGAATCCTGAAAAAAGTATCACAGGTTTAAAAAAATAAATACAATTAAATAAAAATTAAGCAGCACAACTGTTTCCAACATTGAAAATAAATCAGCATATTGATAATAAATCAGAATGATTTCTAAAGGATCATGTGACACTGAAGACTTGAGTAATGGCTGATGAAAATTCAGCTTTGCATCATAGGAATAAATTATATTTTGAAATGTAATAAAACAGAATACTGTTGTTTTAAATTGTAATAATATTTCACAATATTACGTTTTTTCTCAATTTTTGATCAAATAAATGCAGCCTTGATAAGCAAAAGACACTTCTTAAAATAAAAAAAAATAACAATCTTGCTGATCCCAAAGTTTTGAACGGCAGTGTATATTTTATAATCTATATAATTTGTTATTCACTTTCATATATATTCATTTATATACACTACAATTTGAATTTAGGGTAGGTGTATTTATATTTTTATTCAGAAAATATGTATTAAACTGATCTAAAGTGACAGTAAAGACATTTACTGAAAAAGAATCCTGAAAATAATGTATCACTGTTTCCACATACATCAACTGTGATAATAATCAGAAATGTCTCTTGAGCACCAAATCAGCATATTAGAATAATCTTCTCTGTATGGTCATGTGACACTGAAGACTGGAGTAATGATGCTGAGAATTCACAGGAATAAATTACATTTTCAAATCTATTAAAGTAGAAACCAGTTATTTTTAATTGTTATATTTTATAATATTACGTTTGATCAAATAAATGCAGTCTTACTGACTCCAATCTTTTGAATGGTACTGTAAAAAAACAAAAAACCAATAGCACAGTGTTTACAAAAGTACAATATCTTGGTCACTCATCACCAGTATGGTGTCCCGATAAAGGACTTTCTCTTAGCAACAGATGCGTTGATCTCAGCTGCCACTCCAAAATCCGCTGCCAGACAGAGGGGAGACAAAAGCCCACATTTAAGAGATTTATGGTGTATTAGTTAATACATGCATATGTGTGTTTACATGTGAGGGTCTGAGACAGGGTAAACCCAGACTGACCTAGTTTGACATCTCCTCGCTCTGTCAAAAGGATGTTAGCACCCTGTGGGCAACCAAGAATGACACAATGAGCACATCCACGCTATCATCTCACATTGTGCTGTGAAGAAACTCACTCATATACAGATGAACTCTACTAATGAATATCAAACACACTGCATGGCAACATGGTTATAGGCAATTACTTTTACGTCTCTATGCATTTTTCCCGCTTCATGGAGATGATGTAGTCCCTGTAAACAAACAGAAAACGGCAAAATAGCTGTGATAATAAATAAATGGGATTTATATGAAATTGCTAACCTGCTGTCATTTTTAACCTTTTTACTAACCTTTAACCCGGATTAATAATTAATCCTGGGTAGAAAGGTACTGAGACTTCACACTGTGCATTTGACAAGGTTAACATTTCATTGTCTTTAGCTAAACAACTCGCCATACAATTTTAGCACCATACTGTTGTAACATTGTACACCTTTGTCACCGCATTTCAGGGTTAGCTCTTCCCCCGTTTGGAAAAACAATGGGAACCAAATCATTTTGGAGTCTACTGACCTCCATTGTATAGAAAAAAACAAAACACTGAGATATTTCTCAAAACAGAAAGAAAGTCAATTTTCATTTTTGGGTGAACTATCCCTTTAAAAAGGGTCAAGCATAACGTCAAATGCTTTAAAGGGTTAGTTCACCCAAAAATGAAAATTAGCCTGCATTTTACTCACCCCCGAGGCATCCTAGGTGTATATGACTTTCTTCTTTCAGACAAATCCAGTCAGAGTTATATTAAAAATGGTCTTTGATCTTTCAAGCTCTATCGTTGCACTCAGCGGGTGTTGCACTGCTTCAGTCCAAAAGAACTTAAATAAAAAACGCCCACCCATAAAAAAAAATGTCTCACACGGCTACGGGGGGGTGAACAAAGGCCTTCCATAGCGAATCGATGCTTTTGTGTAAGAAAAATATCCATATTCAAAACGTAATAATCACTTTAATGTAGCTTGCACCAACAGTTGTACACAAAAGCAGCTCCGGGCAGATGACGTATGAGTTCAGTGTTGCGCATGCGCCAGTGAGTCTCGTGAAAACCAACATTTGTTTACAGAATTAAAGGAAGCAAAGTTTCCTTACTTTAGCAAAGGAAAACCAGTCTCCTCTTGGCTTATATCGAAATCCTCTGACATTCCTCTTTACAAATCCTCGTTTTGTACTTATAATTCTTGACCGTTGTTTTGTTTTAATAACCCCGCATACGTAATTCCCCCAGAACTGCTTCTGTTTACAACAGTGAGCGCTAGCTAGATTCAAGTGATTGTTATGTTTTGAATATGGATAATTTTCTTACAAAAATGCATCGATTCGCTACAGAAGGCCTTTGTTCACCCACCGGAGCCGTGTGAGACACTTTTTTTTTTATGGATGGGTGATTTTTATTTCAGTTCTTTTGGACTGAAGCAATGCAACACCCGCTGAGTGGCATTAAACAGCTTGAAAGATCAAAGACAATTTTTTATATAACTCCCGACTGGATTCGTCTGAAAGAAGAAAGTCATATACACCTAGGATGCATCGGGGGTGAGTAAAACGCAGCCTAATTTTAATTTCTGGGTGAACTAACCCTTTAATGGGATAAAATAAGGGATAAAACCCTTTAAACCCTAAAATTAGGGTTCACCTCACTGACTTCCATACATTGGAAGTCAGTGAGGACAAGCAATTATTAGGTCACCCACATTCTTCAAAATATCTTCTTTTGTGTATAGCAGAAGAAAGACATTTCTACAGGTTTGGAATAAAATGAGGGTGAGTAAACGACACCTGTAAATGAGTAAATGACAGAATTTAAATTTTTTGGGTGAACTGTGCCTTTAAGGAAAGAATACAACAAAAAATTACTAGGATAATTTAAAAATAACATAACTGAAATCCCTTCTGATTACCTCGTGAACCTCAAATGAAAAAAAAACATTATGCAAGATGTGAAAGCATCCTCACCTGAAGCGTCTCTCTGCTCACATAAGCTATCTGTCTCTCTTTCAGAGGACCAGTGACTGCAGAAACACAATGACCTCATTTAGACTCACACAAGCATTAATTCTCTATCAGGCTATATAAATAACAACAGAAACCACCGCAAACATATTTGAAGGCTTCTTTCTGAAACCATTAAACATCATGACTTCAGCTTTTTTTATCCAATAAACTAAGCAAAAAATAATTGATGTATTAATTGACTATTTTCAGCAAAATCTATGTACAGTAATTGAAATTATATACATTAATGTAACATATTAGATATATGCCAATTGTACCATGATAAATATCCTGCAATGATCCTCCTCCACAGAATTCCATGCAGATCCATAACTTGTTATTTCTGTGCAATATGAAGAAGTTTGTTGTTAGTTTTACTTCAGTTTTCTGCAAACTGCAGTATTAGTTTCTTGCGTGACTGACCTGAGGTAGCTGCCGAAATAGGCCACAATGTTTTTATGAGTGCAATCCTTCATCATAGTTATTTCATGTTGAATGCTTGAGATGTCATCACCTGACAGAAAAAGAAACAGAGGTCTCGTCTGTAATTCTACTTCGCAATCAGTAACACCTCAACATAATTCACAAGAGCAGAAATTCAGATGCTGCAGTGAATAATTCAGCATTAAACTGAATTTACTTTACCAGGGTCCAGTTTGACCACTTTAATAGCTGCGATGACTGAGGTCTTAATGCTACGGGCCTATAACGACAGAGAAACAAGTTAGTGGTTATGCAGATCAAATGCTTCTACAAATAAGCAATGCATGTCGACATCAGACCTTTGCATCAGTCAGTTACTGACAAAATTCCTCCTGGTTCTTTTGAAAGATCGCTTGTATCGAGCCACCACAACATTTATTGTGACAACAGCAAGTCAAGCGGTCTGCCTCCGCTCAAACCTCTTATGATTTGTGAGGCACATTATGTGCCAGTGCGGTCTGCGAAAGACAGAAAAATGAAGCTGTCTGCCTGTAACCATGGTAACCAGCAGCCAATAGTGGATCAGCAGACACTGGAAAGGTGAAGTAGAGATGAAAAAAAGTAGCAGTGCTCATTTCCTGTTTTCTTTCCTGCTGAACCAAATCATATCCTGTAATGTGTCTTTCTCCGTTATCAAGGCCATGATTCATGTTTGTTCAGACAGGGTGATATAAATGGACAATCCACCAAATCAGGGCACAAGGCCACCGTTGGATACTCTAAACAAACATTTCAGAGAGACAAAATGTGCATACCGAGTTTGCAAATCTTTTTATTGTATGCAAAAATATGTTTTTCACATCCTGTTATTTCTGTTGCACGGTATGCCACCATGACCAGTTCGGTTCATAGAAAGTAACAAATTCCAGTTTAGTATCATGGTTTCTTTTTCATAAGGAAGCAACCCACAATGCATACATGTAGAATCGCATGTTTTTATGGTGTTAAACAACATGCCAGCACCACATGGGCGTTACTGAACATCAAAGTCAATGGGGTGTGAAAACTGAAGTCATAGTACAGAAATCTAGCGTAGCCGTTAGTTCTGGCAGGTCACGTTAGTCAAGCTCACATCAGCTGACTCTCAGCTGATCCCCATCAACCTATGGGAATACGACACCTATCCAAGTATTCATATATAAGGTCCCGCAGTAGTATCAGCAGTTTTCGCATTGCTCAATAGCTAATTACCCTCCTCCATCCCCAACTCCTCCTCTGTCAGTCAGGATTCAGCCTTCTGATTCTCCTTTGAATCAGACTAATTCTAAAATGTGTACATAACATTATTGAACTTTAACGATATCTGCAATACATTTATGTTGGTTCTGTTCTGTTTACCCTGGGGGGGTTATCGCTGCTCTCCCTGCTCTCATCCATGCTAGGCGGCATGGATGCGGAGGGAGTTCTTGCCCAGAACGGAACCATACCACCAATCCAAACTGTATGCTAATTGTCAATCATCTTTGAGGATAGTGATCCTGACAGAAACATGGTCAGACAGTCAGTACACGCATCACTCAAAAGTTATTATTAGTTCCTTTAAAGTGGTCATATGATGCGATTTCAAGTTTTCCTTTCTCCGTTACGGCCAATCAGAGCAGACTGCGCTTGTCTGAAGGAGGGACTTTGTAGAAAACGAAGCGTTTGAGAGAGGCGGGGCATAGAGGACCTACAATAATGTACAGTATTTGAAAAATAATGTGTTTTTTGAACATTAAAGCATGTCAGCATATTCTGTTACACCAAATAATGATCTTTAAAAAAAAAAAGCATCATATGACCCCTTTAACATGTTAATGCATAATATGTTACACAGTAAGGATATGATATTCAAGCAAAATCAACAATGTTGCAAATATAACTAAGATACAAGATACTAAAATGCAGCATTTGTGTCATGAAACTATAACAACTGGAACAAGATTTTGCTGATAGACCATTTTGCACCAACAACAAACCAGCTACTATGTCCCCAAACAGAGCTTGCAGCAAGGCATGATTAGCCAAAAACTAAAACTGTGGTAATTGACGGTTTAGCCACTATTGTCATGAAACACACACACACATGTTGGTTTTTATGGTTTATGGGGACTCTCCATAGGCGTAATGGTTTTTAAACTGTTCAAACCGTATTTTCTATTGCCCTACACCAACCCTACCCCTAAACCTACCCCTCACAGGAGACTTTCTGCACTTTTAGATTTTCAAAAAAACTCATTCTGAATGATTTATAAGCCTTTTAAATTACGGGGACACTCAAAATGTCCTCATAAATCACCTTCTCGTTGTAATATCTGTGTCATACCCATGTTATTATACAAATTTGTGTCCTCATAAACCACATAAACATGCACACGCACACACACACACACACACAAACACACACACACAGACAGACAGAGAGAGATATATATAAATGTAATGGTTTTTAAACTGTTCAAACCGTATTTTCTATTGCCCTACACCAACCCTACCCCTAAACCTACCCCTCACAGGAGACTTTCTGCACTTTTAGATTTTCAAAAAAACTCATTCTGAATGATTTATAAGCCTTTTAAATTACGGGGACACTCAAAATGTCCTCATAAATCACCTTCTCGTTGTAATATCTGTGTCATACCCATGTTATTATACAAATTTGTGTCCTCATAAACCACATAAACATGCACACGCACACACACACACACACACAAACACACACACACACACAGACAGACAGAGAGAGATATATATAAATGAATGAATGAATGAAAGAATGAATGAATGAATACAGACAATGTCAGAAAGATTAAGTAACTGTGGTTGTAGGATGGAAACTTTAGTTATTGTATTTTTGCAACATATTTTACATCACTGGCACAAACACAAGAGCCTTAGAGCATTATCTGCACTAAATATTGACGGAAATCGTTTTTCTGAGGTAACTTTCTGTCGTTTTCTTACCTTAAACACATCTCCATATGTCCCGCTGCCTATGCGGTGTATCAGCTCATAGTCATCGAGCGGATCCGCGTGCGATACTCCGAACGCGTCCATAGCAGCGCGGCATTTGACTCGTTTTCTCTCGGTACTACATCAAGAGCGGATGATATCATCCAAGTGCCACGACTTCCTCAACATCCGCGGAACAAGTGCGCTAGAGTGAACATGCCAGCGATGACACAAACGCATCTCTGACTGGGGCGTTCACGCAAGGATGGCGCAAGACGCCAGGGTCTAGAGACGCGTTCTTTTTAAGTTCAATTTGTCAGGAAGTCGCAAAGTTTCCAAAAACAAACAAAAAACATCGATAGACAATTATAAAATAGCGCAGACGTAACGCACACAATAACGCGTCCTGTATGACGCTACATTATCAGAGGGAGAGTTTAGATTAAGAAGTTTACATTAAATTAAATACGGATGACAAAAGGCTGTAATGAGATATAGTATGCCAACTGTGTTATACAAGACATAAAAAAAAATCTTTTGACCAAAAAAAATAAACATTTTGAATGAGAAAAAAAAGATTTCCATTCCAAATCTTAAAACATGGACAACAAAAAAAATGAAGTGATATATGACAATATTATCTATAAGTTATAGTAGTATATATAATTTATCACAAATATAAAATACCAATCTTTTCCTTTAACTTTAACAATTATTTATTAAAATTATACAATTGTTTATGTTGCAATTTATTAAATAACAGTATACAGGCTACTTGTTTGAAACGGTACAGTCAGTGTGCGAGTGTCATCTACAGGTTCTCCGGCGTCAGAACAATATAAACATTCTTGAGACATTACTGTGAGTGACTTCCTATCAATACACACCTATTTATTCACCTTCCTATTTATATTTACAAGATATTGATCAAATTTGGCCTTGATAAGCCACATATGTGTGATGTCTGATTATATGCAATGCTCCTGCGTTAAGTCTAAATGCAGAGTTTAAAACGCTACACTATTTCACTTGTCATGTTGAGAAAGCAAATGTACGAATATTTGGCTCATGAATTTTAATTACGTAGAACGTCAACGTGCTTCATTAATATTCATGATCTAGTCGAATCCCTAGAGATAGAACTGGGGACCCTGCACTACTCATCTTGAAGACTCTGATCCGAATTCGGTCCTCGAACCTATTCGCTCTCTCCTTAATTGTTTATTTTCTAATTTCTACTGTATTTGTTAATTAAACTATTAATTACCGCCAAGCCTTTGCCATAGTAGAATTGCTGTTAGACAAGCGCCACCTAGCGGCTAACCTCCGTTGTTCAGAATTGCGCATGCGCGGTACACACTCAAACGGTGTGCGTAATGGCTGCCTGATGAAGTAAGTGAATTTAGATGCTCCGCTTTTAATTTGACCATAACGAACGGATAACATCGAGACGTCGGAGCTAAAAATGGTTTATACTCATCCAGAGACGCAGCCAAAGACGAAATCTAACAGCGTGAAGTGATTAACCAACGTGTAAGTCTATTTTATTAGAATTATCGAAGCGTTTGTAAGGGAAGAACGGGCACAGTTCTGTAATGTTACTGTTAGCTGGGCATTTTAAATTAATTTAACTCTACGTATCTAACACATTTACCTCAAAAACATTATTTGTTAGTGTTTTAAGACCTCTGAAGCGGTCAAATATAAACTTTACCTAATTATTAGCATTAAGACGATCCCCTTTAGTCAGCACAAACTCCGAAAGTCAATTATTATTGTTCTGGTTCACGTTTAAACCTGTGTTCTGTCGTCTTAACGATGTAATATTTGTGTCTGTATAAGGTTTATATTTTCAATATTTCACAGGCGTCCTGTTTTAAACTGTGACTGTTGATGTGTAGGGGTTACTAGAGTTCAAACACGTTTAACACGACAGTCATGACAGTAACTAGTCCACGTGAGTTTAAATATGAGAAATACAACACTATATTTTCGCCACAGCACAATTATTTGACTATATTGTTGACTAAAGTAGTATGGTTATGTAAGTGTTCTGTTTTTTTTTCTATCCTGTGGTAATAAGAGAAGTAGGTGTCGTTCTACCACTTCCGAAAAGTACCTTGGCATTCCCATGGTTTCTTAAAGATAGGATAGGGTATTACTGTGGATTTGGAGATGTGTTATGATTTTGTTTGGAGATAATGTAATATTCAAACATTTGTATTATTATTTGTTTCATATGTTTGCAAATACACATTTAAAATACACGCGCATAATCAACACTCAACTAAAACTTAGTTGTTGTGTATACAAATGTACACTCAAGCCAGTTTGTATATACTTTTTTCAAATGTATAATATGCATTATTATTATGCTTATTTTTTATTTAGTCAAATTTCTGGTTGAAACACACTTACCTCATCTGAGTGTCTTGATTTAGTTCCTCAAAGATTACAAAACTGTGTGGTTTTAATAGGATCGCACTGTTGTTCTCTATTTTAAAATCAAGTTTTTCTCTGTTTAGGTCGAGGCCTGTTCGGTGCCCTGCTGGTCATGGCGTTGAAGGCCCGTGTGGAGGCGGTTCTGAACGTGGGTCTGCGGATCCCCAGCATCATGCTGCTAGAGGTGCTGTACCGCTGGGACGTCAGCTCCTTCTTCCAGAAGATCCAGAGGAGCAGTCTCAACAATAACCCTCTCTTCCAGTACAAATATATTGCCCTCTACCTGCATTATGTTGGTAGGTCCAAACACAACAAGCAGCTACTCCCTGTCTATACAACAAGCACTGAATGACATTGAACTGGAAATGCTCTTCGAACGAACTCCTTAAAGTCTTAGTTTTCTTAATCTTGGGCATTAATTATGGGGTAAAGCATGAATGATGGTGTGTTATTAGTTTTTTGCTTTTATTTAATTTTACTTTTATTTATTTTTTTTAAGAGTCTAATCTAGATTTGGGGTGGGCTTTTTTACTTGGACCAGTAAAATACCACCCATAATACCATAGCTGCAACACTTAAGTCGCACTATAAATAGGGGTGCTCCGATTGATCGGCTACCGATCACTATCGGCCGATAATCGCTTTGGGATGATTGATCAGCCGATCTCATAAACCGATCTCAAACTGATGACGCGTCTGCCGTGAGAGATTTGGCATGACATGCAGCGGCTCAGTCTCTGTCTGGCGCGGGTGAAATAATTGTAATGCTGAAGGTGAGGTACAGTTCATATTTCATCATTAAATAACTTCAAGTAGCTAATTTGAAAACTTTCTGTGAGACATAATTCCACAAACAGCGTGAGTGAATCACAGCACACGCTCTCTCTTTCTCTCAAAATGCGCAAATGGCTTCAAATCAAATCACGTCGGCACTATAAGCGAGCTGCACAGTTAACACAGGAATTGTCACTTGCACAATCGAGGCAGTGTCGCATCATCACTAAAGTTTATAAATTGCATTATTTTTTTATTCTTGCTGGTGTTTAAACCATTCAGCGCTCACGCGCTCTCCTGGAGACTGTGCACTCATGCACGCACGCGGATGCAACAAATGCCTCGTTTATAATGGGTTTTAATGTTTTAAAATTGCTCCGGCTTTAATTGCTCCGTCCGGACACGGCATCACAGTATGGTAAGGGGCGTAACATTTCCATCACACGCTTGAGGTATTCGGCCAATCACAACGCACTGGATAGCTGGCCAATCAGAGCACACCTCGCTTTTCAGACTGATGATCTTTGTAAAAATCTACGCATTTCAGAAAGGAGGGGCATAGAGGAGAAACAATAATGTACAGTATGTGGAAAATAATGTGTTTTTTTAACCTTAAACCGCATAAACACATTTCATTACACCAAATACACAAAAAATTTTCTTTTTAGCAACATCATATGACCCCTTTAAATGTTTTGCCACTTGCTTGAGCAGCTTAATATATCAATCTAGAAGTAAATGCAAAAGTAAAAAGCATTGAATAATGTTTCTTATATTTATTGCGTTTAAACACGTCTATGAAAGATTGTATTAGCTACTGCACTGTGTAAAAAAGAATCACAATGCTGAAAAAGTATTTTCAGTAACAATGTTTGGATTTGAAATCAAAATAATAAAAAAATGTTGTGTTTGTAGTAAACAGTCACGGATCAGTTGCAGACTCCTGTGTGAAAGCACATTGAGAGTACGTGTTGCTTCTGCACCGCTTGCGTACCGCACATGGACTGCATACGCACTGCAAACGGAGTATGTGTGAACCTGGTGTAAAAGGCCGCCTCACATACTGTACAGCTCACAAAATCAGGCTTGCGCTGTGGTGTAAGCTATTGTGCAACAATTGCACGATTCTAAAAACAAAAATGCAGTGCATGATCGAACATTTATACATAAATGTATATTTTTGAAAAATGCCCCCCTCCTCCACCCCTCAAATTAAAAAATCCCCTCTCACAAGAGTCACTTAAAAGGGGAATTAATTTAAAAAAATGTAATTCAGGCCCTGAATAAATGTTTAAAATTCCTGATTGGAGTCTTAATATAAATAATTCTACATGATAAAAAGAAGGCTTTAAAAAGATTGGTATCGGTGATCGTATTGGCAGATACTGCTTTCTGTGATCGGTGATCGGCCTCAAAAATCCTGATCGGAGCACCCCTAACTATAAACCCTCTGGTGCTCCTCATTTGGGAGTCACACTTGTGATCTTCATGGTCAAAGTGACCGGACACCTAAAATGTAACTTTTCAATGAATGCAGTATTTCTTGTTAAAATAGTCAATGCCTTTAAAATCCAATTTTTTAAGCCAGATTAGTGCAATCTTGTAGGAGTAAAATCAGAAAAACATCTGCAATTCTATGGTTTAGCCCATGGATTCCTATATAGCTCAATATAAAGGGCTTATAAATTCTCTAATTGTTTTTAGAAATAAATACTTATTTTTATTAAGTTGTGGGTTTAGATATACATTTAGACGTTCTCAAAGACAACTTTTTGTAAAGGTTTAGATTTTATTTTGGTTTGGTTTGAAATGTTGATTTGTAGCATCAGTTTTTGAATTATTATTATTATTATTATTATTATTATTATTATTATTATTACTACAGTCAAACCTGAACACAAAGCATTTTGTTACACAAAACATTAAAATTCTATAAAAATTTAACCAAAATGAACAGGAATGTTTTATCAGAGCTTAATTCTTCTGGGTCTGATCTGATTTCAGTTTTCTGACTCGTTTTGGCTGTATGGTTATAGCTATACCATTTCATTTGAGTGTGTATGATTGTGTATGTGTGTGTGAGTGTGTGTGTGAGTGGATGTGTCTGTCTTGCACTCTTGATGTTTTAAATTGTAACTGCTTCCTTGCTGTCCACTTTTTTTTTACTGCATTGTAGTTAAATTATTGCTTTTATTTTACATATTTGCTGTGTTACGGTCACACCAGTTCATAGGTGTGTGTGTATAAGTGTGTTTGTACACGTGTGTGTGAGTGGATGTGTTGGTTTTGCACTCTTGATGTTTTAGAGTTTCACCCCATCATTGGTGTGTACTTTCTGCATTGTGGCAGATTTGTAGATTGTACACAATTCTCAGAATTTTTGTGTTTGTCGATTTCCCGTTAATTTCCTATGGTCGGACATTTTTGACCGAAGTCCACAAGCGGGACACTTTTTTTATGAACACTTAGCCTGCTCGAATCATGCCCTCTATTTTTTTGTGTTCACACATTCCAAATGCCATAAAAGTCACCAAGTTTCATACCATTCCGATGAAGCTGTTAGTTTTCAAAATTTAAAACATAATTTTTTGGTCAAAAGTGACTGAAGAGCACCAGAGGGTTAAAGTATATCTTCATGTCTAGTTTTCAATTTGTGGTGGTCATGATGATGTTCCACATGTGATAACGTCTTTTTTTGTGTGTGTGTGTGTGTGTGTGTGAGTTTGTTTTCTTAGCGGTCTGTGCTCCCTGTTTAAGAAAAGCAAAGTGCTTGTGTTTGCACTCTGGCTGGAGTCCTCTTGTAATGGGCCAGTGGAAACGCAGAGTCAGGAGTTGGGAAGATTTTTATGATGGGAACAGTCTAGGTTGTTAGTCATTAAAGCAGTAATTAGACCATAGAGTTGCAAACTGTAATTAAGGCCTGTTTTGTTTGTCAAAGAAAACCTGGAAACAGAAAAGCTGTGCATCTACAAATGATGGGGAAAGACTTTAATCGCTCTTATTCTTTATAGACAGAATAAAGCATCTAGAGTCCAGCTCTGCACTATGGGCTTCTCTCCGCTATCCCTGTGTTGTCACAATAGTTTAACACAGTACCTTGTAGGGCTGGGAGGAAACTATTCTCATCGATTCTCATTTTGATGTAACAATAGCCTATTGATTCTTAAATCCCAAGAATTGGTCTGTGCTGTCTTCAGTCAATGAACAGAAGTTAATGAAACATTATTTGTGGTGTGCGTTACTTCTGATGTGAAACATCAGACTCTGCTTTCTAATTCTATCAATTGTAATCACAAAATTTAAACAATAAATATGTAACACCTCAGTACAACCAGGAGAACACAGTCCTCTTTACTACCAATCACTGCATGAAATAAACATAAATGAACATCAGATTGTATGCTGAAAGAAATGGAACAACTTACTGAAATGTCTCTGGTCTCAGTCAGTGTTTCAACCACGGAAAGACGTCAGTAAAATAGCTTGTGAACAGTATGTCACGTAAGACATTCATTGTCCATGAACCCGATAGTTAGCTAGAAAAATTAACTGTAGGAAAAAAAAAAAAGGGAGTATTTTGCTAAACTGATACACTATTTATACATACCCACAGGTTTGAATAAATCCATCATGAAAAAAGGATGATATCTGCTGTTTAAATGGTTAAATTTCAACCACACACTGAAGTAGAAACATAAGTGTTATAATCAGGGGTGCACATAAGTGGTGCGCATGCGCGACCATAATAAAAAATGCGCTGTGTAAATAAGTTCTGACAGCTAGTGCTGGGCGGTATACCGGTTCATACCGAATACCGGTGTTTATTTTTGTTATGATATTAATTTTTTTAATCCCGCAATACCGGTGTGTATGTCGCTTAAACAACCTTTGCATGCACAATTATCATTTTAGATCGACAAACTGTAATACTGTATAAGATTTCTATTCAAACTGAATAGCTAAATAAATATAGGCTACCCGCTGCCGTTTTCAAAGCACAGTGCAAAACTGTGACATTTCATTAACTGATGCGCTTCAGTCGGCAGCGCTAAACCCGGAACCGCATATACTTACTTGCCGGCAACCCGCCAAAATAAAAGCCTGATTATTTTAAGTTTGAAAATGATAAATTCATCTTTAAAAAAAAGTAAATATTAGCATTTTATATTTAAGTTCACTATAAAATAGTTATATTTGTATTTAATACTCCCTTTTTATTTTAAAATATAATAGTATGATCACACTTTATTTAATTATTTTATTTAAAAAAAGCTAAATAAATAAAGTGCAACAATATTATCACTACGATAATTTTTTTTTTTAATAGTTGTATTTAATGGGTTACACTGTGCAGTGTGAGAACCAAACCAAATCTCCAGGTTCTCTTATGAGAACCAGGCTGAAAAACGTATGTGCAACCCTGGGTATAATACACATTTATTATAGTATGTTTTTTTATGTAATACTTTTTTTTTTTTTTTTTTTTTTTTAACTATATAAATGCTGCTTTATGTACAATTTACAAATCACTTTAATATAGTAATGTACCAACTGAGTTCATAGTTTACACCATTAGTTGAGATGAGAGATTTCTTCTCAATACCTTGTACAGAAATCTGTATTCGGTACCATTTTGGATACCACAGAGAGAAATTGCTACAACATTATTAATTGCATAAAATGTGAAAGTACCTAATGTAATTTTCTTTGACCACAGTTAAAGTATTTTCTTATCAACTGAATCTCACTGTCTGAGATTCTTCAGGCACAATAGCTCTGAGGGGGACTATATAATGATAAGACATGATAAGAAATATTACTCTTGTAATATGCCTGTACTGTATAGTATAAAGTTTATTAAGGGTCAGATTTACTAACAGCTTGCACCTGGTCAAACAATCTTTTGGTGTTAAAAAACTACTGTCAGGATTTACTGAAGGCACGCATTGAAAAATGAATGCTTGGACAATAGCCTGACCTTATTTCATATATATTTGTAGGATTTTCCCTTTCAGGCACACAATTTATGGGAGGAGAGTATTTAAATGCAACATAATTTACTAAGGTTTGCGGTAGTGAAATTATTGGTATTTGCGCCATTATTTAATAGCCCAAAAAAGCATGTCTTAAACCAGCCAATTTGCGTTGGTCTTAGTAGATTGCGCTGCTCATTATGGAAATGATCCGGTTGTGTCTGTGTTCTTTAATGTGCACATTGTCAGTAGATCAGCCGCAGAGCTTTTCACTCTCATCTGCACTTCTGTGAGATTGCACTCACGCTAATTTGCTCTGGTTAGTAAATCTGGCCCTAAATATTGTGTTATACTACAGTACAAAATTTATGGCCGCGGTATCTAACTATATTAAATCATTTTCTGTGCTCCCATTGGTATCTGGCATTGGCATTGCTGTAGTGCTTATTTACGTAAAGTTATTGTCTCAATCAAACACTAGCAGAATGATTTTTGTACAAATGAAACATTGTAGGGCTGCATTGACCATGTCAATTCATCTGTATAAAAATAATTAATCTTTCAGTGATCGTTTAGTAGTACATTTCGATGTCTGATATTATGCAGGTGCCTGCTACCTTTGCATTGCAAATACTATTTTGACTAATCCGTTTATCCAGCACCCTTTCTCGGAGTGTACAAACCTGAAATGACTGCTACAAATCCAGTGACTGGGATGCAAGTTCTTAAATAATTTTCTAATTAAACATGCTTATCAATCACGTAAACTTTTCTTAGTTGCCTGGAAATAAACAGGCATGCAATAAATTTAGTGAACTTAAGCCAAAGGCTACCTTTGTATTAGTATATTATTCTTCATTAAAGGGGTCATCGGATGCAAAATTCATTTTAGGGAATGAAAGAAAGGAAAGGAGGTCACTTGTGGCCAAGTATGGTGACCCATACTCGGAATTTGTGCTCTGCATTTCACCCATCCAAGTGCGCGCACACACACACACACCGTGAAAACACACCTGGAGCAGTGGGCAGCCAATGCTGCGGCGCCCGGGGAGCATTGGGGGTTTGGTGCCTTGCTCAAGGGTCTCACCTCGGTCGTGGTATTGAGGGTGGAGAGAGCGCTGGACATTCACTCCCCCCCACCTACAATACCTGCCGGACCTACAAAACCTGCCGTTCCCTGCCGGAACCCGCAACCTTTGGGTTACAAGCCCGACTCTCTAACCATTAGGCCACGACTGCCCCATTACATGTTGTTTGAACATTAATGTGTATTGGAAGTGTGTGTACACATCCATGCTATAATGATAAAATATCCACCCAGTGTTTTTTTTTTTAATCTCTATTTTAAAATCCCCTTTCTCAAATCAGGCTGTTCTGAGATTCCTGGCAGAATGACGTAGTTCTGCACAGGCCGCTCCCACGATAGTTGATTGACAAGGCCCTCTTACCTTAGATCCGCCTTGAGTTAGCTTTGAGCTGTCCGCCCTTGTGTTGACTCCAGTGGAAGACAAGAATGTCTCGGATTAAGCGATTTAGGTGTTTTGTTGTTGGATGTAATAATGAACATAGCAGTCGTCATTTACTCCCGACGTCTGAGCCGCTGGAGAAGCAGAGGATTAACGTTACTTTAGTTTTTGAAGGGAATATGCCGATCCCCGATCTGCCTAAATGCGTCTTCGCGCAAATCATTCATGATCCAGCTTCATCTACAGAAGAAGTGAGTATAAGGGTTATGAATCTTTGCAAATCGCCTTTCCTAATAATGTGCTAGTTAGCATGTTTCGCGGCTAAATGCGGCTAAAGTTTACTATCTGCTCGTCACCCCATGGAAGAGAGGGGCGGGGTGAGCAGAGCTCATTAGCATTTAAAGCGACATGCAAGGAAGCGGCTTGCTATGAACAGAGCTGATTTTGACGAGGTAAAAAGGGTGTTTTTTTTTTTTACACTTCCATAGAGAAATTTTAACCGAAGTATGTTATAGACCTTTCATTATGACCCTAAAGAATCATATCAACTTGTGGAAAATGGGCATCCCATGACCCCTTTAAAGGTTGTTGACACTGACGTTGATTTGCAGCATCATATGCGACCATACATCATTCATTTTAACACGAGTCTGTGAACCAGTGACATGATGCCGCACTTCCATCACCTGATACATTTTGATACAAAACACCTACTTGGAAACCATGGACTCTGTGACCTCCAGATAAACACTCTGTAAGAACAAAGGGCTGCAGTTCTACAGGCAATATACTGTATATGGCTTAAATAGTTGTACACATCTCTACCACACCTTTCATTCCTCCCTTTCCATCTCTTTGCGTGACCCGTTCTGGACACTTGATCCAACCGAGCTGATTAACTGTTTTTAATGCAATTTAATCATAGAAGTAGATTTTTAAAAAGTTATGTTTACTTGTTGCTACCACACCATGTTACAACACAGTAGGGCTATTGCAGACAGAAACAATACTGTACTACATCGATGTTTCCTGTCGGCTCAATTTTTGAGTGGACTTTGCGGTTTCGATTCGCATGAACGGTATACGAGTGGAGCGACTGAGCGGTGCACACACACACAGAGCGTCACACCACGTGAAAGTGAAACCTGAGCGGTGAACTAATTTTCGGCAGCCGAAATTTCGGTGTATCTCTAATTATTGGCGACATCAGAAATGGATATTATATAATAGATGCTTGTTTGAACATTTTAGCAATTTAAAAATATTAAAAAAGGATTTTTTACACTGCACCCATGCTCTCGACAGGCGGCACCCCAGTTGGGTAACACTGGGTTAGACCATATGGCATTTTAGAGACATTAAATGAAACATTTTCTTGAAAATGGTATAAAAGTTTTGCAAAACCCTGGGAAATCAACATGAATACAAAGGGTACATTTCTTACTTGGCATATGCTTTTTAACTGCATTATTGAAAACATTTTCCTTTATTTTGTGTGCTGTTATTTGTCATTGACACTTATGTATAATTTAAAACCAACATTTTTATTTTTGTTTTATGTGAAACCAAGATTGCATATCAGTGTATCTTTATTCCTGTCAGTAATTGAGACTCTTTTCTTCAGGCTATATCCTCAGTCTGGTGTTGTTGACTTTACCCCGGCAGCATCTGGTACAGCTCTACCTCTACGTGCTCACAGCTCTTCTGCTCTTCGCGGGACACCAGCTCTCTAGGTCTGTGCTCACAGCACCCTTTGCTTGACTGTATAAAACACAATGCCACATTGGGTTTTAAGTGCTGACACGTTGACAGTTCTTGTAAACACACACACGCAAATAAAAATGAGTGCTTGACACATTTTGACAATTAATGCAACCGTTTAGTAGTTATAATGACTTTCAAACAAACAGTGCTCTCTGACTGGTGTTCCTGCAGGGATTACGTACGTGGAGAGCTGGACTCGGGTTACGAGGGACCCCTCTACCTGGAGCCACTGTCCATGAACCGCTTTACCACAGCACTCATCGGTACGTCCAGCATCATTAGCGCCAAAACAACACCATATTTTGTTCTCTTTAGTGATGCATTTGTTCCTGACACATTATAAAGGAAAAGAGTTACTCTCAACTAGACATGTGTCGGTATTCGGTAATGCGATATATCACAATATTGTTATCGTGGGCACTTCAAAATACAGAGAACAATTATTTAATACAAATTATTCCGAATTTTGAATGCATTTTAAGAATACCTTTCCTGTTAGCTGGTCACAATGCACAACACCACTGTATGCTGCTTCAAAGACGCGTGTGCACTCTAATGTAAACAAGCATGGATGAGAAGCACATGGCGAAGCGCCTGAGAGATGCTCTGGATGAAAGCGCATTCACTCTCTGACAGCAGATGGCGCTGAACAGCAGAAATGCAGCCGCTACCCTGGAAATCCCATAAACAAAGCAGCAGCTGCTACTTTTTGAAACGTACTTAAATGATTTAAATAGCCATTCAGGTTTTTGTATTCGCAGTGGTGTTCATCACAGAGCCAAATACTTCAATATTTAGACTTAATAGGCTATTTATTTTCAAACCTTTTAACATTTTAATCTGGACTACAACATGCCCTAGATATTGTTTGAAAGTGTTTTTGATTTTTGTTCGGTCACACTTTACATTAGGGTTTCATTAGTTAACATTAGTTAATTCATGTATTAAACTGAGACGATGCGCATCAAAGTTTTAGTGGAGAAAAGCATTTCAAACAGTCCTCATCTCTGCAGCACAGCTGGCACACCTGCTAAATGCAGCTCAGATGTGCTGCGTGATAGAGATCGAAATGACAGAGACGTGCAAGTAAAAGTGCACAAAAGCAGCATCTATTTCGTGCACAACTTGAACAAACTACAACAGATGAAGCTGTCAGCTGTCTGGATATTGGCAATATCGTTAATATTAATTATATTCATTAATGGATCTTAGTTCTGTTAATGCGTGAACTTGCTGTCCAGTAATCGCAAAAAACTTTGTGCTTTATTACTTTTTAATAAACAAAGTATCAGTTTTAAAATTATGCCAAATTCATAACGCAATTCAAACAAATACGGTTTTGGCGCTCTTTAATGCAGCAGGCGCGACTGCTTTAGCGCCTCAGTTCAAGCGGCAATTGAACCCATTATATCTTTCTCTTTACTAATATAGTACATAATAAACATGGATTAACATCAAAAGGTAAGCAATTTTATAAGAGAGCCTACAGTATAACCTACTGAAATGTCTCATGTAAAACGCAGTTTCAAACTGCGGAAAATGTGTAAAGCTTGTAAACATTGCAGTGTAATAATACATTTACCTCAGAATAACCATTCAGTGTCCACAAGCTCATCACTCAGCTAGAAAAATAACTGTAATGAGGAGTATTTTGCTATATTTATTAATATTTATGAATATTAATATTTTTACTTAAGCTGCTGTCTACTTGATTCGACGACTCCTATAAAATTGCATTTTACTAATGAAGAAAAACAGACATGTACTCACACTTTATCACCCCTCCCCACTCCCCCGCTGGCCTGCACTCACACTTGCACTAAAGTGAAAGTGACGTGACGTGACATGTGGCCAAGTACGTTTACCCATGCTAGGAATTAGTGCTCTGCATTTAACCCATCCTAAGTGCACACACACACCCGGAGCAGTGGGCAGCCATTTATGCTGCGGCGCCCGGGGAGCAGTTGGGGGTTCGGTGCCTTGCTCAAGGGCACCTCAGTCATGGTATTGAAGGTGGGAGAGAACGCTGTACATTCCCTTCCCCCCCCTACAATCCCTGCCGGTACGAGACTCGAACCCGCAACCTTTGGGTTATGAGTCCGACTCTCTAATCATTAGGCCACAACTTTTTTCTTAAAAAAACTTTCAGCCTGTCACCATGATGCAAACATGAAATATCAGACATACAGTAGTAGTTCTTTACAGGTTTTTTAATTCGATTGCGCTGCTTTTCCACTGTTTTTTCTGTGTAAACATGGATGTGTTTGACTGTTGCGCTCGCGTCTCTTGCAGTGTCTCATGCATGAAACGCCATTCTAAAAACACTGCGCTCAAGTTAAAAGAAGTTCACTCCCACCTTCTTGCATGTTTTACCTATTCCACTGCTCGCGTCGCATCTTTCTCAACACAAAAGAGCGTTCGGTGTGAATGGCGCTTAGCGCTATATTAATGGTCCTTCACAGAGCGCGTCACACGGGAGCGGTTATTCACGTGCGCCGACATGCGGTTGGATCATTCGTTTCTCTTTACTGTCATATTGTCAACGTGTCTAATTCTAACATTTGGTAATATTTCTATTTAAAATCGCGATTTCTAAAAAATAAAATCGTGGCAAAACAATAAATTCAAATTAATCGATAAAATCTGGAAAATTGCCCAGCCCTAGGAGCAGCATTATGAAACAGTTCCGCGCAGAGCTCTACTCCAGAATATCCGCACAGATCGATATCGAAATTATATCGTATCGACCGAAGTTAAGAAATATATCGTGATATCAATTTTGGCCATATCGTCCAGCCCGTCAACATTTTAGGCAACTTTTTAGTATTTTTTTTAAACAAAAACTAGACGCATTGTGCACTGAGGTAGGCCTGCTATTTATTTTTATGTCTGACGGGAAAAAAGCCTATTCTTTTTATTTGTTATTTTATTCAGTTTTTCTCTGTTTTCAGTAGCGCTGCAGGTGTGTGATAATTTGACGATGTGTGAATCCAGGTTCTGTTGTTGTTCTGTATGCTGCTGTTTGCACGTTAAAATAAACCCGTGAATTTTTTATTTTTATTTTTAATGGGTCAGACACTCATCCATTCTATTTTTATTTAATACTAATTTATTATTCGAATCTTATCAGTTAACGGTTAATGTTCGGATAACAAGTAACAGTTGTCGGTCGGGAAAGTTAACCGAAATGAACATCCCAAGATGTCACAAGAACTTGTACTTCTCTAACATATGTAACTGTTTCAGCAAAGTCACAATTTACTGAAGTCACAATGTACAAATTCCCTGACTTTTCCTGGAAAACCATGAAAAATCATTGAATCCCTATAATAGAATTCTTGTAAAATACTTCTGAAAAATTCTAAAAAAAAGTTTTAAATTTAAAATAGTTTTTTGCAAGTGGAATCTGTAGAATGTTTAATAATATCCTGGGAAAATCGTGGAAAATCACAGAAATTTCTTGGAAAATAACATTTTTGTAGATATGCCAAGCTCACAACAGATAACAATTATTCTTTGCAAGTAATAATTACAAAAACATTTTAATGTCATGGAAATTATATATATAAAAAAAAAATCAAACATCATAGTTTTTTCCCTAAAATACTGTTAAAATGGCTCTAAAATATTTCAACTGGTAGAAATGACTCTTTGTAAGTGCAATATCTATAAATATTTTTGTAATCCTTGGAAAAGATTGGAGTCTAAGTCATGTTTAATCAAATATTTACATCACTAACAGACTCTTTATATTCAGATATTTAATCCTGAAAATCTCTTAATATAGAAGAATCACACTGCAATACATTAATACATTTAGTCACAAAGACAGCAGCACCGCAGGGCAGTTTACTTGAAATTAAACTATTTGAATAGAAAACATTCATAGGCAAAATCTGTGTTTTTGCTGACCAGCCAAATGAAGATGTAAGATAACAACTATTAGCCTTTTGATTAGTCATGTCAAGTGACAAAAGGCATTCAGTTATTCATTTGAAATTAAACTTTTTTTGAAATAACAATGATTTGATCCTTTATATCTAAATGCAAAAGTTTCATCCCTTCAGTGAAGAGAGAGTAAACTGATAGACACCTAACTTCAGTAGTTAACCCTTTGTTTTGTTTGATTTGAGTCAAATTGAGCAGATGTCTTTTATTTGCCCTGTCAACATGGCAAAGCGGATCACATTGTGGGCACTCCCAGTGGGAACGTTTAAAGCAGCTTTTTAAAGGAAACATTGATGTGTGTTAGTGTGATGTATTTCTGTTCAGTTTGTCTGTAAGTTAGTGTTTGTTCAGTAAGACAATCCTCTCCCTCAGGTCAGGTCGTGGTGTGTACGCTGTGTTCCTGCGTCATGCAGACCAAACAGATCTGGCTGTTTTCTGCACACCTGCTCCCCCTAGTGGCTAGACTGTGCCTCGTGCCCCTGGAGACCATCGTCTTCATCAACCGCTTCGCTATGATCTTCACCGGTCTGGAGGTGCTCTACTTCATCGCCTCCAACCTGCTGGTGCCGTACAATCTGGCCAAAACTGCCTACAGAGAGCTGGTGCAGGTATGAGTGTCATGGGTATAGAGAGTGGGGTAAGAGGTGTCGCCCCCTCAATCCAGGGATTTTATTTTATTTTTTTTAAGCATTTCTTAGCTTTAGTATGATAGGATAGTAGCTAGACAGGAAGTGAAGTGGGAGAGAGAGAGGAGGACAGGATCGGGAAAGGTCCACGAGCCGGGATTCGAACTCGGGACACCCAAAGCACAATGGTGCTGTACTTTTTAAAAAGTTTCCTTAATCCTCACCAAAGCTGCATTTATTTAATCATAAGTACAGTAAGAACCGTAATATTGCCAAATATTAAAACTTCTGTTTTAATGTGTTTTAAAATTAAATGTATTGCTGTTATGTCAAGGCTGAACTTCAGTATCATTTGATCCTTCAGAAATCATTACAGTATGCAGATCTGGTGTCAAATAAACATTTCTTATTATTTGTATTCTTTTTTTTTTTTCCCCTGGGGATTCTTTGATGAATAGAAAGTTCAAAATTACACCTTTCTTATAGAAATCTTTTCTAACATAAATGTTTTTACTGTCACTTATGTATTTTTTTTTGACCTATTGCTTGTAATTAGTTTCTAATTACACCGTTTAATTGCCTTCAGTGAGCTTGATAATTTTTTTTATTTTTTTTTATTTTTTACTTGCATTATTAGGCTAGCATTAGTGTTTTTGTGACACTAATGCTAGCCTAATAATGCAAGTAAAAAATAAAAAACTGAAGGCAATTAAATGTATATAAATATTGTGAAGTATAATGAATCATATTGTGATATAAGACTTAGGTCATATCGCCCATCCCTAAATTTTGTATATTAAACTTTCTTGGTTTGTGAATAATGTGAAGTAAAATAAGATGTTTTTGCCCATCCTACCAGCCAGTCTTTGAACCCTAGGTGTAACATCCCTGTGTTTCCTGTGTTGTTCTGTAGGTGGTGGAGGTGTATGGTTTGCTAGCTCTGGGCATGTCTCTGTGGAATCAGCTGGTTCTGCCTGTTCTCTTCATGTGCTTTTGGCTGGTGCTGTTTGCACTGCAGATCTACACCTACTTCAGCACACGGGACCAGCCGCCCTCCCGAGAGAGGCTGCTCTTCCTGTTTCTCACCAGGTCTGACTGCTGCAACATGTAGTCCACTGTTTTTAATCAGCACGAAGGATAGCGTCTAGATTATGGATGCTAACGATTTATCGACAATCAAAAACTCATCGATGATCGATTCAGCGCAGTGTGTTCATGCAACAAGCGTGCAGCAGACACACAAGAATAATAAGCAAGCATTTAGGGCTGTGACAGGGATGGGCTGGATCTCTTGCGCGAATAATTCACATTGTACAAAATATGCTTTTGATGTGATCCAAACTTTAAAAGTGCATTAAATAGAAACTAGAGAAATAGAAATAAAATGTTTTCTCCCGATATTCCAAAGCAACCGATACCATTTGTAATTGGACAGAAAAGTGAATATCTTCCGCACAAGCAAGCAAGTCAGGAAAAGCAAAATTGAATACCGGCGCATGTGAAATACTCCTACTACGGAGTGACATGCTGAAAAAATGGGTATAAAAATAAATATGAATATTTATTAGTTCCTACCACTTGTTAATTTGTTGCCACGGTCCACGTTTCATTAATTTGGTTAAATTATATCTAAGGTACAACGTAGCCATGATTTAATTAACATGAGGGAACAAATTAAGTCGTGGGAACAAATTCTTAATTTGTGTTAAATTTGTGGAAATTCAAATGACCAACCAACTCGCTAAACAGAACACAAAGCTTAATTTAAATTTATGGGCTAATGTACCTTTCTCATCCAGCTTGAATCCAAATGTTTCCATGGAGGCAATGTAACATTTGCCTTCTAACCAATTATTTCTCTTCTGAACAAAGCTTTGTACTTCACATACTTCATAATAAAAGGTGTTTCATGTGGGCAAAAATGTGTTTTGTCGTATCACCGCTGGTGGTAGCGGTTAGTCATGCTTACTGGCACAGCCCTGTGCGCTTGAGCTACATTTGGAATAGTTTTACTTTAAATGGTGATAATGTTAATTGCAAACATTGTGATTGTGTTTTAAAATTAAATACAACAAATGAGCATCATCATACCATTTAAAAATGGTGCATTCAGCGGTCTCAATGACAGAATATGAAACGGCCAACAATAACCTCCATTTAAAATAAAATGATCCCAAGCGTAACTATTATTATCGTGTCGATTCATTTTACAATCCTGCAAACTAGCCCTTTAGTTTTTGCACATCCTGTAATGCTGGTGATTATATGCCACTGCGGTAGAAGCATTTTGAATTATTAGGTTAATGATTAATTGATCATTCATTTAATTGATCATGGGAATAATTGTAAATTGACATAGCTAAGCTAGATATAAACCAGAATGCTTTGCAACAAGGATTTGGAACAGCGGAAAATAGGGCAGTAGAAATCTAAATCACTGTTTAACAATATGCAACATACAGTATGTAAATGTTTTGTTGGTTATGGTGACTGGGGATGCACGATATATTGGCCACCATATCGGTATCGGCTTATAAATGTGAATTTTTTTTGTGCACATATATCTTATTTATCTAATATAGAATGTGTTTGTTTAAGCTAATAGAAGGTAAATAGAGCACAGTATGTCAGTGGTCATCTTTAGCTCAGCGCACACAGCTCAAACAGAAGTGCACAACATTAACTATGATTGGGACTGTCATATAAAACATTATAATGAGAACACTATTATAATAAAACGTTTTGAATTGTTTCGGTGTATTTGCTGTGTTGCTGCGCGTTGTTACGTGAAGAGCCAAGGGCGCATACACACCATGAGTTACACATTCTAGCACATAACTTAGTTCAAGATCACTTGTGTATTTGCGTCTTTTTGTGCATATATAAGTTATGATATTATGTTTGTTGTGTAAATATCTGATTCTCATATAGCATAATTAACCTGCTAACAAAGCGCTTCAGTTTACTGGTGTTGATTCAGCTCTTCAGCTACAGCGCACACAGCTCAAACAGCAATGCTGCTAGTTGAAACAGTGGTGTTAAGATGCTTCTTTTTCAGAATCATTGAGATATTAATAATAACCACCACTTTTATTTTTCTTATTTTCATTAACAATATGGTTTAACTAAAATAATTTAATTATTGTTCGTGCAGAGGCTATTCCATTTAATTTATGCATGGCACATGCATAATTTTTTTACACGCAAGTAATGTTGTCCAGTGACTTGTTTGCATTATGCATTATTTTATTTATTTGTAAGGCTGCTTTGTTTGATTTTATGTTGAAGTGTTTAATGGTTTTTAATGGTGAGACTATCTTTTTGGAATCAGGCTCTCAAAAATGATATAAAAATTTGGATTTAGATTTCTCAGGCAACATATTGGTTATCGGCTTTCATATTTAAAGAATTATCTGTATCGGCCAACATTTTCATATCGGTGCATCCCAAATGGTGACACACAATTTTCTGCCGTTTAGGTTTTTGACATTTATGATAGGTTGTCTACCTTTGCTATGGCCAAAGAAATATATATGGTTTCAAAGAAAAATTATTATTTTTTTGGCTTGCAGCTACAGCGCACACAGCTCAAACAGCAATGCTGCTAGTTGAAACAGTGGTGTTAAGATGCTTCTTTTTCAGAATCATTGAGATATTAATAATAACCACCACTTTTATTTTTCTTATTTTCATTAACAATATGGTTTAACTAAAATAATTTAATTATTGTTCGTGCAGAGGCTATTCCATTTAATTTATGCATGGCACATGCATAATTTTTTTACACGCAAGTAATGTTGTCCAGTGACTTGTTTGCATTATGCATTATTTTATTTATTTGTAAGGCTGCTTTGTTTGATTTTATGTTGAAGTGTTTAATGGTTTTTAATGGTGAGACTATCTTTTTGGAATCAGGCTCTCAAAAATGATATAAAATTTGGATTTAGATTTCTCAGGCAACATATTGGTTATCGGCTTTCATATTTAAAGAATTATCTGTATCGGCCAACATTTTCATATCGGTGCATCCCAAATGGTGACACACAATTTTCTGCCATTTAGGTTTTTGTGTTTTAGTAATGGGACATTTATGATAGGTTGTCTACCTTTGCTATGGCCAAAGAAATATATACGGTTTCAAAGAAAAATTATTATTTTTTGGCTATTAATATTTTGCATAGAGAATTATATATAATGTGTATATTTACAAATGCATATAAATTTAAATGTCTAATATAATAATATATGATATAATGGATTACACTCTCTCAGGTTCTTGGTACACTTCTTATCTACATCCTCTTCATGGTGGAAGAGTTTCGTAAGGCTCCTGTTGAGAACATGGATGAAGTCATCTACTGTGTCAATGGGACCTACCGGCTCCTGGAGTTCCTGGTGGCCGTCTGCGTGGTGGCTTATGGTGTCTCAGAGACCCTGTTTGGAGAATGGACTGTAATGGGCTCCACCATCATCCTGGTTCACTCCTATTATAACGTGTGGCTAAGGGCCCAGCTGGGCTGGCAGAGCTTCCTGTTGCGCAGAGATGCAGTTCACAAGATCCACAGCATGCCCACTGCTTCCGCATTACAACTCCAGCAACATAATGACATCTGTTCTATATGCTTTCAGGTAAGAAGTGTTTAAGATGTTTTCAGTGCATTTATTCCCAACATAAGTTCATTGAATCATTCAAAAAGTATTTTTGAATGTACTTTCACTGGAGTTCATAACTGAAGTGTTGATCAGTTTAAGATTTTGTCATTTTTAATTTGTTGAATATTACATGGGCCCTGTTTTATTCTATACCATGTTAGAGGGTTTAATGTGTAACTGAGAGCGAATTTGTTTACTGTGCACTCTTCACAATTGTACCAAAAGGGGTTTTTGGTTCCTCAATGAAGCTTTCAGTGATCAGTTCTTAAAATAACCATTTATTTTTTTTCTTGGTATGAAGACTATTTTAATAATCTGAAGACCCATTTGTGCTCTGAAAAGTTTTCATGGATATTAAAGGTTCTTCATGGAACCATCAATGACAATAAATAAACTTCATAGAAGGTTCTTTATTGAAATGAACATTATACCCAAATGAATCCGATTCATAATTGAATCAAATCAAGAGATTGTGAATTGTGTCCAAATGTGGAAATCTTTATTGATATCAAGCTTAATACAGTGGAATCTGAATTTGCTCTTGCTAGCCTTTAAAGCATTTCCTCATTTGTCAACATGTTCATAATTTCACTTCTTATCTTGGCTGTCTAGTTTTAAACATTGTTTCTCACTTCCAGGATATGAAGTCTGCTGTCATCACGCCATGCAGCCACTTTTTCCACGCTGCCTGTTTAAAGAAGTGGCTGTACGTGCAAGAAACGTGTCCTCTGTGCCACGGCCAGCTCAAAAGCCAATTTTTTTTTTTTTTCTTTCCAGTGAATTCTAAGTTTAAATCTCGCAATAGTTTTTTTCTGCAATTGCGACTTTTTATCTCACAATTATGCGTTTATAGATCACAGTTGAATTGTTAGTTTATATCTCGCAATTGCAAGTTAACATTCTGCAGTTATGACCTTTTCCCTCTGGTTTCTAAGTTTACGTCTTGCAATTGTTTTCAGCCACGGATAATAAAAGTGTGACTTTTTATCTCGCAATTGTGAGTTTATATCTTGCAATTGCAAGTTAACGTTCCACGGTTATGACTTTTTTTCCCCTTTGAAATCGGAGTTTACATTTCGCTGTTTTTTTTCCGCCACAGAATGATAAAGGTAATTGTGTTTATATCTCAATTTTTTTCCCGGAATTGTGAGTTTATCTCACAATAATAGAAGTCAGCGAGAAAAGTCGTCAGAATTGTGAGAGAAAGTTGCAAGTATGTTTTTTATTTTTTCCTTCCATACTGTGAAAATATCTCCATACAAGTAGTTTATACAATTCAAAGTATCCTAAAGCTGGGATTACTTTACGTAGGGAACAGATCAATATGAAGTTGTTACTTAAAATAATAAAATGTTTTGTTTTTATATATAGAGTCTGCTGAACTTCACCTTTCGTGTTCCACAAAAGAACATTGTATGAATTTGCAATGGCATGAGTAAAGGATGACACCGTTTAGACTTCTGGTCCATACTGTGAAAATATCTCCATACAAGTAGTTTATACAATTCAAAGTATCCTAAAGCTGGGATTACTTTACGTAGGGAACAGATCAATATGAAGTTGTTACTTAAAATAATAAAATGTTTTGTTTTTATATATATAGAGTCTGCTGAACTTCACCTTTCGTGTTCCACAAAAGAACATTGTATGAATTTGCAATGGCATGAGTAAAGGATGACACCGTTTAGACTTCTGGAATGAACTGTCCCTTTATGTTGGTCACTGGATGCATTTCATGATCTGTTTACATTATTGCTGGTCAAAAGACATTTCAGAATACTGCCCTACAGAGACAAAACATAGTAACTACACATTTTGTTTGTGTTCACATTGAGCTACTAAAATAGGCTTTTAAAAACTGATATCTGTGACAGATGGGTTTGGCACAACTATGCACAGATTCAGAAAAGCTGAAGTGTAACGATTCAATCAAGAAAGCTTTTTCTCAGATTGAGTGCTGGTGTAGGTACAGCGTTTCAATGCCCCTTTGTGGGGCATTGTAGTTTTCAGTATGCATCCATATGACTGAAAATGTACATCATCTCTATGGAGGTAATGGATGGTTCTTATGCTATACTATTTTGTAGAAGTGTGTTTGTGTGTGTGTGTATGTGTTTTGGAAGCGCATCCCAAATGAGCCACTGTAAAATCCAGACCCCGGCAAAGTCAAACTGTGGAATGTTATCTAAAGTGCCATTGAGCCAGTTGATCTATGTTTTATCACAGCACGCCTCTTGTTATTTACCCCAGTTTTAAAGGGATGTCTGAGGCTGGGCGGCTTTTTTCATCTATATATTTGTCACTCTTTACCATGTGTCAGAAATAATGTTAAACCATCACTGCGGAAAATGTTAAGTTGTCAGTTTGGCAGTTGGCTTGATTCCTGGAAGCATATTGCAGACTATATACACTAAACCTGTTTTCTGGTTTTAAAGGACATTAGTGGGTAGACAAGCAATTCAATACATTTCTCTCTTTTCTTTTTTATGAATATTCAATGGATGTTCCATTAAGGCCATCTTGCGTTTTCCCACTGTAAAACTGGCATGTTTCTTTCAGTGAGTGACGTTAAGTGTTAAATCTCAAAATCAAGCCACATGTCAGCTTAATTTTTGAAAGGTTTGAGTTTCACCTTAATATTGTCATATCATCAACAGCACTTCATTTAGTCATCGCAGACTTATTTTGCCATTATTTTCTGTCAGGAGAAAGCTCCATTTTGCCAGAGATGTCATGCCATACTATGTTTGCACTAATGTCATTTATAGCGAATAATATTTTGTCTTGTTAGGCAACAAATGCTTACAGAGCAGATGGAAGTATAGCTCATTATAAATGTGTACATATATGGGCAACTATATTCCTTTGTATATTCTTTTATGGTGTTTTTGATATGCCACACAGTGTTAAAGCAGCAGTGAACATTATGAAGTGTCTTGAGGACCGTGTGAACACTCTCAAAAGTGGGATTGATCCTGAGGACACAGATTTGTTTTGTGTTTTTGCTGTTTTTTTAAAAAAGATGCATTTCAGAATGGCAAATTTGTGTGCATGAGTACGTTTGATGTATGAGCAAACACAAATGACATTCGAAACATTCTGTATCGAGTAGTTTTTTGCACAATTTTCTTCGAAGAAAATAAATTGAAATGTAGCTAGAACAAATGTTGTTTTTTTAATTGATGTGATTTTTGTCTTTTTAATGGGTGATTTAACAGTTTCACAGTTTCTTTCTTGTTAAGAAATTACAGTTTGGTAAACTTCAGTTTTCTGGCTTCATAATTTTCAATCTGACATGCTAAATGCACAAAAAAGTTTTCGTTTACATAATGTGTGTGTGTGTGTGTGCGCTGTGTATAAATACACACACATGCATTTATACATTTCAGAAAATGTTATGTTTATATAATATATATTTATATATCTAAATTATATGCATGTAAATAGTTCAAATGTATACTGCATGTGTGTATACACTCTAAAAAATGCTGGGTTAAATATAACCGAGCGCTGGGTTAAAAAGGGACAAACCCAGCTATTGGGTTGTTTTGAACCCAGCATTTTTTTATATGCGCACATATGTAAACATAAACTTATTTTGGATGCGATTAATCGTTTGACAGCACTAATATAAATACATATATACATGCATACATACATACACAGTTGTGCTCAAAATTCATACCCTTGGAAAAAAATGAAAGCTGTGAAATCTGCATTGTTTGTCCATCTGAACCTTTGCTCCGAAATATTAAAAGAAATCTAACATTTAATTGAAGTTTAAAAAAAAAAACAGTAAAAGTGGGGAAGAGTCACATTGTGTAATTTTTTTCTCTCTCGAATACACAATGGCCGCAATTACCTACAGAAAAAAAAAACATTATTGTTGGTGTCTTTGATACTTTTTTCAGGATTCTTTGATGAATAAACAGTTAAAAAGAACAGCATTTATTTGAAATGGAAATATTTTCTAACAGTAAGTCTTTAGTATCACTTTTTCTTATCAATTTAACACACCCTTGCTGAAAAAAAAGAAAAAAAGTACTGACCCTGAACTTTTGAATGTTAGTGTACATTGTTTACAGAAGAATTCTGAATCAATTGTGTGTGTGTGTGTTTTCTTATTTTCAGATTTATAGTATTTTTTATTAGCCTACATATGCAACTAGTTTTTTTCAGTATGAGTAATTGAAATGTAACTTGAATGTCATTTTCAGTGCTTGAAGTGATGTGTTAGTGTGATCTTCAGTTTGATCACACGATGGCGCTGCTGCATCACATGTTCACAGAGGTACTCGTGCGTTTGGTGATGCGTCTCAAACTGAGAGCATCAAATTGTGTGTGTGTGTTTATTTTCAGATTTATAGTATTTTTTATTAGCCTACATATGCAACTAGTTTTTTTTTTCAGTATGAGTAATTGAAATGTAACTTGAATGTCATTTTCAGCGCTTGAAGTGATGTGTTAGTGTGATCTTCAGTTTGATCACACGATGGCGCTGCTGCATCACATGTTCACAGAGGTACTCGTGCGTTTGGTGATGCGTCTCAAACTGAGAGCATCAAATGACATATTTGATTAATGCGAGGACAATTAGTTAATAAAGCTATACTAAAATAATTTAGGTAACAAATTCGATAAAGAGTAACAGTATTATTAAACCCCCTTCATATGCTCAGGGGGGAAAGTAATATGCTATAAATACATAGGCTGTGTTTAAAAACAATACACAGGAAACTGGTAGGGTGACACGTCATGGAATTTTAATTCTACAAATAATTCATATTTTGAAAAACACTAAATGATTCCCACTTGCGTCATGAGCACAGCGCGTTTTTCTTGTTTAAAATATTATCGGGTCTATATTTCATCTCATATATTATCCGACTTTTAAAAAAAAAAAAAAAAACACTCCACTAATAATATATAGCCTATCTTATTCTTATTGTTTTTAGTAATAATTAAAATCCGCGAGAAAAGTATGATATTAGGGTTACCTGTTGAATTCACATAAAATGTACATAATAATAATAATAGTAAGTAGGCTATTAATAATGTAGTTCATGTTTATATTTATAATAATTATGTCAGTATATACTAACATCAAGAATAAATAAATCCATTTTCCAGAAGTGTTTTTAAACATTGTAGCCAATGTAAGTTGCATGAGTGTGCAGCGTGGGAGAACGAGGGGACAAACTATAAATACAGTGGCCCCAGGGGCCAGTGCACACGGCTGCATATCTGTCAGTCACAGCTTGGAAAAATGAAATGGTTCGAGTGAGAGATGCTTTGCGCCGTGTGTGTGTTTGTTTAAGCCGGAGAGGAGCGCGTTTGTCTCAGAACGCATTCCACATAATTGCCCTGCAGTTTATTCACCAAATAACATATAGCTACTGTGATCTATAGCAGCAAATATTCGTGTTCTCGAGGTATCCACATCCTTCTTTCAAACAATCAAATGCTACAGTGCTGTCATGCATTAAAAAATTTGGAATTTCGTTTTTTTTTTCACATTCTGTATTTTTTGTATCTATGTAGCCGAGGCTACCTCATTGCCAAAAGAGGAAACAGTCCAAAATGTATCGAAATCGAATAAGATACATGTTTTTGCGAACAGGAGTATGTGCAAAATATTGAATAATATTGGTATAATTCCTATCTATGTATCATTTTGATTTATATTGTGTTATCGACCATGCGCGACTGCGTGTACCTAGGCTATATCTTCCACATAAAAAGAATCTTCCCCCCAAAGATAGCCTATGCATTCTGAATCTACAGAATCTATATTTCTTTATAACAGCACATGATATAGAAATCCGCCTGTTTTCTCTTAACTCGTTTTTGAATTAAAAAAAAACAAAAGTTTATGACCATAATAATACAATTAAAAAAATCGAATCCACAAGTCAGCTCTACTTTGAATTGTATCTGAATTTGAAACCCAGGAGCTGGATTTGAGTCAACATAGGCTGTCTATAAAGACTATCTATCTTCAAATTCGTCCGTCAAATCTGAAACATAGCTTTATAATTCCATGAAAGGTTGATCATATTTTACAGCTTAAAAGACACTTGAGGCAGCGTTTGGGTTCCTCAGACCGTCACACAGACGGGACCCTCTGGACAAGCTTCTGAAGGCGCTTCAGATACACTAGAATGAACTTCACTGTACATTTAAAGTGCCTCAAAGCCTTCTTAATTCCCAGCGCGTGGTTCCCGTTTTGGGAATCAATTCCTAACATTCTCTTTAGCCTCTTCGATGACCGTGCATTTCAATACATTTTTTTTATGAAAGGTTTATATAACGTTCTCTAATGGTTACTTTTAGGTCTCAGGTGCAAGATCTTGTGGATTTCAAGTGCCTCCTGCCTAGAGGTTTTGCAAAGAATCTGAAGAACCCCAAACGGCGTCTTGACATTTTTCAATCTTTAGTAGAAATTGAGTGCGCGTGCGAATATCAATGTGGATGCAACTGCAATGCTGCACAACATCGGCATGCAATCTCTCCCTATTAACGGCTTTCTCAAGTTCACATTAAGCTTTTAGGTGTGAACAAGACGCACGTGTTTTTATTGTCCGCGTCAAGAAGATAACTAGATGGATCAACACAGCCCCATTTTGCGGGAGGTTTGTAGCGTCTAACTCCAATCAGCTTCTTCTGAATGCTGGAGTAATGCCATCTGACAAACTGATGGAGTGGGTGGAGGAGAGAGAGAGAGGGTGGCAGCTCTGGTTGGGCGGATCTGACACTGGTTTGCGTTCGGACCGCCTCTCCCGATCCCTCCTTCAAGCCTCTGGGGCTGCTGCGCTCGTGTTTAGTTCCCCTCTCATAGCCAAAGGAAGGATCGATTCCTTTGGGAAGAGACACAAATCACTTCAATTTGATCAAGAGAGAGCTAAGGATACAGCCTCCTCTTGATTTAGCCACTTTTGAGTTTCTTTTTGTTTCTGGCCTGACAAAGAAAAATCGGGGGAAAAGAAGACAAGAGGAGAAAAGTTGTTAGGTCATGGTGACATTTGATATGAGATCTGCTTGATCGCACCAGCTGCTCCCAGGAAACATTATCAGCAGCACAAGAAAAGACGACTTGCTTTTTGTTTCCACTTTGAGTCTTGGTGACACCGGGATCTGTCCTGGTTTCCAAACTCCTTCCCATCTCTCTTTCTCTCAAGCGCGCGCGCTCTCTCTCTCTCTCTTTTACGCACGGGAGGTGGGCACCTGAGAACACTACCAACGGGAAGAGAGTGCGAGACATCCCGGTTTCATGTTTGGGATTCAGGAGAGCATCCAAAGGAGTGGGAGTATTTTGAAAGAGGAGCCCATCGGCATGAACGCAGTCCGAACATGGATGCAAGGCGCCGGGGTGCTGGACGCGAACACGGCCGCGCAGAGGTAAGAGACCCCCGGGGCTGCGACTGCGATCACCTCCCACGGAGCGCGGACCGATCTTGCTGCTGGCGTTTGTTTTGAGGAAACTCGATCCGGATTGTGGAGGATTACGCATTTGATGCGCTTTGCTTTGTCGTTTAGTGAGCTTTGATGAGTTCCTTTGAATGCAAAGTTTGGGTATACTTTGCCAAAGCTCACCTTCTTTGGCATGCAGTCACATCTGGAGGTCCTAAGACCACTGGATTGAACATGCTGGAGAAATAATAAGAATAACAATTGCCTTATAATAGCCTAATAATAATAATAGTCTAATAAAAATGATTAATTCATTAAGATTTCGCATATACACATGTATAGGCATTTTTAATTCTCCATTCAGTGGGACTAGAAATTAAACATCCACTTTATTTCAATAACACGTCTATAATATCTGAAGGATGTTTTTAACACGGGCCTTTCTGCGTGTCTTCCCCGCAGTGGAGTGGGACTGGCCCGGGCGCACTTCGAGAAGCAGCCGCCCTCAAATCTTCGCAAATCCAACTTCTTCCACTTCGTTTTAGCCCTTTATGACCGACAAGGACAGCCGGTGGAAATCGAGAGAACCTCTTTTGTCGGATTTGTGGAAAAAGAGAAGGTGAGTTTCAGCACCACGATGTCACCGGGCCACTAAATAGCCACGATCGCATACGCCTTTATGTTTTTTTAATTTTTAAATTATTTTTAAAAGTGCATATTGTATGCCTAGTAAACAGCAAAATCATGCACGTTTGAAAACCGTTGAAACAATTCACATGTGAATATAGCCTATTGAAATCATGTGTGATCAGTATTATTGCAATTGAAATAAACATTTTAGGAATTAAATCGGATAGTTATTTAACATGAACAATGCTACTACATGTAAGATTAAGGTTTAATATGCATTTCTTACATTTATAAATAAAATCCCCCGGGCCACTAAATAGCCACGATCGCATACGCCTTTATGTTTTTTTAATTTTTAAATTATTTTTAAAAGTGCATATTGTATGCCTAGTAAACAGCAAAATCATGCACGTTTGAAAACCGTTGAAACAATTCACATGTGAATATAGCCTATTGAAATCATGTGTGATCAGTATTATTGCAATTGAAATAAACATTTTAGGAATTAAATCGGATAGTTATTGAACATGAACAATGCTACTACATGTAAGATTAAGGTTTAATATGCATTTCTTACGTTTATAAATAAAATCCCAGAATAGGTCTTTTAATTTTGCATGCCTTCAAAACTCAATAACCTGTATTTTTTTTCAGCCGCCTTAACAGAATTTTTCAACCATTTTAATAGAGCAAAATGTACATATTTATAAAAATGTAGGTCATGCATTAAATGCATGTAAGGTTATATAAGTAATATCAGTAATGGCCTATAACTTACTATAATGCTTAGTGACATAACATAATACAGCTAAGAATAATTTGACCTCATACATTAAATTCAATTACTAATTCTGTTTTGTTTAGCTACACACACACGCAGTTTCTTTAATTTTTTATAACAAAAACAGTATTTGCGCTACAGCTGACTTGATTAAACAGGCCCAAACGAAATCATTTTGTAAGCGCAGTGACTTTCCTCCCATTAGTACCTATGTAGCGTATGATTTCAGACCTGTTGTAATATTATTTTCATGCACAGGAGACTACAGGTGAAAAGACCAACAATGGCATACATTACAGACTGCAACTTCTCTACAGCAACGGTAAGACATGCTCCTATTTGCGCGCGACGCACTTGCATTGATCGTGATTTGCAATTCATTGCACGAAAATAGCAACAGTAGCAGGTGCTGTCATTAGAGATCTCAATTTGACGAAGATTGGCAGTGATTTAAATCAATAATTGAACCGATGGAGACTGTTTTCTGTCTGAACAATTAAACGCAATCAGTGACTGACTCCTCGACGCCAACTAATTCTCATTTACTTTCTTCAAATCAAAGCATGGCTCTTCACAATGAATCAGTTTGATTTTAAAGCATTAATAATTCACTCAAGGTTTAAATCAATTAGAAACCCATTTCCAACCATGCACGCGGTATTAATAGTTAATGTGTTTTTCTTGGAGGGAGTGTGAATTGATCATGTTCATTAGTGTGTAATCTGACAGCCTGTCTATCATTTGTCATCTGGTCAGTTTCTAAATAAACCAGCTGTTAGTTCTGCCACCTCTCAAGCATATTGTGCACAGTGCTTTTGTAAACGTTTTCATCACTAGTTTCCATCGCAATCATTTCTGTCATTTTGAGTTTTGATTTTATTCATCAGTATTCAAATTCAAAGTATAGTTGAAAAGCAAAGGCAACTCGTCATTTTGGCCCCATTTAGATTTGAATTGAAATAATTCAACTATATTCATTTTTAAATTCAATGTGTTTTCATAAAGAATGAACCATATAAATGAGTCATTAGAAAGTAGTATATAAACTGTTAATTATGATATGTGACATGGGCAGGTGTGTTCAGTGTTAGGCATTTTTTCCATCACAAAATATCTTCCCTAAAAAAAAGTATAGTTATTTAGTTCTTTAATGTATATTTTCCTCTATAAATATAGTATTCGAAAATACTTTGTTTGACATATATGGCATATATTTAATATGTGGACATATTACAATACAATTAGGCTTGTGTTATTTCAGGAGCATTATGCTTGGTGCAGTTACAGTGCATTGCAATGGCCGATTTAGAGATAATGAATGTGAATGTGTTTGTGGAAAATGTAATGAAAAGCACGTGCTGATGTCAAGTTTCTGTGTGTTGCAGGCATCAGAACAGAGCAGGATTTTTATGTAAGGCTAATTGACTCCATGACTAAACAGGTAAGGGTTCATCTTGTCCCGTGCACCACCATCTGCACATGTCACCAGAGGCTAATTCATACATGTTGGGGCATGCATACATACTGTTTGTGCCCCGTACAGATGAATCTCACAGCGGAGAGCATGCGTATCTCCCAGGGGGAGTGTCACATTTTTACATGCATCATTGGATGTCCTGTGGCCTCTTTTGGACTTTTTGTGCTCGACGGTTTGAAAGTTTGTTTGGTGTTTAACTGTGCGGCATAGAGTGTATTTTTAGGGCACCCATATTTTTTTTTCGGATTTTTCTTATCAGTTTTTTTTTTTTGCTACACTTGCATAGCTCTTTCTAGCCTTTTCGTGAACATGTTTGTGTTTCCCGTTGGTGTGGTTCACATGTCATGCTCGGCTGCTTTCTTCTGAACTCTTGCTTGTTTCATTTCTAGTATGTACAATATGGCAGATCTACATTATTAGTGTTGCCTGTTTCCGGTTTCCTGTTTGATTTGATCTGTCTCCGAAGACATGTGTGGCCCTGGGCTAGTGTCTGGATGTTTTTTTTTGTCCTGACCTTGGATCAGCCCTAATTAGCATGTCATAGGAATTAGTGATTAGCAAAGAGAAACATATCCGTGTTTATTAGCCGCCTGCTGCAAACTGAGAAAGGCTCCACGCTAGGCTCTTTACACTTCGCTAACGGTCGCTAACTTACCTGCGGGCGGCAGCTCCCTCTCCCTCCCGCCTTGGCGGGAAACATCAAAGCGCACTAAACCCCAGTAGCTGCCACTTTGACAGCGCTAGTCTGGCAGTAGGTAGAAGAGCTGTTGTTTCCTAACTATCTGCTTTGCTGCACTTCGTGGGAGGACATGGCACTTTTGAGCGAAGTGTCGCTAGAGCACTGTTTATCAGTGTCAAGTTAAAAAATAATCACCCAGACGCCTCGGCTTCCCCCTCACAAATCTTTTGTAGTTGTTTGCCGGCAGTTTTCATGTCAGTGTTCTCGGAATATATTTAGCACTTGTATTCATTATTTTCACGTAGGTATTACAACACGTGTAATAGAAGTCACAAGGAATGAGATTGCGATCCCCTTTGCTGCCGCATTGTGTGCGGGAAGCTTTCAGATGTGAAGACAACCTATGGTTAAATCACTCGCTAAAGGGATCCGCTTAGAACTACACTTAAAGATTGGGGAACATGTGTAACGGCAGTCGGAGGATATCAAATCCCCTTCTCCAACGACAAGACAGCTAGTTACCTTGTAACAGCTCAAAAAGCACTGTAGCGAGTGATATATTTACCGCGCCAACAGCTCGGTCGGCTGTTGTCTTTGATTTCCTCAGGTGAATGAGAGCGAGAGAGAGTTCGGGATCAGATGTGGTTTTGCTCTGGGGCAGTCAGACCTGTTGAGAGGGTGAAATGAGACCTGGATAGCGGCTGACCACAGGACAGCTACAGGTGTCTCGGCCCATGTTGAGGCTCGGGCTAAAAAGAAGCTTTCAGATTGAAGAGTAGACACTCTTGAGAAGGGAGTGCGGATGTTATTCCGCTGGCAGTCGTTATCGGGTTACAGACGACCTGAGTACCCTGTTGAAAAAAACAGCATATGCTGGTTAGGTATGTTTTGATGCTGGGATGCTGGTTTAAACTGGTCCTTTGCTGGTTTATGCTGGTCCTTTGCTTGTTTAAACTGGTCCTTTGCTGGTTTAAGCTGGTCCTTTGCTGGTTTATCCTGGTCCTTTGCTGGTTTATGCTGGTCCTTTTGCTAGTTTATGCTGGTCCTTTGCCAGCACATGACCAGCATAAACCAGCAAAGGACCAGCATAAACCAGCATCCCAGCGTCAAAACATACCTAATCAGCATATGCTGTTTTTTTCAACAGTGTAATCTTTTGTGATGTTCGAATATCCCCGTCGGCCTTCTGTAATCACTCAGAAGCGGCCGTGAGATGCTAGTTATTGGACTGTGGAGTGAGTTAAGGTGCGACAGTAATGACATTTCGCAGGCCGAAAGGTCCATTCTCCGTCGTCAACGACGTATGATGCACAGCGCACACAGAAAGTCACTTTCAAACCAAGCAGTTTTCTAATGACCTTTGCGCGAAATTTCCAATCGCATGGATTCCTGGCCGAATCACTGAACACAGAGCGCAGCGCTGATTCAAATTTGTTAGCAAAACTGTTACTTTCTAAGTGGCTGTGGGAACAAATGCTAATCACAGAGGCTGCTACAGTGTTTCGTTATACTAGCAAGGCTAAAACACTTACACTCAAAACAGCTAAAACAGCTTTAGCTTGGACTGTAATTAGTGTCCAGATTTGCTGTTATACTGCGGGTACAGAGCTTATTATTCTGTGGCCAGACTGATTTACTCTTGCAACTGCGCAACAGTTACGCTTGTTATTTTGGTAGTTACTGCCACAGGCAAATTATTAGATTCAGCAGATACCGTAAACATCTCAGTGTTTTACATTTCAAGCTATAGTGCTAATTTACAGCATCTGTTGTTTTAGCTGTGGCCTAGTGGTTAGCATATGTGCTCCGAATCTGACATGCTGAGCTGTAGCGCATTTCTCTTTTGTTTTGTTTTTCATGCTTTTAACATGTATTGAACCCAGAATACTTGAGTTTAGGCGGCTGCGGGAGGAATACTTCACATACTAAGATTCTAGCATGCTAATTCAAGGAATAGTAACGTGTGTTAAGTGCAAACCCCGCCCCGCAGTTTTCATTGGTCAGCTCAATCACTTGGTCACCTGGCAAGAAAAGTTTAAAATTCATGGATTGAGTTCAGATTTCACAAATATTTCCGATCACGACAAACAGTAATGATATTTATCAGGATGTGCTATCGATGCTATGCCAGAGTTAACATTAAGGTTAGTATTTGTGTAGACAGTAAATACTGTGATTGACGTGACCAATGAAATCTTTAGAATTGGCAGTGGGGCGGGATTTGCACTTGACGGGTTTGGCGAAAATAATCACACCTTTATACCGGGATTGCAACTCATAATGGTGCACAAGAAGGAGCTGGGGACGTGGGGGGCTTTTAGGTGTGAGTTTGACAGTAAGAACTGTGATCAGCAGATTCAGCGCCGACACATCTGACAAACATAGCGCAGAGACAGCAGACCTCCCACGTTCCTCCCTCATCTATCCTACTTTTCCTTTTCCTCTTTCATTACCTCCTGGATTGTTTATGTTTTTACGATGCAGTGCGAGATGTTCGTTGTTTAGCTCGAGCTAACTTGAGCTTGAGCTAAACTTAACCAGTGAGTCAGACCACACCCTCTCTCCAAAACCCCGCCCTCCAAAGGCAGGTCAAATGCAAAATGCATTGCGATTGGCTTGGCAATACACATTTCTTTTCACGTGGCTTTATCACTCTTTTAACCCATCCACTCCACAACTCTCTTCTTTTCAGCCTTGTTTTGTTCCCTGCTCTCCTGCACAAATTCTTGCACCGTCTAGAAGTCCCTCAGATGTCGGTTAGCTGTCTCTAGAAACCCTGCCTCTATTCTCCTGTCTGTCTGCCTGCCCAACTCTTGCTCTCTCTTCCGCTTCTCTTGTTTCTCAGGCTTTATGTCTGAACAGCTGATCAGGGGTGGGGTGGGATACTTATTCGTGTATGTGAACGCTTCTGTGTGTGTGGGAGAACAAAGAATGAAATCACTGCCAAGACAGCACCTCTTTAAAGGTAGCGCGGTGGCCTGGGAAAAAAGGCAGCCGTGTTCTTAATGGCATGCTAACAGATGATGCCAACTGTGTAGGAAGTAGGTTTCCATGTATTTATAGCGTCTTGTTTACTTGCCTTCGATTTCAGACGTCACATCAAAGCCAGTGAGGAAAACGCTGGATGAAATATGAAAAGTGTGCTTGGCGAGATGAAATATGTATTACAAGGCATATGAATGTTGCATGCTTATTAATGTGCCCTTCTCGCACTTTGGCACGCAGTTAAAACTGCCCTAAATATCACACTTGTAACATTAACATAGGGTAATTTTTTACGCGCCACCTTTGCACATTCGATGTTCCTTCTAAATCAAAAAGAATCTATTTCCTGCGTTTATCACAGCACTTCCTGTTCTTTGATCGCAGTAAAACGCAGCCAAGGCCTTTAAAAGTTATCAAGATGGCCCACTTTAAGAGCCCGTAACCTAAAATTTCCCTTTTGAGAGCGCTTAATACAAACAAAATATGCAAAGACTAATTCATCTTTATATGAGTCGCTTCCATTTGTATGACTGGAGGAATTTGTGACTCTACAGGCAAAGCATTGTGTTTCATGCACTGGACAATTTTGAGATTTTGGACTATTAAACTTCCATAACAAAAGTCTTGTTTAAGACTAGTGGAAAGAAATATTCAAATGACACATTTAAGTGTTTATTTTATTACACTTTCATCTGTAGATTTCAATTACAATATCTTTAAATATCTTTTTCTTTCTGAGCCAGAAATCTCGACTTCAGTAGCACTTGCATACACCTTTACTGTTTTATTCTTACCTACTGTATATACCTAAGGTTTTGTTTATATCATTTGCTTGATTTATATAACATTTGATCACTAAAAAGTTTTTTTTTCTATTTCCCTGGCTGTTGAAAATATGATATGGTTCATAAAGTGACAAAAAGAGAGATCCTCTCTGTGAAAGCCTGTACCTGAAATAAATAAATAAATAAATAAATAAATAAATATTCAGATTTTGGCTATATCCAATATTCACGATTTCTGTTTTGCAAATGTATGCAAATTAGTGTATATTTAATTAGACATTTCTACTGTTTTATTCTTACCTACTGTATATACCTAAGGTTTTGTTTATATCATTTGCTTGATTTATATAACATTTGATCACTAAAAAGTTTTTTTTTCTATTTCCCTGGCTGTTGAAAATATGATATGGTTCATAAAGTGACAAAAAGAGAGATCCTCTCTGTGAAAGCCTGTACCTGAAATATATAAATAAATAAATAAATAAATATTCAGATTTTGGCTATATCCAATATTCACGATTTCTGTTTTGCAAATGTATGCAAATTAGTGTATATTTAATTAGACATTTCCTCATTTGCATATAAAAAAAATTCAGAAACCTTGTAATACAAAACAATCAATTTTAATGTATTGTGATTTTTAATATATTCAACTGTTTTTTGCTTTGACGAAAGCAGGATAAAAAAACAAAACATGATGTTATTATGTGAGAAAAAAAAACAATAATGTGCATTCATTAAATACGTAAAGTAAATGGTTGACTTTAATGGCGGGATATTACCCGAATTACATTTTATAACAGATTCATAATATTTTATTAAGGCATTAAAACAAGTGGAAGAATACCGCTGTTCCCGAGCACAGCTCAGCCAGAATGGGCGAAGATAGATTTGGTGTTTATAGATAGAAATATGAAGCATGTCTTTGGGCTGGCAGACAGTGATGCATGCTGTGTACTTCTAGAAGACCTTGGCCCCCATTCCCTCAAAGTGAAAGAAAACCATCTGAACAAATGCTCCGAGCTTGCCAACTCCAGCACTGGCTGTAACAATATCGCTTTCAGTGCCTTTGTATAATGTAAAGTACATCTGAAAGACATCAAACAATGAGCCAATGTATCGTCTGTCTCTGGATATTTCTCCTGTCAAATTACCCTTTTCTTGGTAGATAGAACCTTGCGTCAGTGTTTTTTTCCCAGTTGAGGTCAATGTGACAAACTTTTTTGATGCTGGACAGGCTTGCTGAATTACACCTCCGTTACATGGCAGAGAGTAATGACTGTGCGTAACGGGACAGATTTGCTGCCAGTCGGTATGCCTACGAACGAGATCCCAGAATCTTAGCAAGGTGACACGCTTGGCGTAGTCAAACGCGGCACTGTTCGGAATGGCATACCATGTCCAACATTCAGCTCGGGGAGGAGGGGGGACACACAAGGCTTTGCCAGCCTGGCAGCGCTGTGTTTTGTGTTAAGGAGGGGTGAGAGCAAAGCCTAGAAAATTTGGGAGAAAATTGGGGGGCCGTACCAGATGGTGCACCGTGCTCCAGTCTGGCATCCCAACTGCTCTCTCGCACCCACCTCCTCCAGCCTCCTGCCTCCCCCCACCGCCCCTGTGCCACACGCCACTGATGGTTTGGCACGTCACATGCTAGCGTAGGTAGTATGCCAGTGAGCGCATAGGCACTTCACATTTTTACCCATGAGTGAGAGATGCAAAAATGAAAGAAAAAGAGTTTATTTATCAATTGAAGAGATAAATACTGTTATATGAAACAGTAATATTGTGAAACATAAAATAACTGTTTTCCATTTGAATATATTTCCCCTTGTAATTTATTCCTGTGACATTAAAACTGAATTTTCAGCATCAGTCCTCAGTGTCACATGATCCTTCAGAAATCATTCTAATATGATGATGATTTGGTGTTTGATTATTATTGGTGTTTAATTATTAATAATGGCTCTTATAATTATCAATGCTGAAAACTGTTTTTGCTCTTTAATATTTTGTTGAAACCCGGGAAACCTTTTTCGAGATTATTCAATAAATAGAAAATTCAAAAGAACAGCATTTATTTAAAATATAAATGTTTTGTAACATTATAAATATCTTTCCTGTCCCTTTTGATGAATAAAAATATAAATTTCTTAAAAAACAAAAACTGAAACTTTTTAATGGTAGAGTATCACACAAATATTAAGCAGCACAACTGTTTTCAACATTTATAATAATAATAAATGTTTTTTTTTTGAGCAGCAAATCAGTATATTACAAGTTCTTTTAAATGGTAATGATGTTTCACAATATTACGGTTTTACTGTATTTCTGATTAATAAATGCAGCCTTGGTCTTTGAAACACATTACAAATCTTGTTCCAAACTTTGGACTGATAGTGTAGCCTATGCAATTATGTTAAAATTCGTAAAAAAAAATTAAATTATGTTTACATTTCTTTAACCTGTCCTGACGTACACAAAACTTAATTTGGAGACTGAATAAGTGAGTCAGATCTTGATTCCCAATCCACTCTGACTGATTCATTGAGTTATTCGTTCATTCGTAGGTGCGCTAAAAAGAACTAACTCATAAGACTTATTTTTTTCGTGAATCAAACTACACTAGTCACGCCGTATACTTTGATTCAGCAAAAAGCAGTTCGTAAGACACTTGCTTGTGAATCGGACAAGACCGGTGGCATTGTTTCTTTGATTCTTTTTACGTTTAGCGTGCAAGTATAACTAAATAGAGTTTTCTTGTGGTTTTTTTTTGTGATATGGTGTCTTTTTGAAATATTGTTTTGGATATAAATGGATAAATCGTCTTTACCTGCAGTACAGAGTCGTTCACAAGCTGCACGCACTGCTGCTTCGTCATTGACAAACGATTTTGCTATGCTTGTTTCTTACATTGAATGGATAGTAGGTAAATATCCACCCTCAATCAGAGCTAATTTTTTCTTATCTTATAAAATATGCCATTACTATTTCAGTTTGAGAAATTGTGGCAAATGATTCAGTGCGTAAGTGAACTGTCTGAATTCATCAAACTGAATCGCGATTTTAAAAGAGTGATTCATTCACGAATCTGGCATGCTAGTTCTGATTCTAAATAGTTGATAGAAAACACACAACATGATTGCTGAAATATTTCTGGTATATGTGAATCCCATTGACAAGTAACTATTTATCAGTAAAATTTTGATACAAACGGTTTTGCAACGCTATATTACAGAAGTAAATTTGTGAATAGTATTTCCTGTTGACTTTCAGCTGTATTTTTGATGAATATGTTTTTCCTTATCCATAGGAATCACTGTCATTACCTCTCCCGCTTGTTAGAATCTGAGCAACCAGTTATGTTTCGTATCATCTCCTCCACCTACAACAGGTGTTCTTCGGCTTGTTACCCATCCCTCAAATCGTTCGGAGCTTGTGCTATTGTACATCCCAGCCTCTACCACATGTTACCCCACCTCAGCCCCAAGCCCTGTAGGGAGAGTAAATACCAGAGCGAAAAGTGAAACAATGAGTCCTTCTTATCGGAGCACCTTCATTTCTCACCTTCTGTTTTCCTTTACTTAATGAGCCACGTGTGGAGCCAGAGCTCTGGACAGCCTGTCCAGAAATATTGGAACCACTTAGACGATTCCCCACGACACATACTGATATTTATTAAATACGACCAGGCCAACATGCTTTAAAGGCAGAATTACGCCTCCTCGCAGTGTGTTTCTCAAGTGGAATTGGCTTGAATGTGAGGGTGGATAAGTGGAGGAAATGTTTTTTTGGGGATGTTGTGTGGTCAGTGTCAACTTTCTGAAATATATATTTGGAAACATCTTCATATGTAATATGCTTAATTTAATTTTGATTTCCCAAAATGTTAAATAAAGCCCGTGTGAGTCCAAACACTGACTTTTTCCCCCTCTCTGTTCAAAGGCCATCATATATGAAGGTCAGGACAAGAATCCGGAGATGTGCCGTGTGCTCCTGACTCATGAAATCATGTGCAGGTGAGACTTTTTCCATTACACTTTGTCCCAACCAGGTGCGATGCGACAAGTTTCCAAGTGATTTGTATGTCCTGCTGAAAATGCTGCGTGACACGGCACAATCACAGCAAATCAGAACATATTTCATATTTAAAAATCCCATCAAACACATTTTTTTAAATAATAATTATAAATAACAATTCAGTTCATTCCACTGGCTGAAAGATCTTTTAAAGGTGGGGTAAGTGATTTCTGGTAGCCAATGTTGACATTTGAAATCACCAAAACAAACACGCCCCTATTGACACAAATTTGAAATGATTTTCAACGGTCGCTTTGTCGCATCCAGTGTACTAGACAGACTTTAGCTGTTGCGGCACAGACACGGTGTTACTCACCTATCGAGAAGAAACAAAGCAACATCGGCGTCCGATCACAGGCTTTCCGCTCCTTGAGTTCTCTCCAGCGCTGGAAAGCTGATCCGATATTTACACGGGTGCTACTTCTTGCCTTAAGCCTTCTTTTGTTCCGCAGATGTTTTCCTCTTATGTTTTTTATCGCCATCTCTATCTTTCTGTCGCTCGGCTCGCTAATTTCCGTCCTGTGCACTGAACGCTCTCTCCTCCACATCATGAGTAGACACGCCCCTTACTGCTGATTGGCTACAAGTTTGTTTTGCTAGTCGGCCCGAATCAGTTTTCTAAAGCGTTTTTGAAAAATCGCTTACGCCACCTTTAATTGGTGCTTTATTCAGTGCCTTATAAAAAATCCTTATGTCATCTGAGCAATGTTATTTTGACCAATAATGTGTTTTAAATTCTATTTTACTTATTAGTACAACAGCAAATATATGCATTGTTAAATTACATTTCTCTGTTATGTTTTGAAAACTAATAGAGTATTAGCATACTTTAAGCTAATTTTATACATACAATTTTTTGATTAGGCATTACAAACTACTACACTCAGGGGTCCTAGGCAGATTCAACTCAATGGGATAACTGAATTGTTCATGACACCGGAAAACCATAATGGGGTAGAATCCTGCAAACAAAATCATTCAAGTCATTAATATTAAGTCATTAATATTTTTATTGCAGGACTGTAAATGTTTAAACATCAACTTTATTTGGGAGGACACTAGCCAATAAACACGGACTGCCGCAAAAACTCACTCTGTGAGTACCGAGACTTGCTACTGCCAATACATCCACAACATGCTGCTGTGAGCATGTAAGAAATTTTGCTGCTGCAAATATAACATACATGAAATAACCCCATATAGCATACATTAATCACCTTGTAGCAGATCTATACAGGTGGAGCTGGGGAAGGTGGAGGGTTTCTGAAGCAAGCTGCACTGCTACAGCAAGCACTAATCATATATTTGAATGTTGAGCAGCGAGCTCATTGGCTACCGATACAGGAGAGAACCAATCAGCTGTGCCATGTGATAATGATGTCATTAGGTCAGATTGAGTTAGACCTATCGGACTGCGCCATCTAGAGTTTCATGCCAGAACTCTGTATTTGGAATGAGTAGTATGTCCAAATTCACAGAACTCATAAAACTGTAGGCAAAAAGTACCTGGAAAGTTCCGCTGAGGTTCTAAAATACGCATCTGATGGATGCTTTACTATCCACAGGAGACGAGTTGTGAATGACAGTGAAAAGACGCAACTGGCGCTCTGAGTCACATGGTCTTCACCCCCCACCTGCCAAATCAGCATTGATAGGCAATCGTGTATGTGTGCGTGCGATAGCCTGTATGTGTACCTTCAAATGCTGCCGCAATTATAAGCAGAAAATTAGGCTGTTCACCATTAATCAGCTCCACTAATTGCCACGCACCACCATTAGCCATATGGTGCCATGCCAGCTTGCAAGTACGGGACAAAAGTGCTTATTCCTATCATTTTAACAAACTAGGGGGAGAAAAAAAACAGGGAATGTGTTTCAGGATGTTGTTTGTCGTGAAACTGGCCAAAATTGTTCTTCTAAAGACTAAAGTTGTCATAACACAAAGCCAATGTCATGAATCAAAGGAATCATGGAAAGGAAACATATGTTGGGAGGCGTGTGATGGTAGCCACGTTCCAACGTTGACAGAGCCGACTACATCCTGCTAATTAGATGAGCCCATTTAGACATTTCTTCAAAAGCCGCATCAGGAAGGAAGCGTTAAGATCTAAGATGCGATTTCCTTTGGGTGTCCTACGGGACGATCTTGAAGAGGATCAGGAAAAAGATTATAACATTCCCAACCTCCCAATAAGCTAATATAGGCATGCAATAATTACTTGCAGTTGTATTTGCTAAGGCAAGTACTTATTATTTTTTCATACTTAGTGTTAAGTGTTTTTTCAAATATATAAACTCTATAAGTGCAATATAAGTGCTACTGACCTCAAATAACTTTTTTTTGATAACCACATGAAGTAGCAATTTGATAATAGGCTCAATATTGTGTCAGGTTGTGTTTTGTCCAGATCTATTAATTCATTAAAAAAATATATTATATGCAATGACTTTAATACGTATATTTCTTTGATTAGCATGTTTTAATGTAATGTAATTTTATTTTATTTTATTTTTTTATTTTAAACTGGAGACAGAACTGCTTGGCTGGTTATTAATATTTTTAAAAAAAAATTGTCATGTGGGGCAACCAACATGCAGCAAATACCCTTGAAGACCTTTATGGCTTTATGTTAAGGTCAATAAGTCTTTTAAAATATCAGATATTTTAATCTTTTTATCACAAGGCATTGTTAGAATAGGTTTGTGTAAACGCATTAAAGGTTTAGGAAAATATGTTATTACTTTTTACTTGATGGTAACATCACACAGCATTTTTGGTCGTTACATTTAACCCTTTGTTGTAAAAAAAGAATTGCTGCGATTGGTTATCACAACTTAAAATTCAACATTGGAATAAGTAATAACGTGTTGTTTCAACTTAAAGTGTTTATGCTTGACGTAAAATTATAAGTTTAGTTTAGTTAGATTGGATATCTCAGTTGTTATAACTAAATGTAGCAATTTTTTGCAGTGTGTAAATATTTTTCAAAACCAAATGAAATCAACATGAATACTGACCCATCATAGACCAATTAACCATAAAAAAATGCAACAGCAATGCACTCTCAACCACCCGCAACACTCTTGCATCATGCCAGTGAGTTTTGCATAAGAAAAATGTAGTTAACAATATTTCTCTTTAATTGTTTTGAATGTGTATCTATAAACTTGAATGCTCAAGGCTCGGTGTATCAGGAGCTAAATTGTGTCTCCCATGGGCGCTGCCGGATTTGATCATTAGGCTCCTACAACCATTAACTGGGCTGAATTGCTGAGTGCGGGGATTTCAGTCTTCACTTCACCACATGTCTTACAATACTGGGCCTTGACCAGACACACACACACACACACACACACACACACACACACACACACACACACACAGACAGAGGCACTGCAATCCCTTGTTCCAGTCCTTTGGGAGGACACTGACCTAGTTGAGGAGCCTTGCAGAAGGAGGGGCGAGAGAGATAGAGATGCTGATGTAGATAGAGAGAGAGAAATTTTAGTCTTCTATTCATGATGAGTTTCTAAAGAAAGACATTCATCATGCATACCTGAAGAAGTGTATTATATAAATCACATACACACGGTTCCTCATGAATAAGCATAGTGCATCTCATGATACGATCTGAATGTTTGTAGTCCGTGAATGAATGATAAAGTCTATTGATACGTCTAAAAACTGTGTCATTGGAGAAAATAGGGAGCTGGGAATGAGGTAACAAGAGAAACCGTGAGGTGGGAGGGTGGAAGCAGAGAGAGTTGTGGGAGGAAGAAAAACTGAAGGGGGAAAGACAATGCCAGGGGTGTCATGTGACAGTTTTGTCCCCAGCCCTTATTCAGTGTCCTACTGCCATCTGTGCGGTGGAAATGTGATGCCGGTGGTCTCCAAACCGCCACTGAAGCCCCTTGCACACCTTAAATTCTCCTCTCGTCATTCTGCTAAACCTTCATCACCTATGCAAATGCAGAGAAGGTCTAGCAGTCCCAACTGAAAGTGCTTAACGTGTTAACGTAGCGGTAACAAACTCCAATACACAAGGTGGCGATAGAGTTACAGTTTAGCTTTTAGGTCAACAATTACTAATTGATTTCTTCATACATGTTATTGTGCAAGATTCATCAGTTAAAATTATTCCGAAGAAAAAAGGTCCTTCATCTATTCGATTTTAAGCCTCTGAAACGACTTTCCTTTTTGAGTGATGTCACCAAGCCCCCGTTTAAACCCCCATCTGACTTTTGAGTTAAATGACTGTTGGATAAAATCTAGTCTAGCTTGCTTATCTAAGCATTTACATTGAGATTCTAGCATTGAGTATGTTTCTTTGTCAAAGTGTTATACAATAGAATTGTGCATGAAACTTAATGGACAAAATACAAATGCAACGACATGAAAAATATGACTTGCTAAAATAAAGGTGGTTTCGATTTTACTTACGACATAGGATGTCTGATTTAAACTGATATTTTCTTTTTTTTCAGTCGCTGTTGTGACAAAAAGAGTTGCGGGAACCGCAACGAGACACCCTCGGATCCCGTCATCATCGACAGGTAGGAAACTCTCCCTCGTTAACACTTCCTGAAAACATCTGATACTTTCATTGTTATCGTCATGCTGTTTGAGGCTGTGGTTGACGTCGCGTTTGAAGCAGTTCTCAGGACACGCTGGAGTCTTACGGCCGTCACAGTCTGTTGTGTGTGTACGTTTGAGTCACTTGTTAGTTAAATGCTCTGTCATGTTGTTTCTTTTGCTGCTATTTTTTTTCCCCACCATGTTCTTTTTGTTGTGGGTTCAGGATTGGCTTAGCCCAAACACTTATATTAATGTGCTTTTTATCGCTGTCTTTGCCTGAGTAAATTACAGGCCTAGCGGCTTTAGTCAAAGGCGAGTCTTTGTGTTAAAAGTGTTTAGTGAGTAATTTCTCTTGAGAACATGTTTGACAGTAAACATGTAAGCAATTTAGATAATATCTACATGGTATGTATTTCAAATTGAGACCTGGCCCGGTTCTGGATTATGGTTCACCCTTAAGAAGTAAAAAAAGACAGTGTTCTCTGTCTTTTTATTCTGTCTTAATCAAACCCACATGTATAATGGGCTGTGAAACAATAGACGCCAGAGACCCTTGCCCCCCCCCCCCTTCCTCCCCACCCCGCTCTCACCACCTCCCCCTCTACCCCTGGACACGCTGGAGTCTTACGGCCGTCACAGTCTGTTGTGTGTGTACGTTTGAGTCACTTGTTAGTTAAATGCTCTGTCATGTTGTTTCTTTTGCTGCTATTTTTTTTCCCCACCATGTTCTTTTTGTTGTGGGTTCAGGATTGGCTTAGCCCAAACACTTATATTAATGTGCTTTTTATCGCTGTCTTTGCCTGAGTAAATTACAGGCCTAGCGGCTTTAGTCAAAGGCGAGTCTTTGTGTTAAAAGTGTTTAGTGAGTAATTTCTCTTGAGAACATGTTTGACAGTAAACATGTAAGCAATTTAGATAATATCTACATGGTATGTATTTCAAATTGAGACCTGGCCCGGTTCTGGATTATGGTTCACCCTTAAGAAGTAAAAAAAGACAGTGTTCTCTGTCTTTTTATTCTGTCTTAATCAAACCCACATGTATAATGGGCTGTGAAACAATAGACGCCAGAGACCCTTGCCCCCCCCCCCTCATCCTCGCTACCCTGTTCTCGCCATCTCTCTCGATCCCCCGGGGCATCGCTTTCTTTCACCTAACATTCATCTCTTTAAATCCAAAATTAAACTCCTGCATCCTTTATGAATGATGTAACTGTAATTGTAATAACGTTAGCATTAATGCTAATAGGATTCTTAGCGACGCTAAAGATTTCACAGTCCTTGAGGTAGTGTTTTCATTGCCGTTAATGTTGTTAGCTTCAGGCTAGCTGTGTGCAGTTATGTGCTTTGTAATGTGGAAGCTATTAGCCGACGTCTAAGGGCATTTATTTTGACAGGTCATGGTTCTCATGGGTTGAACAAAACAATCTTTTTCCCATTGTTGCAGCAACTGTTACGCTCCATGAAAATTGCTAAACGTTCCTTTGAGACAATATTTAGGCACACGAGGTGAACATATCAAGAGCTGCTTAGCCTATTTGAGGAAAATCAGCACTGAATCACGTTTCATTTGGTCTCGCTAAAAAGGCCCTTGCTGGAATATATGCAGCTTCCCAACTTCCCTAGACCCCCTTTTTTCCATAATCTGCCCGTAACACTGGGAAAGGCCACAAATCAAGGGTATATCTCAGTGAGAATCTATTGCCGAAGGGGGGAAATGACTTGAGTTACACCACATGGAATGGTGTGTAAGAGTTATTGTGTGCAGATGACCAGACTAGGTTGATTTGTGACGTTTGTCAAAAGACCGTTCAGGCTCATTTGTGCAAATTAAACCCCACTGAGAAGAAAAAAAAAAGTTTCCGACTCTGTCAGCTCTCCCGGTTCTGCTCTGCTTGTGTACTTCAGTTTTAGACAGCAGTCAGTAAGGAGCTGGACAGTTGCGGCTGTTCGGTTTCAGCCACTGACCCGTTCCTGCAGAATGGACTCAGGTGTGACTGGAGCTGCTCAGCCGACCGCGCTCGGACACAACAGATCTGCTGCCCCCCTTCATACCTGGCTCACGTGTTTGTGGGTAGTCGACACAGTTTATGCTTCACTTGACCAGAATGGGTCAGAACTCTTGGGAGCCAGCTGTGGCTCCCTTATGCACACTCATGTGCCTTTAAACCTCACTGAGCACACAGGCTCGATATGAACAGGCTGATGAACCTGCTGGAGGATCTCATGTGCATTGGTCCCATGTGCAGTGAAAAGGCCCACTAGACGGTCTTGCTAACATCGAGGCCATCAAAAACTAAATATGTATACTACATATAGGAGCGAATCTTCAGGCACCTCATCTTTCAGTTTTGTTTTAGGGAATCATAATAGTTCTCAATTCAGTTTTTGTGCATGCATATATTATTTGTATTGTCGTGCAATTGTATTTTCGATGTAAATGCATTTATAACACTGTTGTTCTACATTAGAAAGTGTGTAAATGTGCCTTGGCATGGCATATATCCAACCTCTGTGCTATCGTTTTAGCATAAAGAGATGTTTCAACTTAGTGTAGCAGATGTTGCTGATTTTTATTAATTTTTTTATATCTGTATTGTTTGTCCTACAACTACAATTCCGATTATGAATTTTTCTGCACTGACGCAGAATTGTGATGCATTTGTGCAGCAATTTTCCCCTCCCGCACTTAATAATCCTCCCACATATATTTCTTTGCATATAAAATCTTTTTTTTTATTCATAAAGGTGAGAGTGTTTGGATGTTGTGATCTGATCTGGTTGTGTCACTCCTGATCTCTCGTCGCATGTTTCTGCAGCCCAGAGAAATGGGTCATGCAGGAAAGAACAAAAAGAAAAATAAATAAAAAGGTGAAAAAAAGAAGAAAACAATCTAATTTTGGTATGTATTCTTGGCAGCTGCACATTTTCTCACAAGCTCAATGACAGCGTCTCGATTATGACTTATTATTTCTCCTAAATGCGTAACCTAAAGAAAAATAAATCCCAGTTCCGCCTTTTCCCTCTGAGTTATTTAGCTTGGTTAATAAGGGCTCATTAGCACGCACTTCTTTCAATGAGCCGATTTGATTTCACACCAGTAATTAGTCTGGCTATGGCTAATTCTGCTGGTTTTGCATTGAGAGTGATGCTCTAATTAGATATGCAAAGAACACAGCTAATCCAAATCTGCGTTAAAAACACTAATGAACCCTTATTATGCTGTTAAAACAACTAATTTCATATTTACTAAGATTCGGATTGTAAACAACATCTGTAAACAAACAATAGCCACCCTCGCCATTTATCGACGAATATATTTGACCGAATTGTCCGACTGCGGGTTGTCGTTAGTTCTTTCGATTTATTCGCACAGGCAGGGCGAATACCACAAATCATAACCGCTCACAGAATTCGTAATGAACTCCACTGGGCGCTCCGATTTACGCCACATGTAAAACGATTCCTTTCATAGTTATTTGTCTGGATCGCTTTATTTGTTTTATTTGAACCGCTCCCTCTCGCATTCATGTGTGTGTGTGTGTGTGTGTGTGTGTGTGTGTGTGTGTGTTAGCTGTATAACATTAGCGACTCCTCAGCCGGGCCATATGTTCCTCTCGGCCTCTCCCTCTCCCGGACTGACCTTTCATCGGCTCTGTAAGATTATTTCCAATACTTTAATCCCATCTCATTGACATGGACACAAAGCACACTGACATCTAATAGACGCCTCCTCACTTTCTCCTTTCTTTAATCACTTTCAGTTCAGGCCCTCCACCCCCACCTTCCTCCACTCCAACCCCTGCAGCCCTGGACGTCTATTGTTCACATCTCATTTTATTCCAGACCCTCCCATCTCACTTCTGTTTATGTGCAGGGTGCCAAAAAAGCCTTGGATAAGTAGCCGTGTCCCTAAAATTAGCGTTAGGAGAAACAGTTTATATTTTTATTCAAAGGGAGCTGTGTACTTGCTTTACGCGAAGGACGGTAGCATGTCAATCGCCCATTTCAAACATCTCCACTTACCAGCCGCCTATTATATCTGTGATGTTAGATCCTCTGGCGCAGGAGAGGTACAAGAACGGGTGTGTGCTTTCTCGAACGCACCACCAGAAGTTACTTGAACGCTCTGCCGTCGGCTGTTAGGATGTTTCAGCTTCCACTCTCAGAGGAAGTAGTTCTCTATCCACTCTGGGATCGCGAGGGCTCTTGCTCTTGAGGGATGTCAGAAGCTGTCAGAGGGGCCGGCGAAGAATGGAATGCGAAAGTTCCCGTGGATACCGTGGGACTTCCTGTACCCCCAAGACACGGTTCTCAGCCCCTCTTGGCTGGCCTGACTCTCAGCGCTCAGAGCTCAACATCTGGATCTCTGTTCTCTAACCAAAACAACATTCACAGAGCTGATGGAGGGAAAGGGGTCACCATGCCCTTGAATTTTACATTTAATGGCCTGCTGAAAAAGTGCAGCTCTAAGCTAAAAGTTCACGGCGTGCAGGCAAAATTGATCTTTTTACCTGTTTTTGCCTTAGAGTTAAAAAAAAAATAAAAATAAAATGTATGTATGTATATACAATATAATATAACTTGCTGTGCATGATTATTTTTGTAAGAAATATGAAATATGATCAAGTAAAATTTTTTGCAATTTTTGCAAATTTGGACACATTTAGGAATAATTCAGTGTTGATAAAAAATCTAACTATGTGACATTTATTTCAAAGAAAGATAGCCAAAGCACTTTTCAAGCAAAACATTTTACAAAAAGAAGCATGTTAAAGGTGAAGTGTGTAATTTTGGCATACCATATAACAGAAGTCAGTTTTTACCTTAAAAAAAACAAATTAAATTAAATTATATATATATATATATATATTTGTAATTACGACTTTATATCTTAACGTGGCTTGTAACTGTTATTGCACTTTTATTTCTCATAATTGTAAATTAATTTCTCACTAAAATTGGCGTTATTTCTGAAAATTGGGTCTATATCTCTCAATTGCGACTTTATTGATCATTCTTGTCCAATACAACCTCATGGCAGTTTGTTACTATTTTATATTTTAGCGAATTGGTGGCTACTTCATATGATCTCATTTGTATGATTCTAAAATAATGAATTATATTTAAAAACTCCCCCTGACTGGTTACCAAACATTATCATGTTTATAATTCATGTGCTGAACTATACCTGTGGTAACTCCTTTGCGAACTTCATATTGACTCCACTAAAATCCCCCTGACTCCTGTTAAAATCATTGCAAAAATGCAGAATGTTAGTTCGGAGAAAACCATGTCCATCATTTGTTTACAGATGTGTTCTAATGCAAGACACTCATTCAAGTGCCCCTTTAGTGCCCAGAAACTTTATAGAGCAATCGCCTGAGAGTTCAGTTCAGACCACACCAGCGGGATACTACTGTGACATTAACAGTTTAATTAGCGCTATCTATGACCCAGCACACGATTGTCTCAAATTAGACTGAGGCGACCATTGTTAAATTAATCCAGTCCAGATTGGCCTATTGAAGAAAGAAGAAATGCAAAAAAAGGCTTTTAGTGGCTAGTGTGAGAAAGAGTGGCAGAAATCAGCAAGGAGTGAAAGGCAGAGGAGAGAAAGAGGCGAATATATCCGTGGCTTGTTCGAATGCGTCTGCTTGTCAGTGTAGCGCTGTGAGGTTCCTCGTGCTTTCTCAGTGCCAGCTCTTTGTGACAGCCTGCGTGTGGCCCACTTAATCCCAGCCAGGAAAGACGATAATAACAGTGTCGCCCTCTACCTCTCCAAGTTAATATACGGTTAACGACTTCTAGTTCACTGCTGAAAATCCTATCATGCGCCTGGTTGACCCCTAAAGCGGCGTGCGCGTTTGTCTGCGTGTGAGCGTGTCCGTCTCTCTCTGTTTCAACTTACTTTTCACTAAAACATCAGCTCACTTTCTTTTCTTCCTTCTTGCTGTTCAATGCTGTTTTATTTGGTTTCTACTGAGCAAATCTTTTGAGTTTTGCCGGTGAGATATCACTTCCTTGCATTGCGCAAAAGTTAACGGTAGCAGTTGTGTGTCCCCTCAGAATGCTCGTCTCCCTCACTGCCTCGAACAGAGGATTGAGTGTGTGTGAGAGCTGTCAATCAAGCTGTCTGGATTCAGCTGTCAATCAGTCAGCCTCTTTAGCTTTCCTATTAGCATCTGAGTTAGAGGAACAGATTTTAGGTGGCTCATTAACCCTGGCTTTAGTTCATGTTGTATCTTATAAGTGAGTTTAAGTGTACTGTACTTCTAGAATTTTGCAGTTAACTATTTTTTTAAAGCAGCATGAATGAGATCAGGCCAAGTTCTTATTTGAAAATCTGCGACTGACAGCAAATCTCAGCTTTTCTGTGAGAGACAGATGTTTGAAATTCATTCTCAGAGATTTGTTTTATTCCAGATAGTGTGTTGAGCTCATGTTGCACTGGGAATGGTTGTTTACCGTGGTAAGGTGTTCTGTGTGTTTGCGTGAGTGTGTGAACATCGGAGCTCTGATGATCAGGGCTTCCTGCTAAATGAGATTTTGACCTGAGCTCATGATGGCAGACAGGATGGACCACTCCTAAGGCATTGATGTCACTTCCTTCTTTCTGCTACCCGTTTGCAGGTGCAAAAGAAAGAAGTGTGAGAGACATGCAGCTTGTTGTCAACATGTTTTTCCATATAATGATATTTTAATTAGATTTCTAACTCTGTAGGTGGCAATTATTCCTCTGACATTCATTTACAGTCTATTTACGTCTATTTACTTTATTTACTAAAATAAAAGTGTATGTATTGCATGCATAATTCTATTTTAAAAATAGCTTGTGAAACTATGCATTATGCATGCAACAATTAATGATTCAGACAAAAGTATGTTACATTGTTGTCACATGACCTAGAATGTTGCATACATAATTCAACAAGTTGCGTACAATTATCATATTGCGTTTTATGATATATGATATTTTATGATATATGATATCTGGCAGGTACTTTTTTAATAAATGTATTTTGTTAAAAGATATTAATATATCAAAGAATGATGTAATTCTTTTTTATTTAAAATATAATAAGTATTATATATATTTGATATTATAGAATTTAGTTTAAATTTAAATTTAATACATTTCATTTTAATTTCCTCTACTGAGTCAAACTTGGCACCCTTGTTTGTTTTGCATCGCAGAATTATACTACTAAATCTATAAGCTACTTATTATTAAATTATTCTATACAGACTAAAAACACTACCCCATGATTCAGAGCAGTAGTTTAGACTTCTGCTTAGTTTGATGTTGGGGCCAATTTGGACCGGAGCCTCTAGGCTGGTCTTCCCCCTCCAGCATGTGGGTGGCTGTATTTATTCAATGTGAATTTTAGGGACTGTACCTGAATAATTTATTAATGTATAATGTATGGGATCCGCAAGCTCTCTGTATCCCCGCTGTGTTTTGAGTGTCTCCTTAGCTGGGATCCCCCTGTGCTTGGGGCCCATTGTTGTGTTTCGATTCCACTTCCTGTGGGGAAAGGTCACCCGTGGCTCTGAGAGAGAGAGAGAGCAGTGAATTATTCATGCCATTGACTTTGTGTCAGAGAGAAAGAGAAAAAAACTGAGAAAGAGAGAGAGGAAGAACTGAAGATGTTTTATTCATTTATCCTATTTTGAATCCCTTTTTGCACCTTCCATCATTAGAAAGCTCAACATTTACATTTGATGCTAATTCACGATAGGTCCCCAGATTCCACCCGAGCATAATTCTCACACAACAGAACTTTTTTCACTCATTTTTTGAAATTCAACTATAATATGAAAAAACTTGTAATCTGTTCTGTTCCTTGACATTGAAGATTACAACATCCCAAGTAAAGCAGTTTTGAATGGCTTGTTTGTGAATTAACTGCCATAAAAACAAACCAAACCCAGTACCTTTACATTTGCACCTAGTGTTTCTCTGCGGTGGGCCTAACCAAGTGCCCTGAGGCGGTGTTTAAAGGGGCGGCAGACACACACACACACACACTACTCCTGAGCCAACCTCTTGGAGCTATAAGGACTGGAATTGAAGTAGTGTTAGGGAGAAATGGCCTTGCCCCGGGATATGATGCACACAGATGTGTCCCTGTGTCCCTATGCGTAACCAGCCCCCCATTATGCACTGGGCAATCAGCCCACTAGAACAGGCAGGGTGGAAAGGGCAGTATGTGTGAAATGTCAGGTTTAACTTTGTCTTTGTCTACAAAACTAATTTTATAGATTTAAATTGTTTTTTTTTTTTTTTACATATTTTTTTTGTTTATCATGTTTTATAGACATGTAGCATGAAATACCTTGGAGTACCATGTACTGTAAATACCAGGGGGCCAGGGTTTGGCTGTATAGTGTTAACAGTTAAATCCTCAGTTCTAACCGTTTTGCATCCAGTAAACTGACCATCCTTTGATGGCTATTCAAATGTTATATACATTTTTTCATGTTATTGTAGCAGCTATTGACTTTGTTTTAGAGGGCTTTTAAAATCTTCAGGTTGTACAATGTCATGTGGTGTGACTCCCCCCAAAAGTATTGATATTTATGAATTAACAACTTAAGGATATTTGTAAAACTGCCTTTTACATTGAAAAAAAAGTAATAAAAAAAAACTATAAAGTGTATAATATGTAAATTTACCTTGATGGGTACACCACGTACAATTTTAATAGTCTTTAAATTGAATGGTATCAAAGTTTTTGACAATCAGCATGAATATAAAGAATGCATTGAACTTGGCATATACTGTATATATATATATATTCGAATTATATTCAAATTTAAAATGCATAATTTCAGTTAGGGTGAAGAAAAGCTTTTGGCTTCTCTCCTGAGGCCACAAGAGGGCGCATCGAGCAAACTATTACTAATGCACGTTTATTCAAAGCATAAGATAACATGACTATCTGTGGAAAAAAGTGCATAATGTTTAAAATAATGTTTATAAATAAATTATAATTAATTAAGTAGCTTAAACAGCTATAAACAAAACAGCATCATGTATGTATGTATGCATAGTTTAATACAAAGGGCGGAAAGCCAATCACAAAGAGTACATTTCTCATTTAAAAACATGAGATGCAGTGGGATGGAGGAAAAAAAACCGCCATAAAGTCTCGATATATGTTTTTTTTCAAAGTTAAACTTGCATTAATTTTACATGGCTTTCTAAACATGCGGCTCCTTTGTGCGAGATGCGAGTGCAACGGTGATAGATGTCCCTCTAGAAAATGCACGAAATATGCGTTCTGTGTGAACGGCTTGGTTTCAGTTTTGATGTAAACAAGATCTTCTCCGCATTGATGTTCTCTTTTTCCGCAATATTTTTAACGAACAACGCAGCAGCGCCGCACCTAGTGGCTTCAACTGGATAGGCTAACAGAAACATTATAAAGCAACGACACTTACATCGTCATTGCATCTCGTGCGCCACTGATAAGGCTGCCTCCTAAAATTGGAATGCAACATTTTTGCATTCGAATGTGGATTTTTGTTTTAAATTCGACGAATATTCGAAATTCAAATGTTTTAACAGCCCTAATATATATATATATATGAAGCAGTTTTAAGCAACTGTTTTTAACATTGATAATAATAATAAAATTAAGTTTCTTTAGCACAAATCAGCATATTAGAATGATTTCTGAAGCATCATGTGACACTGAAGACTGGAGAAATGATGCTGAAAATTCAGCTTTACATCAGCTTTACATCACAGGAATATATTACATATTACAATAGAAAATAGTTTTAAGTTTTTTAGGTTTGAATAATATTTCGTATTGATTATTTTATTTTATTTTATTTTTAATCAAATAAATGCCACCGTGGTGAACATAAGAGATTTCTTTCAAAAACATTAAAAAGTCTTACTGACCCCAAAATTTTGAACAGTAGCGTACTTGTAATTGTCCCAAATACCATCATGCCAAAGTACCATGGTATTACCATTCGATACCGCCACTATGTGGCCACAGTATGTTTTTGTGAGCACAAGTAGGAACATCTACTGCATCTACTGGCTGATAAAACTGTGGTTTGGATTTAGGTGCCAGTGCAAAGAGCTACTCTCACTTAATGGCCATTAATATCACTGCCAGAACACCACTCCCTTTACCTGACCCGAGAGTCTACGTATCCATGAATGGGCCGCTGTGTACCCATCTAAAAAGTCTTACCGACTCCAAACTTTTGAACAGTATCGTATTTGTAATTGTCCCAAATACCATCATGCCTAAGTACCATGGTATTACCACCACTATATGGCCACAGTACGTTTTTTGTGAGCACAAGTAGAGGATATCTATTGCATCTACTGGCTGATGGAACTGTGGTTTGGATTTGGGTGCAAATGCAAAGAGCTACTCTCACTTAGTGGTCATTAATATCACTGCCAGAACACCCCTCCCTTTACCTGACCCGAGAGTCCACGTATCCATGAATGGGTCACTGTGTACCCATCCCCCCCCAAAAAAAAATCACCACCACATACCCACCCAGCGCCCGACCCGGTGAGTTTGCATTAGCAATGCCATTAAAATGAAATAGACGCTGTTGGCCAGGAAACCCAACTACCCTTTTGCTCAATAGACAGATTCAGTCACATCCCTCGCCCCTCCCGGCGTAATGGCCGCGTATAATTTCCCATCGCGAGGCTGCGTGTGTGTGAGCCTGTGCACATGTAATTTCATTAGGCTGGTAAGTGGTAAACATTCCTGCTCTGTTTTTTTTCCTAACGTAATTTAGCAGAACTCTGTGTACACATTGCTGCCGTATTTTGCCGCCGCGAGGAGGGCTGTTTTGAAATCATGCTTTTGAAGCATCGCTCAGAGAGTTCTCCGTGCAGTCAGGACTTCAAAAGGCCGCTCTAAAGACGGCTCTCCATCAATGTGCCATTAATTTCCATACTGCCTGCTCCTCCATCACTTTAGAGGGAAGCGCGCCGGGTGACACTTGAGATTTTAACTTTGCAGACTTTGACGGAAGGCTCCAAAGGGGTATGATCCACTTGCTTGCTCTGGTAGTCTCGGGGTCGACGACTGGTCTTTTGGTACTGGTCTGGTCTCGCAGTGACAGCAGGGGTCTGGGGACAGCTGGACCTTGGGGAATGGGTTGACTGTCACCATCCAGGCAGGGCATGATGGAGGATGCCGCAGTAGCTGTCAGTCTCAACTGTTTTGTTTATGCACACGAGCCATTTTTCTGCAGATAAATGATAAAGTCATGAAAGAGCAGGCGGAAGCCCCCTGCATATTCATCTCCACCGGTTGGTGTCCTCTTGCAGATACCTGTGCTTTTTTGCAGTTATGTTAAGAGGAATGTGACATGGAGGTGGCCTTATTATTCTCCACCCTGGAGGTGTCTGGGAATGTGTATTTATGTAAGAAGCTTCAGTGCCAGCGCCTCCAGCTAGTAGGTCCAATATAGCCCTGAAATTCTTTTTACTCGCCTTCTTCCTCGATTTAGCTTTTTTGAAGGAGGAGGGGGGTCGCTGCAGAGGAAAACCCTCTGGGAACGATGGGGAGCGATGATTGACAGGCCGTTTGCAGCTTCTTCGTCACTTGCAGAACTAGACCCCAGCCCCTGGTGAATTCCTCCCCAAAAAGTTTGCAGCCTCCAGAGTTCAGCATCTCAGTCGGTGGGGAAACTTCAGACCCATAACAGTCATTAATACAGGTTGCAGGTGAGTTCAAGCGAACGGGTCGCGCTGAGAAGGTAAACAAGGTGTAGATGTTGGCTAGCGAGTCAGCACTCCGGGCTGCGCTGAGAGAATCTAAAAGTGGGGGAAGGCTCTGGACGTGGCTCCATTATTAATAGCAGGGTCTGAATAAAAACGCAAACCTTGTCAGATTTAACGGATGGCTGCATCCACACGGTCGGCCCATCAAAGACAGGCGGTGGGGTGCTGGAAGACCGGGGCGCCGCCAAACCTCTAAACGAATGCGTGTGTGTGTCTCGTGTGTTTTTACGGCACTATCTGCAGGAGGAAGCGAGTGGTGAGGGTTGCCAGGAAAGAGAGCTCACGCCGTGATGTTGCATGATAAAACATGCCATTTTTTTCTCTCAGAATATAATATTATCCAACTTATATCGAGACAAGGACAAATTTCCAAACAGTACAAAGTGCATCATAAATAATATATATTTTAAAGCTATATACAGTGCTAAAAATTATTTTCAAACATGTAAATATGTATATAAAGGTTATTGGAGTATGTTTTACAAGAAAATTCTCTAATTTCAAAATTCACTTTTAATTCTATGTGTTACTTGCCATTTCTTTGTAATTATTTGTGACATTTATTAGCAGTTTCTGAGTGAAAATTATTTCAAAGTAAATCCTACACCATTTTTAGTGTAGGCTACATGGCTGTTTCTTTAACTTTGGCCCTGCGGACGTTTAGAAAATAAACTTTTGAAACAGACGTTTCACGTTTTCACTGGATATTCTGTTTGTTCTGCATGAACGTACATCACAGGAGATTTTCTGTTACTTTTTGTCATTTTCTTTTTTTAAAGTCATCATTTCCATGCAGTGTCATTTCCACCACATCTCAAATTATGTATTGTGCTCAATAGCATTCTGTGATGTAAATGAAAGGGTGGAAATGAGAGAATCTAAAAGTGGGGGAAGGCTCTGGACGTGGCTCCATTATTAATAGCAGGGTCTGAATAAAAACGCAAACCTTGTCAGATTTAACGGATGGCTGCATCCACACGGTCGGCCCATCAAAGACAGGCGGAGGGGTGCTGGAAGACCGGGGCGCCGCCAAACCCTAAACGAATGCGTGTGTGTGTCTCGGTGTGTTTTTACGGCACTATCTGCAGGAGGAAGCGAGTGGTGAGGGTTGCCAGGAAAGAGAGCTCACGCCGTGATGTTGCATGATAAAACATGCCATTTTTTTCTCTCAGAATATAATATTATCCAACTTATATTGAGACAAGGACAAATTTCCAAACAGTACAAAGTGCATCATAAATAATTTATATTTTAAAGCTATATACAGTGCTAAAAATGATTTTCAAACATGTAAATATGTATATAAAGGTTATTGGAGTATGTTTTACAAGAAAATTCTCTCATTTCAAAATTCACTTTTAATTCTATGTGTTACTTGCCATTTCTTTGTAATTATTTGTGACATTTATTAGCAGTTTCTGAGTGAAAATTATTTCAAAGTAAATCCTACACCATTTTTAGTGTAGGCTACATGGCTGTTTCTTTAACTTTGGCCCTGCGGACGTTTAGAAAATAAACTTTTGAAACAGACGTTTCACGTTTTCACTGGATATTCTGTTTGTTCTGCATGAACGTACATCACAGGAGATTTTCTGTTACTTTTTATCATTTTCTTTTTTTAAAGTCATCATTTCCATGCAGTGTCATTTCCACCACATCTCAAATTATGTATTGTGCTCAATAGCATTCTGTGATGTAAATGAAAGGGTGGAAATTACATGTTAAAGCAATAAGCCCCAAGAAGCCGTGGTTTACAGTGATTTTATAACAGCTAAGGGGCGTTGTTCGGCATGACGTGAAGCCAACCCCCTTAGCTGTTATAAATTCACTGTAAACTACGGCTTCACGGGGCTTATTGCTTTTATAAAACGGTTATTCCATATACGCAGTACGGTTTCACAACATACAACAGAGTAAATAAAGTGTAATGATATTAATAAAAACAGTATTCTTCCACCAAACAATGTAGTTCCTCCGAATCAGTTGTGGTTGCAACAAAGTGGCTGCCAAGCAACACGCAAACGTAAACAAAGGTTTATGTGTTTAGAGTAATTTACAACAGCTTCGAACGTGGCTCAGCCAATCAGAATCAAGGACCGGAACTATCCGTTTTATAATTAACGTTTTATAACATGGTATTAGTTTTTTTTGTCTTGCTAAGGATAATTTAATAGCTAGCATGTTATGGATCCCTAATATAGGCACTTTTTGTGTAATTTTGTAAAATGTCATCTTGATTGGAAATGACGCACATTAGAAAATTCTGTTCACAAATAAATCAACAAATTTAAAATGAGTTCACAAATGAATTTAACTTTTTCATAATGCATCACATCTCATATATTTTGTATAATCGTCATATTTAAAAATGGATGTAAATAATTTTTCTGACATTAAATATTGAGATGGTTTTTGCCTTTGTTAAGATACTTTTTAACATGTAATCATTAAGCATAAAGTAATAAAATCCATTAAAAATAGGCATTTGTAAAGTAACAAAAATGGAATTGTAAAAAAAAGTTAAAAGTTTTAAATATGGTCTTTATATAACGAAAAGAAAACGTTGACATCTGTTTGTTTTAATAAAAATAAATCCCTTGCCCAAAGTTGAAGAAACAGAGATAAAACGGCTCACGAATAATGTTTCACATGAACTGTAAAAGCTTCTATTGAGCTGTCATATACACTTGTTTTGCTGTTGCATCACAATATTTGGATTCTTCTCAGCTAGAACCACATTGTAACATAGCTTACTTAAAAAGCATAACCCAGGCGTAATATTGTTTTATCAAGCTCTCCACGGCCTATAATATGATACATTTCTTGGTCCTCTTGATGGCCTCACTGGGTGAAGAAAACTCTTTAAAGTGTGTAAGGATGGGCAGGAGCGAGCCAGCCTGGAGCTCTAGAATGAGCCACTGGTTCAGGGTGGGGGACTCCGTGTGTCAGCCTGTCTGGACCGCTTTACCGCTGGGTAATTAACAGGCAGCTGACACCACAGTCATCTCCGTGGAAGATTGTTCATCTGTCTGTTGATCTCTGCCTCTCTCAGACAACCTCTTGACACAGACCAAGCAGCGAATCATCTTCTAAGTGTGTGGTGGCTTTGTGAGGGTTTTAGAACATTTTCTTTTCAGTCATTTTAACATTTTAAATCGTGTCAGATTAATTGGTCACTCACTTGCATTTTGAATGCAGTCAGCAATAATGTGCATTCTTAGACCTAGTTTTCTTGATGAATGGTCTTGGTTGGTGGTGTATCCTCTGACGTGTTGTACAGTGGTGATTTCATGGTGGTGACCAGAGTTTGAGTCAATTGTTCTATTGCGTATGATTCATCGACGCAAAAAAAACAAACAAATTCTGGCTGATATTGATAACCTGAAAGCTATTTTTATGTTATGGCTGGAATCTGATAAATAAATATATTCATTTATACTATGTAAAATAAATACATAAAATAAAATAAAAATGCAAAATAAAATAAAATAAGTATAAAATAAATAAAAATAATAAAATAAAATAAAAATAAATTCACTGTAAACTACGGCTTCACGGGGCTTATTGCTTTTATAAAACGGTTATTCCATATACGCAGTACGGTTTCACAACATACAACAGAGTAAATAAAGTGTAATGATATTAATAAAAACAGTATTCTTCCACCAAACAATGTAGTTCCTCCGAATCAGTTGTGGTTGCAACAAAGTGGCTGCCAAGCAACACGCAAACGTAAACAAAGGTTTATGTGTTTAGAGTAATTTACAACAGCTTCGAACGTGGCTCAGCCAATCAGAATCAAGGACCGGAACTATCCGTTTTATAATTAACGTTTTATAACATGGCATGAGTTTTTTTTGTCTTGCTAAGGATAATTTAATAGCTAGCATGTTATGGATCTCTAATATAGGCACTTTTTGTGTAATTTTTTAAAAAAATAATAAAATAAAATAAAAAATCCAGATAATAAAATGTATACTAATTTGTAAGTTAAAAATGAAACACAAAAAAGAAATTTTTAGTGCTACAAGTAAATTTAGGCATCACATTATAACGTTATGAAAAGTGGATATTTAGATTGGCTAAAGATTGCATTGTTAAATTATTAGAGTTTGGAAAATTAATTTTCAGTGAGCTTTAGGTGACAGCAAAGGTGATCTAACTGTAAAAATAGGTGAAATTATCATTCATAGTCATTCATAAATATCAATACATTTTATGGAGCAATTACATACCAATTCTAATATGTCTTAAAATCATATCGGCCGATAACCGATATGGTACAGATATATCAGATACATCCCTGGTTGTAATTAACTTTTCTTTGCCTCTGAAATGACATTCTTTTTTCAACTAAATCAAATTCCAAAGTTTCACACCAAATATTATCTTTCTTGGAAATACAAAACACATTATATCACATCTGTGAAGTGAACATGTCACAAGGATTTGGACCTCATATTCTTGCATGCACTTTCTGCGAAGATACTTGGCTTATCGACCGCCACCACGTGATAAAAAGAATATATGAAACCTCTTTCGACCAATTACACCTCAGGCCCTGTCGTGACATTGCCCTAAAACGAGAGCAGACTGGTGGCAAGTCAATCCGACTTCTCTCTTTTAACACTGGGATGGAGCACTCTTTCATTTTCCTCTTGTGTTTATGTGCTTTTGTTTTTCGGGGTAGCCGCAAACACTCCAAACTGAAAAGCTTGGGATATATTTCAGGAGTTCGTATTGGCAGGATACGAACGCAAGGTGCCCTCCTCTTTCGGTGCCATGCGAGCTGCACAGCTTCATGTCCTCGGGCGCTTCCCTCCTACAACTGAGTCACAATGAAAGGAAGAATGCCTGGAGTCTGCCACAGCTGCCACTCCTGCTGTTCGGGCCAACTTTAATGCATTCACCCCGCACCCTCGCCACCCCACCGCCGTCTGTCTGTCAGTGTCTGTAAACAAATCTGAGACGGGGATGAAGAGAGAACGCCGTTAGCATCTCATTTCAGCGTCTTCATCAGGGGGCGTTCAGGGTCCCTCAGCCTGTCCGTGATAGGAGATGATGTCATGTGTCTGGCCGTGCCTTCGGACCTTTTGTGTGGATCAGTGGGCTTTTCCTGTTCGACAGGTCTGTCCGGCGATCGGGCTTGGAGGTTGTTCGACAGACGACTTCCCCTGCAAAGCGCTCCAGGAAGAGTAGTCCAGTGTCCCGCCGCGCATAGCATTGTTGTCCCCTCTGCGGGCCTCTGCTCCCTCTGCGCCAGCTGCCCTGATCGATGGCTTTATTCATCGTCTTGGTTGTCCCCGGCAACATGCAAGACGACTGTACAACAACAAACATGCCCTGAGACGATGGGCGTAAATCATGAGTGCACTTGAGCCACCAAGACAGAGGGCGTGCAACCAGGCTGGGCTGTATATCAAATATTCACAATATATTTGCAGTGTGATTGGTCATATGAAGTTAATGAACACTGTGGATTTTGCGTTGATTTGAATGTGCTCTTTATTTGACCATGAAGTTCAGTAGCAAAAATGGATTCATTTTTGCAAATTAGTTCAGATTGTTAATTTTAATGAATCAATTGAAAACTGATTCAGTGATTCAGTCTCTGTGTGCCATTTCTGATTTATTATTATATACATACATATACATATATCTGTATACATAAAATAGATCATCTACAGTCCCTGTGTCTAAACTAAAATGAACTTATTTTAATGTATACAATTTATATAAATGTATTATTATTTATATATTATATATTATATTTATATTATATTTATAAAATATAAAATATGTATTCATTATTATTTTTTATTATTAAATATTATCAAAATATACTATTAATATATTATTATACTTTGCCTAAAAATATGGCGCTTTTCCACTGCGTGGTAGGACTCGGCACGGCTCAGTACGGTACGACACGGCTCGGCTCTGTTTGTGTTTCCACTGCAGTTTATTACCGCTTTAGAGTGGGCGGGGTTATTCACATGTCATTATAGTTGCGCCGCCTCTATTGCCGTGACTCCTGAAAAACTTTTTCATTCCGCGTTGCCCCATCAAGCTCTCGCTGGATCCGCTCCTCTGCTATCAACGCTTAATAAACTGCTGTTCCTGTGTTTAAACGGTCACACTTTATTTTAAGGTCCAATTCTCGCTATTAACAAACCATTAACTACGACTTTTGCATCAATACACTCTTTATTTGCTGTTTATTAATAGTTAGTAAGGTAGTTTCAGTATGTTTAGGAATTGGATAGGATTAGGGATGTAGAATATGATCATGCAGAATATGTGCTTTATAAGTACTAATAAACAGCCAATATGTTAATAATAGGCATGCTAATATGCAACTAGTTAATAGTGAGAATTGGTCCCTATACTAAAGTGTTACTGTCTAAACTAAATTGATCTTATTTTAATGTATAATCATGTATAGGATGTTCGTCATTTCTTCATCTAATCATAGCTTTTCAGTATTCAGTGTAATGTGTGATTGTGTTGTGTCCGTGTTTTCGGAGTTGTTTTGCCTGACCCTGACAGCAGCTGTAGTGTAACGTCCCATTCATATTCAGGAATTATTTGCACAGATACTCGATAAAGCCACAAAGAAGCTTATGCAAATTGACATGGAAGATTAAAGATTATACGTCCCTTAAACCAATTTTTAAGACTTGGCTTTGTTTGTCCAAGACAGTTATCGTTGTTGTTATTGTCTGTTATTTCTGTTGCATGATGACATTGTTTAGGCTTGTTGTGGTGCCATTTTTTTGTTGACTTCAGAGAAGAACAAGAGTGTAAGATCAAAACAAAGCATATTAGCTCAGGGGACGGCGACGCCTCTTGGGATGTCTAGCTCGAAACACCTCGCACAACTTCAACATCAAATACTTTTCATCGATTGAGATTAAGTGCTAAAGAAAGTCGCGCTCTTTTTGCCTCACATTCATACTTGGGGAAAAAAAAGACATGTCCACCCCCTCCACCTCCTCGGGGCGGAATAAGAAACGCAGAGAAATCAAAAAAGAGAAACGCTGCAGATTTCTAATTCAGTCAAGTAAAGCACTCCCCGTGTCAGCTGTCAGGCAGGAAGCTTATCCGGGGGGTCAAGGGTCACAACGCTGCTTTCATGAGAGCGCTAATCGATTAGCCGTCAAGGCATTGCTGCCTTGCTCAAGTGGCAAGACCGATGGCAGGCCACCTGGGTCCCATTTCAATAATTGCTCGCTGCATGTGGTGTGCCACCTCCTCCTGTTTCTCCTTAAGGGAAGGAGAGATGGAAAATGCAATGAAAGTGAAAAATAAACAGCAATAAAACAAAACACTCGCTCTGTGCCATGGTGGCACTGGAAAGTGTGTTGCGGTCCGTATCGATTAGCGGACACGGGAGGAATCGTTTAGTCGGAATTTATCGAGTGACCCTTGTAGGTTAAACTTGGAGCTTTTGGCCTCTCATCCAGTTGTACTCATTGCTTTAGGATCCTGTGGTGGATCTTAGACTAGCTCAGGGGTAGGCAAGTTCGGTCCTAGAGAGCCACAGTCCTGCAGAGTTCAGCTCCAACCCTAATCAGACACACCTGAACAAGCTAATCAATGTCTTCAGGATTACTAAGGCTATAGGCAGGTGAGATTTTTTTTCAGGGTTGGAGCTGAACTCTGCAGGACTGCGGCTCTCTAGGACCGAACTCGTCTACCCCTGGACTAGCTCATTAGCTTCCTGTGCTCGAGTCTCTCTGGACGTCTCTAATCGAGGAGAACTGCTTATGAGTGGAGGATAAGGATCCCATCCAAACAATAAAGAAGTTCAAAGGCCCACATGATGACACACATGTATCTCGGCCTGTTGGAGGAAATAGCTACATTTCCTCTGTTGACAAATGTCAGAGTGCTACGAGATATTATGAGGAAGTGGAGTCATCCATCTTTCCTGAGGGCCTGTGTCAGGAACGCTGTGTTTATAGCTGAGGGTTTCATCTCAATACTGCAAGTGAGTACAAATAAAAGAGTGGTTCAAGTAAAAAGGGACATTTTTTGACTGCATTGTGCATGGTCAAAGTGTTCTGGTGTTCAGGGGTGCTTCCTCTTCTAACATTATTTCATTTCTGAGTGGCTCTAATATTATGAGTTATAGCCCTGACGTTTTAATTCTTAATTGGCGAATGAGAATTTGGTAGACTGTTTTTACAACAGAAATCACACGAGTAGTCGTTCTCTTTAATAGCCGTGTTTTCTTTTTTTAATCGAAATCAATAGTTCTGGCACATTTAGATGGAATTAAATCACATTAAAATCTATTCCGGAGCCAGAGTGGGGTTTAAAAAAAGATGCTTGTAGATGACCGTTTCAGGATGGCTGATTTTGTTCCTGCACACAATCGCGCGCGCACACAAACACCACTGAATTTGCCCTTCCATACACAAACATTACATGCATTCTCATCCCTGCATACAAACTCCTATACAACAGAAACGCAAGCACATTCACACACACCCACACACACACACACACACTGTGATGCATAGGAAAGCTGGATCGCTCAGGATATATGGCAGTGGCGATTAGGCGCTAATAGATTGCTCAGTCAGGAACCGTAGCTTAGGCTGCCATTAGCGCCACGTTACTGACACGAGCCTCACATCGCTGATGTCACACGGTCAATTGGAGACAAGGCAGGGCCCATCCGTCAAGCATTTAGCACACCGCTCATTCATCTCCACCATCCTTTGGCTTTATAGTCCTTTTCTAAAAGAATAACACTGCTCAGTCAACAGCATTAGCAGTAATGTTATGATTTAATGTTATGATTTGTTTTTTATTTATGTATTCTATGGTTTGATGTTCGAAAATGAAGAAATGAAGACAGCTATAAATATTAGTATTGTAATTTTACAGTTGTAATGTAAAATTCAATTATCTTAGTATGTTTAATAATAATAATAAAAATAATAATAATAATAATTATTATTATTATAATGCTATTAAAATAAATAAATGTAAAATAACTAACAAACCTTATTACTCGGTTATTTTTGCTCTCAGTATCTGTGGATTCCAGAATGGGACATTTAACATAAAGTGCGGTTTACATGCAGCAAATTATACAGAAATTATGCTTACACTGTATTATATGTGACCCTGGACCACAAAACCAGTCATAAGGGTCATCTGACTAAATAAGCTTTCCATTGATGTATGGTTTGTTAGGATAGTAACAATATTTGGCCGAGATGCAACTATTTGAAAATCTGGAATCTGAGGGTGCAAAAAATAAAATAAAAAATCTAAATATTGAGAAAATCGCCTTTAAAGTTGTCCAAATGAAGTTCTTAGCCATGCATATTACTAATCAAAAATTAAGTTTTGAAATATTTACGGTAGGAAATTTCCAAAATATCTTCATGGAACACGATCTTTACTTAATATCCCAATGATTTTTGGCATAAAATAAAAATTTATAATTTTGACCCATACAATGTATTTTTGGCTATTGCCACAAATATACCTGTGCTACTTATGACTGGTTTTGTGGTCCAGGGTCTCTCTCACACACACACACACACACACACATATATATATACAT
>NW_015505218.1:2425087-2459928 GCF_001515645.1 Sinocyclocheilus grahami | reverse complement strand
CACACACACACCCACACACACACACACACACACACACACACACACACACACACACACACACACACACACACACACACACACACTGTGACACTGTGATGCATAGGAAAGCTGGATCGCTCAGGATATATGGCAGTGGCGATTAGGCGCTAATAGATTGGGAACCGTAGAACCGTAGCTTAGGCTGCCATTAGCGCCACGTTACTGACACGAGCCTCACATCGCTGATGTCACACGGTCAATTGGAGACAAGGCAGGGCCCATCCGTCAAGCATTTAGCACACCGCTCATTCATCTCCACCATCCTTTGGCTTTATAGTCCTTTTCTAAAAGAATAACACTGCTCAGTCAACAGCATTAGCAGTAATGTTATGATTTAATGTTATGATTTGTTTTTTATTTATGTATTCTATGGTTTGATGTTCGAAAATGAAGAAATGAAGACAGCTATAAATATTAGTATTGTAATTTTACAGTTGTAATGTAAAATTCAATTATCTTAGTATGTTTAATAATAATAATAATAATAATAATAATAATTATTATTATTATTATATCCATACTGAACAAAAATTTGGCCAAATTAAATAAGCACAGCAAATCTATCTATATATTTTTTTCACATTTTAAATCACAATCCTAGTTTTTAAAAGTTTTAAAAAGTTTAAAATCCCCCCATAAAGTATATATGTGACCCTGGACCACAAAACCAGATATATATATATATATATTAACAGATGCCTTAAACATATTTATTTCAACTGAAAAACTGAAATGGAAGATTTAGTCCTGTAAACTGAACTGGCAGGCGTAGATTGAAAGTATTTTTTTAACCTTGTTAAATGTTTTATAGTTTATATTGCACACACTAATGCGATGCTAATCGGTTCAATTACATTGCAGCGAGCTGTGGGTTAAAATGGCGCTTTCTCCAAAACTTTATACCAACACTAAGAGACCCAAAACCATAACATAAACTCACTTGCCATTAAAAAGACAGCCATTTGATTTGTTGATTTAAGTCACGGCTTACTTCCCGCACACAAAAAGCTCCATGCCGTGGCTTCGGGACCTGTCCTGTTCTTCCAACCAACAAGAGCTAGATCATAAATTCAGGTCATGTTCCGGTACAGTTCAGCTGAGGGAAAATCTTCTCAGTAAGAACCCTCACCATCCACCCCTGACACTCATCTGCCCCCTACACCTACCCCCGTCAACCTTTCAGAAGGAACACGCCAGTGGCATGACAGGGATTTGTAGTCGCGAGGCAAGCGGATTTCAGATCCTCACGGTTTCTGGCTGAAGGAGGTTTCTGGCTGAAGGAGGTTTGTTTTCTAAACAGGCAGAGGAATCGAGACGTTTCACGCGAGCTCCAGTCACAACACGCTGGTTTGTTTTCACGCACCCTCTGATTTGTTTAGACTGTCTCCTCGGCGAGGGCCTCATCTCTTAATGTCAGAGCACGGCTGGATGCGATGTAGGCAAATCAGCGCCACCGCATAAACAGCCATTTTTGCATCTTCACTTCTTAAGCGCCTGACCTATAATTTAGCAGTCTAAGAATCTAAGTCAAAGAAGATTAACAGCATCTTTAACGCCCGGATGGTTTAGTCTGTGGAAAGCGGCAGAGATCGTAGGGCTCGGCGTTGGCACTTGGATATAAAAATAATCGCATCCAGTCCAGGTGGTTTTTAGCGTGTGGTGAGTCTTTGTCTGTGGAGTTCAATAATAAACAGGCCTATTAATAAAAGTCATTGTGAGGTTATTCCATGAAGAATAAGTCTGGTGCGTTAAACAAGGATCTTGAAACAAAGAGTGTGAAGGCTTGTCTAAGGTGATAATAGATCAAGAATAGCATGGAAATGTATGGCAGAGGACAGGGCGTGAAGTTTTCGACCCCTTCGCGGATACATCACAAAAGAAAACGACCTCCAGAGCCTTAGGAGCCGGATTGTAAACAGCAAGAGACAGGCACGCTGTCAACGCCGGAGGGTCAAAGGCACAGACTAACTGTATAAACACGCTGTGTGGATGCAGAATGACGGTTGTAAAATGTAGTTGTGAGGTGACTAGTATCTGTTTTCAACGTACCAGCACCAGAGATTGAAACTCAATATAATAAATACCCAGCTAACTGAATGCAATCATTTAAAATTAATATGAATGAAACACACAACCACAAAATAATAATGTGTTAGGCACTGTAAGGGTTATTTTGCTAAGATTTCACTTAGAAATAAAATGAGAAATATATGTACTCATTTTTGGTTGTACCACCTGACATTTGATGGGGGTAAATTTAAAAACCACGTCTAAAGATGACCCAAAGAAAAAAAATAAAATGAATGTAAAAAGTTATTTAACAAATTAAAACATTGTACCTAAATGTAAAATATGCATTAGATTCATTTAGAAAAAAATTTAAAATAAAACTTGATTTGTCATTGACCGATAATACATAATTACATTTATGAATTAATAAATATTTGGTATTATATATTTAACTTTAGATTCTTATTTCCATCTTTTTCAATTAAAATTTAAAGTTATCTTTAGCAAATATTAAAATGAATTTCTGTTTTCATACTGTACATTATAATGTTGAGATGGCTAATTCAAAAGGATGTTTTTATTTGTTTTATTTTACAATTTATTTGGATAGAATAGTGTTGCATTTTTTTATTTTTTTTTATTTTAATTTTAATTTATCATTATTGTTTAGGATAAGATATTTAATTTTGCATTTTCATTTGCACTTTAAAAAAAAAGTTAAATCCTTTAATAACACTGTTAAATGTAATCTTTAAATTAAAATTAATATCCATTTTTATACTGTACATTTTAATATTGTGACGTCTAAATTCCATTATAGCATTTCAAATGACTAATTTAATTATTTTTTTATTTTTTTATTTATTTTTTATTAAATTTTTTAAATTGTGTTTAATTATTTATTTTTTAAGATAAAATAGTGTAGCATTTTAATATCGGTCCTTTATCTGTTATCAGCTATAACATAAAATTAATTATTGGGTTATCAAATTGAGTTTTTATATTAGTGCATTTTCAGTGCACACTTAACCACTACCCAGAATACCCTCTGCACAGTGGCAGTTTTGCACAGGCAAACACCACTCACAATGTCTCCAGTAAATGTAAAAATATAGTTTGGGGTACTTTTCAAATCTTTCTTCAACAACGACGACAACAAAATGTGTTATCACAAAAATACCTCGGCTCTGAATGTTGTGGTCCAAAAAATACATGTAATTTTGTTCTGGGTGGTGGAAGTAGTTCCATATGTCATGTACATCTTTGTGTTGTGACAATGGAAAAAGGGCTTGGGTCACCCACCAGAGCTGGCACTAATAGGAAGTCGAGTCCCTCGCCTCTTCCTGTGACAAACAGCATTAAATGTACTTTCTTACAGGTGCTGATTACAGTGCATAGAGTGAGAGAGAGATCATCTAATTATGTTTCTGCCTCTCTCGTGTACATCCTCTCTGTAAGCCCTTATCAACAGCCAGAGGTGCAGAGGTCAGACCCATGCTAAGATAAGGAGCGGAGTTTGTTTGAGAGTGTGCGTTTGAAATCGTCGACATGTCGCCTTCAGATGTGTAGAGGGGCTCTGAATGATGAATTCCTCTACTCGCTGGATTACTTCCTGTTCTGGAGGGCCCTGGCTCCGGGAGCGATGGCGGCCGCCCTACTCCCACAGGAAGTGGGCTCGGATCAGCTAATGGAGAGGAATGTGCTCCCCCAGGGAGTTCGGGGTTCTGAACCCTCCCCTGTTTTTTTTGTGTTTTTTTCCGTTTGGGGGTAAGGGTTGTGTTTTTGTAGTGTAGTTTGTGTTATAAGCAGCCAGAAATAGACAGACAGAAATAAACAGAAGGGAGTCAGCACTTCGGAGTGCAGTTAAAGGGCTCATGGGAATGATGTTACCTGGACATCTGCATTTGCCCTGTTGAGCATGAAAGCTCAAATCATTGTATTCTCATCTATAAAGGAATAGTGTTTTTTCCAATTCGATCAATGTCAAACCAGTGTTATTAGAGCATTTTATTGACTTTCTTCAAATGAACAATGAAGAACTGTCGTATTTCATATTTCATTTTCTTGTTTTCTATATACAGTATCAGAAAATTATACGGTAAGTAGGGGCTGTAAAATTACATGGAAAACATAATTGAAGGGGAATGTTCTAATAAAAGTCTTCTGAAGCCTTATAATAGCTTTGTGAGACAAACAACTTAAATTGAAGTTGTTACTTGGGTCAATGAAATGACAAAATAATTTTTTTTGTCCAGATCTATTCATTTTTAATTAATATAATATTTTAAAAATTGAATATAATAGAATAATCAATTCATACATAAAATGACTTGAATACACCTCTACTAATACACAAAATTATTTAATTAAAAATATTAAAAATAATAAAAAAAATTATTTACATTATATAAAAGTATTTACAAATATTAAAAAAAAATATTTAAATGTATTTTTTTGTGGTCAAGTTCTAATATCATAATGAGGAAAAAACTTTTAAAGTAGTTTGTCATTCATTCATTCATTCATTCATCCATCCGTCCATCCATCCATGTGGTGAAAACAGGAAAAAAAAATAGAAAATTATATCAATAAGGTCAATAAGTATCTTATAATATCAGATTATTTGACTCTTTTGTGACATGTATATTTATTAATGAATAATTCATATTTTGTAAAAAAAAACAAAAAAAAAAACCTTGAAAAAGATATTGAAGAACACCTTTATAAATTATTAATATGTATACACTCATGTCTATACAAGGTGTAAAGAAACTGTTTTTACTTTTCACCTGATGGTAAAAAGACATTTTCATAGTCAAATTAAATTCATGAATATGGTAAAACTTGAATATGGTATACAAGTTTTGAAATCACATGCGTTTTACCACATTTAGATTTTTCATTGATATTCTTATGTGTCATTGACTGAAAATCGTCCCCTCCACTCAAACTCACCAATACGATTCAAGAATAACAGTGTACATTTTGGTTTGGAATATGATGCACAAGTCATACAATTTATATTCATTGTGTTTAATGGTGCATCACAGGCCCTGGTCACTGTATTGCATGGAAAATAATGGCAAGAACATTCTTCAAAATTTCTCTTTTGCCAGAAAGGATTTTGTTCCTAGTTTTCATCAAGATAGATAAATTGATAAAGTCAAGCACATAATTAATCCCATACCTGGATTTCCTCCATTCTGAAGACCATAAGCAGTAATGCGGGATACTGTTTCAAATAGCATGTGAAGAGCATGAATGGCTCGTAGCATTCCCATGGCCAACAGCTCCAGTAAATAATGAAGCTGTCAGTAGGGGGCCTGTGGTTTTGCATTCTGGCTGTTGGTGGATGATATACAGCAGACCTCTCTGTTTCCCCACAGCTTAATCCATCATGCCAGGCCCTTATGCCATTGTACAGCACCGGGACGCCATCAGACTCTGCCCTATTGGGCACGCTGCCATACGCCTTATTTGACAGAGAGCATGTGGGAAGGGTGATAGTAAGGGTCGAATCAAAGAAATCACATGGAGTGTTATTTGGCCCACATTTGTAAAAATTTGCATTTTATTTTTGCTAATACTTTTAACCAAAAATAATCATCCCCTTGGAATTATAAGGTTCTATCTGCATTCCGAGTAGTTTTGTTTTCTGTTAACATCTGTTGTTTTATAACTTTTTATAACTTTTTCAAATAATTTTTGGGGGTCAATGTGTGGAAACACCCAAACTGATAGCAGCGTCTCTTGAACGCTTACAATTGGAATAAATCCAGCTGCAGTGTTGGGGAAAGTTATTTTAATGCATTACACTGTAAAAAAGTGTAATGAAAAAAAAAAGGTAAAAACACTGGAAACTACGGCAACCAAAAAAAACTGTAAAATTGAAACAAGGAACAATCTGTAAAATAACAGGCTTTTTTTCCTGTAAAACCTTTAATGACATTTTTTGTAAAATTATTGTTTTTGCACTTTATTTCAATTAAGATATTTTACTGTAATTTTACCGTTTTTGTTTGGCAGCCGTAGCTGCCAGTCATTTGACCGTTTTTTTAACGATTTTTTTTTTTTTTTTTTACAGTGTAGAATACTATGTTACTCCATAACAAATTAACTAATTGTGTTACTTAGTTACTCTTTATTGAAAGTAATTCATTACGTTAATTTTGCGTTACTTTTTGTCACTTTGGCCTGGCTTGCTTTTTTGTTTTTTAATAACAAAAAACCTAAAAGTGATATTTTTGGCAACTGTAAAGGCCATTTCACTCCAGTGAAATTAATAAGCCTCCAGCTGAAGGAAGTGACTCTGCAATTCACTCCCAATTTCTCTCAACACAAGGTCAGGAGAGGTGTCAGGGATAGGAAATAGGAAAACAAAGTAACTTGTGCTACTAATTTTTTCTTTGTCAGTGAGTTTGAATGAAGGTTGAAGGTTTTGTCATTTGTCGACTCGTTCCTCATAGATTATTTGTAAGCAAACCTGGAATATTCCTTTAACATTGTCATGAACTTTCTTGAACTCTTGTCACCTCAGTTTCATTCTTTTCCGCCCTCTCAGAATACACACTTCCTCCCTCCATTATAACTGTTTTATATTTGTTGAATTATACGTTTAATTAAAAGCACATGCTGCTTTAACTGTTTCGCCCAGGGAGAGATGTTAAAGCTCACTCTGCAGTGCATTATGTTCAAGTGCTGCTGCAGCTTTTTAAAAGACTGCTGAACCAAAACGGCTCGTGTGTTCCTGGCTCAAAATGCACCTCTTTGTTACTCTATACTGCTCGGCCAATTACCTGCCTCATTATGTCCACATGTGGGCCAAATCTGGTACCAAGTAGTAGTGCAAACCTCCTGAAATACTGCATCATGAGACTATATTTCAGGGTCTGAAATTCTGTGAAATTGTTGTGTGGATACATAACTTGCAAGAGTTTTTCAACAAATGTCACTTAAGCGTCTCTGTCCCATTGATCATTTGTTATGTAATTTCATTTCATATACTTAACATAAATTAGTACTATAGCTTAAAAAAAACACATTTATTAAATTATTAATATTTTATATTTAGTTATAAATAAATATTATAACAGTACACACTTACATTAATTTATTATTAAAAATGTTAATACAATTATATATGTATATACATATTTATTTACAATATATACACTACCAGTTGTTATAGATTGGTATCGGTAAGATTTTATAATGTTTTTGAAAGAAGTCTCTTATGACCAAGTCTGCATTTGTTTAATCAAAAATACAGTGAAATAGTGGTGTTATGAAATTATATTACAATTTAATATAATTGTTTGATTTAAACATATTTTAAAATGTTTTCAGCAGCCTTGCTTTCAGTGTCACGTGATCCTTCGTTCTAATATGCTTATTTGGTGTTTAAGAAATATTCCTTGTTATTTTTTTAAAAGCCTTTGATGAATAGAACGTTCAAAATAACAGCATTTATTTGAAATATAAATCTTTTATAATGTCATACAAATATTTACTGTCACTTTAGATCAGTTTAATGCATCGTTGCTGAATGAAAGTATTAATAAGATATAAATAAAATATATTTCATATGCAGTCAGTAACTTGATGATTGCAAATCTTCATGAAATGCTCTCGTGTTCTCTGCCCTCATTGCTTTGGCCCCGTTGAAGTGCTGTGAATTATGTGGTGCCAACATTTGGTTCTCATAAGCAGCAACTTGCCGCATTTCACCAGGAGTTTCAAACTGAGAAACAAACATCCCGATCAGTTCACAGCACAGAAAATTATTTTTTTATTGCTTTTTTATTAGCACTTTTATTGCTAATGGTTTTATGGGTACAAAGTTGGACTGCACTGTAAAAAATGACCGTGAATTTAACGGTAAAAGACTGTAAAAATGCTACAGTAAAAACCTGTTAAATGGTTAACGGTAAATTCCCCTACTATATACGGTGAAAAACTGTATTGGACATTACATGTAATTTTACGGTAGTATACCGTTTTTGGAAGTGAAAAGGACGATATAATATACAGTAAATAACCGTAAATTGACATTCCCAGAATTCCCTGCGTTACATTTCAAATTGGATGTTTTTTTGTTGTTGAAATAACTATGTTTCTTCTTAGTTCCCTTTCATGGGAACTTCGAACTGCGTCCTCTAGGTTTCTTGCCATGCTGCGGACGCAAGCTTCAGACGAAGAAGTGCACGATGTGTAGCTCCCGGCACCGATTTATACTGTAGTCGCACCGGTAGTGACGTCATGGCTGTCGCCGGCCAACGAGTTGGGGTTTTTTCAATGTATGCTTCAGATACGAGTCACGACGAGGCGTTCCCCATAGCGACCCCTAGAGGACGCAGTTCGAAGTTCCCATGAAAGGGAACGTCTCGGGTTACTTATGTAACCATGGTTCCCTGAGTAGGGAACGAGACACTGCGTCCTCTAGGTTTCTTGCCATGCTGCGGACGCAAGCTTCAGACGAAGAAGTGCACGATGTGTAGCTCCCGGCACCGATTTATACTGTAGTCGCACCGGTAGTGACGTCATGGCTGTCGCCGGCCAACGAGTTGGGGTTTTTTCAATGTATGCTTCAGATACGAGTCACGACGAGGCGTTCCCCATAGCGACCCCTAGAGGACGCAGTTCGAAGTTCCCATGAAAGGGAACGTCTCGGGTTACTTATGTAACCATGGTTCCCTGAGTAGGGAACGAGACACTGCGTCCTCTAGGTTTCTTGCCATGCTGCGGACGCAAGCTTCAGACGAAGAAGTGCACGATGTGTAGCTCCCGGCACCGATTTATACTGTAGTCGCACCGGTAGTGACGTCATGGCTGTCGCCGGCCAACGAGTTGGGGTTTTTTCAATGTATGCTTCAGATACGAGTCACGACGAGGCGTTCCCCATAGCGACCCCTAGAGGACGCAGTTCGAAGTTCCCATGAAAGGGAACGTCTCGGGTTACTTATGTAACCATGGTTCCCTGAGTAGGGAACGAGACACTGCGTCCTCTAGGTTTCTTGCCATGCTGCGGACGCAAGCTTCAGACGAAGAAGTGCACGATGTGTAGCTCCCGGCACCGATTTATACTGTAGTCGCACCGGTAGTGACGTCATGGCTGTCGCCGGCCAACGAGTTGGGGTTTTTTCAATGTATGCTTCAGATACGAGTCACGACGAGGCGTTCCCCATAGCGACCCCTAGAGGACGCAGTTCGAAGTTCCCATGAAAGGGAACGTCTCGGGTTACTTATGTAACCATGGTTCCCTGAGTAGGGAACGAGACACTGCGTCCTCTAGGTTTCTTGCCATGCTGCGGACGCAAGCTTCAGACGAAGAAGTGCACGATGTGTAGCTCCCGGCACCGATTTATACTGTAGTCGCACCGGTAGTGACGTCATGGCTGTCGCCGGCCAACGAGTTGGGGTTTTTTCAATGTATGCTTCAGATACGAGTCACGACGAGGCGTTCCCCATAGCGACCCCTAGAGGACGCAGTTCGAAGTTCCCATGAAAGGGAACGTCTCGGGTTACTTATGTAACCATGGTTCCCTGAGTAGGGAACGAGACACTGCGTCCTCTAGGTTTCTTGCCATGCTGCGGACGCAAGCTTCAGACGAAGAAGTGCACGATGTGTAGCTCCCGGCACCGATTTATACTGTAGTCGCACCGGTAGTGACGTCATGGCTGTCGCCGGCCAACGAGTTGGGGTTTTTTCAATGTATGCTTCAGATACGAGTCACGACGAGGCGTTCCCCATAGCGACCCCTAGAGGACGCAGTTCGAAGTTCCCATGAAAGGGAACGTCTCGGGTTACTTATGTAACCATGGTTCCCTGAGTAGGGAACGAGACACTGCGTCCTCTAGGTTTCTTGCCATGCTGCGGACGCAAGCTTCAGACGAAGAAGTGCACGATGTGTAGCTCCCGGCACCGATTTATACTGTAGTCGCACCGGTAGTGACGTCATGGCTGTCGCCGGCCAACGAGTTGGGGTTTTTTCAATGTATGCTTCAGATACGAGTCACGACGAGGCGTTCCCCATAGCGACCCCTAGAGGACGCAGTTCGAAGTTCCCATGAAAGGGAACGTCTCGGGTTACTTATGTAACCATGGTTCCCTGAGTAGGGAACGAGACACTGCGTCCTCTAGGTTTCTTGCCATGCTGCGGACGCAAGCTTCAGACGAAGAAGTGCACGATGTGTAGCTCCCGGCACCGATTTATACTGTAGTCGCACCGGTAGTGACGTCATGGCTGTCGCCGGCCAACGAGTTGGGGTTTTTTCAATGTATGCTTCAGATACGAGTCACGACGAGGCGTTCCCCATAGCGACCCCTAGAGGACGCAGTTCGAAGTTCCCATGAAAGGGAACGTCTCGGGTTACTTATGTAACCATGGTTCCCTGAGTAGGGAACGAGACACTGCGTCCTCTAGGTTTCTTGCCATGCTGCGGACGCAAGCTTCAGACGAAGAAGTGCACGATGTGTAGCTCCCGGCACCGATTTATACTGTAGTCGCACCGGTAGTGACGTCATGGCTGTCGCCGGCCAACGAGTTGGGGTTTTTTCAATGTATGCTTCAGATACGAGTCACGACGAGGCGTTCCCCATAGCGACCCCTAGAGGACGCAGTTCGAAGTTCCCATGAAAGGGAACGTCTCGGGTTACTTATGTAACCATGGTTCCCTGAGTAGGGAACGAGACACTGCGTCCTCTAGGTTTCTTGCCATGCTGCGGACGCAAGCTTCAGACGAAGAAGTGCACGATGTGTAGCTCCCGGCACCGATTTATACTGTAGTCGCACCGGTAGTGACGTCATGGCTGTCGCCGGCCAACGAGTTGGGGTTTTTTCAATGTATGCTTCAGATACGAGTCACGACGAGGCGTTCCCCATAGCGACCCCTAGAGGACGCAGTTCGAAGTTCCCATGAAAGGGAACGTCTCGGGTTACTTATGTAACCATGGTTCCCTGAGTAGGGAACGAGACACTGCGTCCTCTAGGTTTCTTGCCATGCTGCGGACGCAAGCTTCAGACGAAGAAGTGCACGATGTGTAGCTCCCGGCACCGATTTATACTGTAGTCGCACCGGTAGTGACGTCATGGCTGTCGCCGGCCAACGAGTTGGGGTTTTTTCAATGTATGCTTCAGATACGAGTCACGACGAGGCGTTCCCCATAGCGACCCCTAGAGGACGCAGTTCGAAGTTCCCATGAAAGGGAACGTCTCGGGTTACTTATGTAACCATGGTTCCCTGAGTAGGGAACGAGACACTGCGTCCTCTAGGTTTCTTGCCATGCTGCGGACGCAAGCTTCAGACGAAGAAGTGCACGATGTGTAGCTCCCGGCACCGATTTATACTGTAGTCGCACCGGTAGTGACGTCATGGCTGTCGCCGGCCAACGAGTTGGGGTTTTTTCAATGTATGCTTCAGATACGAGTCACGACGAGGCGTTCCCCATAGCGACCCCTAGAGGACGCAGTTCGAAGTTCCCATGAAAGGGAACGTCTCGGGTTACTTATGTAACCATGGTTCCCTGAGTAGGGAACGAGACACTGCGTCCTCTAGGTTTCTTGCCATGCTGCGGACGCAAGCTTCAGACGAAGAAGTGCACGATGTGTAGCTCCCGGCACCGATTTATACTGTAGTCGCACCGGTAGTGACGTCATGGCTGTCGCCGGCCAACGAGTTGGGGTTTTTTCAATGTATGCTTCAGATACGAGTCACGACGAGGCGTTCCCCATAGCGACCCCTAGAGGACGCAGTGTCTCGTTCCCTACTCAGGGAACCATGGTTACATAAGTAACCCGAGACGTTTTTTCTTATCAGTTTTGTATATTAGGGTTGTGTGTTACACCTAATGTTGTTAAATGAATGTTTATTGCATTATTTCAATTTCATGTGTGTTACCGTGATGGTGTTTAGTGTTTTTGTGAATGACACTGTGCACCTTCTATATACAGTATGTTATTATTTTGAAAATTTAAAATGATGGGCTTTGGTTCATCATGTGACTTTCTCATCAGCACCTGCATTTGGTGGTTATCAGTGTATTATAAAGGTACAAAACAGATTTCAGTACTTCAATAGGTTGTAATATTAACATTATTTCAGTTAATGAAATTACGGTATTTAACTGTAAATTTAAGTTAAAACCTAAAATGTTGCTACCGTGTTTTGCTACCACAGCTGCCGGTTTTTTACTGTAAATTTTTTTTGACAGTGTGGGTTCAAATCAACATGTTTTGCAAGTTGTGGGAAGCTGGAGATATTTGCTTGGGCTTTTTGTTAAACTACAGTTATAATGTCAGACTGGTTCTTGCAGTGAAGTGAAGAGAAGAGAAAAAAGAAGAGAAACGTTTCAACCCAGTGTAAAAACTGAAGAATGATAGTCTTGGTGCTTCTTTTTTTCTCTCTATTCTTCAAACACAAAACATTTAGTCTTTTTTTGCGGTGTCTCTATAGTGCACTTGTGTTCGGGTTAAAGCAAAAACAACAATGGGTTTATTTATCGCTCTGTTTGGTGGCAGACTGGTTTAAATAACACTTGGCTTCTCTGTTTTCCTCTCATCTTTCTCTCTCTCTCTCTCTCTCTCTCTCTCTCTCTCGCTCTTTCTTTCTTCATCTCTTCCTCGTGCTCTTTTTTCTTCGCCTGCTCTCACTAATGGCAAACAGTTAAATGGCTGTTCTGAAATGTTTGTTTTCTTGGCTCTGCAAAAAAATAGTTTGCAGATGACAAACATGTCAAAGTTCCGCCAAGTATGATCTTGACTTTGGCCTCTTGGTTTTGTTTAGAGCATTGCTGTCTAACAGGCTTGAGCTTGCCTGTTTGCTTTTGGTTTACTGTATAGACTCTGAATGTAGTTTGTGTGCATTGTGTGTGTGTGTTTGTGGGATTTTTGCAACCTATGTACAGGCCTAAATGAAATGCTTTTTTGCATAATTTCTGGTCTTATTTTGTAGAAAAAAATATGCTAAATGAATTTTAACGTGGTAAAATCATTGTCTTGTTCAGATCTTTTTTCGTCTTTAAGAAATACACAAAAAAAGCCCATTAAAATAATGCAATTATTGAAAAGTGTAGTAGTTTCGCATGATGATGATGATGATTATTATTATTATTAAACATGTAATTATTATGATTAAATATATAATTAAAATAATTTATAATAATATCTTTTTTAAATTAGAAAACGTAGAAAAGAACATATTGGACATCACATACAGGACGTCTCTTAAAATATCAGATAATGTAATACAATTATATATATATATAATATTATTAATATGATTAAATATTATTAATATGATAAATAAAATATTTCATTTTGAAAATGTGAAAATGTTTGCATGTATATTCTTAAATTTAAACAACATTTCTAAAAGGTTTTTCTGTTTTCTTTATCATGGACACTCTTATTCGTAATTCATGCTTTATGAATGATGACAGGAATTCCAGTTCTTTGCACACAGATTCCTTGCAGTCCTCAATTGTAAACTGGAGGCCTTTCAAACGATTAGTTATGCTAAATTGGATGATGTTGTGTGTGGTGCGCTAATGCACATTATGAGGCAGATCAAATTAGAAGTGTTTAATTTGTGTTTTAGTGTTTTTGTGTTATGCTTCACATGCTAGTCGACCGATAAAGACTGACAGAGAGAATGAGAGAGAGTGAAAAATAAAGATAGACAAGGGAGAAAGAGAGGGAGGGAGAGCTAATGAGCGTATGGTGTTGTGTTGGAATCCGAGTGTCAACTCCTCTTGCAATTATCCTTGTTCTCTGGCTCTCTTCCCCACATCTCATATTTGAAGCCCAATAGGGGTTGTGTTTCTGTATCATTGATATCCAATATCACCTGAACTCGGCCATCATACAAATCACACACACTGCTAAATCATTCTTTGAAGTGCTTCTTAAAATCCCCACTTTTGTGGTGTTAGACATCAACCTTTTCTTTTTGTTAAATAAAGTTCACTGTAACACAGTTCGTAGTCACGGGAAGAAGGAGGCAGGAACCGGCGAACATTTAAACAAAACTTTAATAATAATATAAACACAAAATAGCGCGACAGCCCCTCGCGGACGACTCTCTCGTCCTTCACTGTCGTAGCTCCTCCTTTTATCCTTCTGGAGCTCCTCCGTGGGACTCGAGACCGGTGAGGGTGCAGGTGTCGCTCATTATCAATTACTCCACCGGCCTCGTTCCGTTCCCACAGCTCTCGGCCCCGACCCCTTTCGTCACAGTCACATTATAACTTTTTGCCACACTTTCTTCATTTCGAATGCCTTTTATGTACAGATTTGATTGTTTTACCCTTGTCCCAGATCCATACATTAATATTAATATGTGAAAATCTGTCAAAGAAACATGTATAGGTTCATGTATTTTATTTGTACACTCTTATAATCTAATTAAATAACTTGAATCATAACCATTTCAATATTTATAGTCCCTTTTTGCTAAATGTTAGCCATGTTAGCTTTAGCTTGAGTAATGTTAGTGATCATAATCACTCAAAAAGCCTTTTTTTAAGATTTACGCAATTATAGTAAAATTCCATCAAGTTAAATTGAATAATCCTAACATATTTTAATTGAATAATTGAGCCATCCATAATCAATCATTCGATTCAAATACGTAAGGATTAATCATTTTGAAGGAATTGTACTGCATCAATTGCATAAATCTTAAAAAAGGGCTTGCACATTTTATTTTTTGAGTGTACTTTCAACTACAAAAACTGTAACCAAAACTAGTCGTGACCTTTCAGAAGTTAGTCATTTGCTCATTCAAGTAGTACCATCAGCACTTTTCACCTCTGTTTGTTGAGAGTTCAAATAAGGAGACCACTTTGAAAGACAACTTGGACTGAACAATGGAGAAATTATGCTCAGTTTAAAAGACCTATTTGCATTTCTATAGGATGTATTAACCGCTCTCAGATCACAGCCGAGTGTAAGGGACTCATCTATTCAGCATATATTTCTCAATTTCGACCCGTTTTGTCAAATTTAAAGGAATCTGAATGTAAGCTGTTGCTTTTTTAACATCTTCCCTCTAGTATACAACATTTGGCTGTGGTATTAGTTAGTGAACAAAAGCAGGTTTAGTGAAAGCACTGCGCACTCAAAAAGATGTTGGAGGAGTCTTGCTAAAGAGGAAAAATGCTGGTAAAATAGGTTTGCAGAGTGTTAGAGACTGATTTGAAATGGCTTGACACTTTCTTCGACATGTTAACATACGGGAAGCAATAATTGTGTCCTATGGGTCGCTCTTGCCCTCCAACGTGCCATTACCAGAGCTATTTTTTTCTTGGCGTCAGTAACAGGATATGCCTGCCTTGTCAAAGAAGAAAGGGTGTTAGAATGGCTGCAAAATCCTAATGAAGAGGCCCTGTGAGAGGAGACAGTGAGAGGTTAGGGGAGAAAGCGTCGAGCTGAAATCTAGAGCGGGATCTGGTGGAACTAGAGCGCTGCTGACACAATTGCAGGAATCTAGATTAGGGAGGAAGAATATGGTCATGCAGAATATGTGCTTTGTATGTGTTAATGGTAACACTTTAGTATAAGGACCAATTCTCACTATTAATTAGTTGCTTATTAGCATGCCTGTTATTAGCATATTGGCTGTTTATTAGTACTTATAAAGCACATGACCATATTCTGCATCCCTAATCCATAATTGCAACCCTAAAACATAATTTCAGCATAGAAAACAATACAGCTTTCATGAGCCACAGGTTCCCACTGGTAGGCAGATGAGATGCTTCGGAGAGTTGTGTGGCCGTCATGTCGACGAAGCCTCTAAATACAGTGTTGTGGCAGACTGAGGCGAATTATTAGATAAGTGCCTGAGTGTTTACATAAATAGCTCCGATAGCAGTCGAGAGCTGCGAGAAGTGTTGCGCAAACAAGCTCACTCACACTTAGACTGGGAAAACAGCGAGAGACAGAGTGAAGATTAAACATACAGGGACACGCTCGCAGATACGCACACCAATCCCATCCAATTCCAAGCCCTTGACATCTGAGAGCAATACAAACACGCTACGTCCAAATATTATGGGAGCACTTTGTGGAGAAACATTCTCGTTGTTCCAACTGTGTCTTAACCCCTGGCGGAGAGAGCTTAATTGTTAACACAGTAGCTAAAGAATAGATGAATTAGGTGGTAGAGTTAAGCCTCCTTTGAAAACATTAATTGAATTAGGAGGGCTGGAAGCTGCAAAGCATTCTTTAATGAGACAGCGCGGTAACATGAAAGATGCTCTTAGCTAAGGTCTTTTCTGCTTAAAGCCTGTGAGATGCTTTTAAGAAGGCTTAAGAGCGAGAAATAGAGAAGAGATGAGTGTGAAAGGGGGTTGACAGAATGGGATTTCCTGGCAGGTAGAGGTGTAAGTGAAACTGAATGCTTTGGAAAAGTGCAACAGAAGGTAACTTATGCCACGTTTACTTTACACTGCAGGTCTTGATGCCCAATTCTGATTTGTTGACTATATCCGATTTTAATTTTAATTTTGACGACTAGCTTTCGTCTTCATTTAAAAATGACCCATATCTGATATCTGCATTTACACTATACACTTGGGGAAACAACCCAATGTAGATGTACTGACCTTGGAAACAGGTTTCCCAGGTCTACAAAACCAAACGATTGCTATTCAGAAATAGCCCAAAAGGATCCCATTCACATTTTTTCAACGGTTTTCCTCTTCGTCGGTGGCTCCCTTCCTCAAAATCACGTTCTAAGGGAAGGAGGAGATCACGTTAACCCACAGCAAAAAAAAGTGTAAAAGTGGCCAGATTCTGCGGGAAAACCACAGACTTGGCAACCTGCCCAGAGTCGACGTCAGGTACGACTGTCGCTTATTCAATGACATACGACTCGCATTGACGGGAAAATCCGATCTGTCCACTTACATGGCAGACACAAATTCACATATCCCATTCATGTTAGATTTATTTCGGTCAAACTTTATTTTAAGGTCCAATTCTTGCCATTAACAAACAATTAACTATGACTTTTGCCTCAGTAAGCTCCTAAGTTGCTGCTTATTGATAGTAAGATAGTTTTTAAGTTTAGGTAATGGGTAGAATTAGGGATGTAGAATAAGTGACCACAAAAACATCATAAGGGACCATTTTTCGAAATTGAGATTTATACATCATCCATCTAAAAGCTGAATAAATAAGCTTTCGGCTGATGTATGGTTTGTTAGGATAGGACAATATTTGGCCAAGATACAACTATATGAAAATCTGGAATCTGAGGGCGCAAAAAAATCCAAATATTGAGAAAATCGCCTTTAAATTTGTCCAAATAAAGTTCTTAGCAATGCATATTACTAATCAAAAATTAAGTTTTGATATATTTATAGTATGAAATTTACAAAATATCTTCATGGAACATGATCTTTACTTAATATTCTAATGATTTTTGGCATAAAAGAAAAGCCGATAATTTTGACCCATACAATGTATTTTTGGCTATTGCTAAAAATATACCCACGCTACTTATGACTGGTTTTATTGTCCAGGGTCACAAACGGTCATGCAGAACATGTGCTTTATAACTAATAATAAACAGCCAATGTGTTAATAATACGCACGCTAATAAGCAACTTGCTCCCTATACTAAAGTGTTACCTTTATTTCAACATGTGAATGAGGCCTAAAACCGATCTGAGAATATCATATCTGTGTGCAAAATCTGTGCAACATGGGAGGTAAAAATCTGAATTGGGTCACTTGAACCATCTAATGTAAATGTGGCCTTAAAGTCTTACTTCCAACTTGGAAACTTGCTGGGAGCCGACCATGAAAGACCATGGGCCCTTTAGCATGTAAAGCACAAGCTGACCACAAGGGCACCTGTGCCCCACAGCTTATACAGCACAATTATACCACTAGGGTCCACATACAGTACATCAGCATGAGCTGACTACTAAGGGCCCTGGTCCCTCAGGATATATGAAGCAAGTTGACCACAAAGGGGCCTCTTAAATTATACAGCACAAGTTAGTCTCTAAGGCCCCTGACTACTGTTTTTAGTTGTCTAATGTTAGTCTACCAAAACCTAAAGCCAAATCAGCCTTGTCGCTTAACATAATACAGGGCACTAGGGGTATTGGCGGTAGAGGGGGATTGAGGGTCTTCCAAAGACGTGTGCCCAGGGCCCTCATGGGACCATGAACCAGCCTCGGTTTCACTCTGCCCTCTTTTTTATAGCAGTGATATCATTGTTGAATTTGGGGAATTGACTATCCCATGACAATGCCTGAGCTGTTAAAAGTAAGTGTGTGTGTGTGTGTGTGTGTGTGTGTGTGTGTGTGTGTGTGAGAGAGAGAGAGAGAGAGAGAGAGAGAGAGAGAGAGAGAGCGAGAGAGAAAGAGAGGGCTCTCTCCTAATCTAATAAAGTGCTCTCTGCTAGTAGTGTCTCACAATGAGCCTGAGGTGCTTTGCTAGTGCAAAAGAAAAAGCGAAGAAAATCGATAGCGATTTATAATTTACAATGGCAGAGGCCTGGCCACTTTTTTATGGCCTCCATTCTGGGCACTAAATATTGCATGAGAGGCGCACACGTATGTGGTCAAGGGAGTCGTATTGGGCAGAAATTCCTACCGGGGGTCGGAGGTGAGTGTGTGAAGAGGTTTTGGATTGATAGCTGAAAGCTGTCAAAAGATGTCCCTCAGTGGCCAGCGCTCACACAAGGCTTTTGATAGGCTGGTCTGTGCTGGTTCATCAAGAACATCACGTGAATGCTTAATGCTTGTGAGGAGCGAGATCGGTTTGTCCTGGTGCTGGTGTCTGCAAAGGGGCAACCGTCATAGGCTATTAAAAGAGTTATAAACACATGCACTGTTGACTCTGTAAGGCCTCAAGCCTTTTGCTTTGTTCTTGTCTATCTGTATTTCTGATATGCTCATACACTAAACGTGCTATTTAATTATTTAATATACTGTACAGCATGTGCATGTGTGTACTGGATGTATACATATTTATCCATGACTTAAGAACCCTGTCCTTGATTTCCTATTTTAGGTGTTTGGCAGAACCAAGCCCTGTATAGAAGCCCTATATAGAACACACTTTAGTGCTACTTTAACAACCAACTTGCTACTAGTAACTGAACAACATGCTAGTAACCACCCATAATCCTCTACCAACTATATAGCAGTGTCCTGGCATCCCAAATGTACGATGTACATTGTTGTGGAAACGAACTAGCTAGTTACGACTGATACCCAAACATGGTCGTATCCATCATTTGAACCACATTAGTTCAACAATATATGGCAATTGTTAATGGCATCACACGCATGTGGTGGAGTAATAACTTCTGCAAATTAATTGATTCAATATCTCTGTGAGATGCTGCTGTGTTCAACATGGCACCTGATAACTAATTTACTATTTTTTGCTCCCTGCAATTTTGCTTTATTTAAAGTTTGATTCATCGTGGGTTCCGTCTTATGTCATACTCCTGGGATACCCTTATGCACATTTATGCACATGTGCACTCTTCAAAAACGAGGATGCACAAAATGCATTTATATTTAGATAGAATGGAAGATATAGATTGTACTGCATGTTAGCTTGCTTATTGTGCCCAAGAGCATAATTAGTTTAAGTCCATGGGCCAGTTTGACTAAACAGGGCAAATTAGCACGAGAGCGCAATTCCAAAACAGTGCCGATGAGCGTGGAAATTTCTGCGGGTGATTTACTGGCAACACGCAAATTAAAGAACACAGACGTAACATCTCATTTCCATAATGACCAACGCAATCTACCAAGCGCAGCGCAAATTAGTGTAAAGATATGTTCAGATTCGGATAATGCTTTCTTCTGGCATTCCAAATGAATATGTGAGGAAAAAATCCTCTCCCTTCTACCGCGTGCTCTCTGTTCTCTGCGGTGCCTCCTCCTAGCAACAACAAATGCAGCTAAGACATGCTTTTTTGGTTACTAAACAGGGCAAATTAGCACGAGAGCGCAATTCCAAAACAGTGCCGATGAGCGTGGAAATTTCTGCGGGTGATTTACTGGCAACACGCAAATTAAAGAACACAGACGCAACATCTCATTTCCATAATGACCAACGCAATCTACCAAGCGCAGCGCAAATTAGTGTAAAGATATGTTCAGATTCGGATAATGCTTTCTTCTGGCATTCCAAATGAATATGTGAGGAAAAAATCCTCTCCCTTCTACCACGTGCTCTCTGTTCTCTGCGGTGCCTCCTCCTAGCAACAACAAATGCAGCTAAGACATGCTTTTTTGGGCTTTAAACAATGGTGCAAATATCAGTAATTTGACGGGACCAAACGTTAGTAAATCGCATTGCGTGTTTCATTTTAATACTCTCCTCCCGTAAATTTGGCGTCTGAAAGGGAAACTCCTACAAATGCATATTCAATAAGGTCAGGCGCAAACATAAAACACATATCCATGCCTTTTCATAAAGCAAAATTTCATAAATCCTGACAGTACTATTTTAAAGTCAAAAGAGCATTTGCACTGACGCACGCTGTTAGTAAATCTGGCCCCATATCTCTTATTAACAAGAAACTATGCTTCTAACCACAGGTCGAGAGCTGTAGTTCCAACAACATAAGTTCACTGTTTGTGAATGTTTGAACTATGGTTTCGGGAAACACCGAATCATTGAACTATGTTGGTAACAACGGAACTTGTATGACCATAGTTGGCAGAGCCGATCCTCCCTATACGCAAAATATGCAAGCTGTGTAGGGCCCCCGAAACACCAGGGGAGGCCCCTTGCTCTCAAAGATGATTACATTTTAGTTTAGTTTTTGAATTTGGTCAGCGGTTATGAAAACATGAATGATTATTTCTTTTAATACGGTGCGCTGTCGCCATTTCTACGTAAAAATCAGTCATATTATGTAATGTGAATGTCGTACAGTCTTGCTCGAGACTAAAAAAATGAGTTGAAAGTGTACCGAGCCGCGGAATTCGAGATGGAGGGAAACACGGACAAATGCGTTTCATTCATTCGTTTATAACCACTCATACCCCACTCCACCGACACAGTTTTGCGTAGGGCCCCCAGAAGTCTAGGATCGGCACTGATGCTTGGCTAATTATGCTTTTGGGAAATGCACCCCTGAAAAGTGAAGCTAAAATATTTTGACTGCCATCTAGTGGCTGGCTGCAGTATAGGTCATAAACCCTGCCCTCTCCATATAAACCAATGGGACGTGAGCCAAACTAAAAAATAGAATCACACTTTAAATAAATTTTTCCCAAAGATGGTTTCCAACATTTTAGGTAGCTCTTATCACGCTGATAAATTTGGTTTTAGTTAGTTATTTGACGCTATAAAAATGGGGTGTGGTGTTATGATTGTGAGCTTGTGATTGGGTCTGCGGGAGTTTTGGTGGGACTTTGACACAGCAGCTCCAGCTCATGATCACTTTTTCACAGACATCATCAACATAAGATGACAACGGCCGTACTGGGACATTTTGGCTTCTCTTTTTCACTGTGGAAGGAAGTAGAGACGTGTTGTCCATCGTTTTTTGCAGTCTATGACGAGCAAGCACCAATCATTTGTGTGTCTGTTGCAGACAGTGTTCCAAGTGACAGCGTCTCCGTCTGACAAGCCCTTATCGATTTTTAAGGCTCCTGTGAACTGGACTGACCAGCCCTGTGGCCCCTCTAACTTTACAACACATTTCTGGGGCCACAGAGAGGCCCTGATGCCTGCCGAAAGTGTCTATACGACAGTATCCGCGGAAAGGAAATCAATCCCATCACATCTTGACCGTCTCAACCTGAACATAATTGCAACCCTCTTTGCCCTCAGCAGTCCTTCCATCTTTGCATGATTTTGCACAACAACACAGCATCACGTGTAAGGTAACGCATGCAAGCGCAGCAAAACAGCCCGCATTTGCACTCGCTCTCTCCCGTTCGCGCACACACATGGGATCTTGACTGGCACGCGTCTCTGGGGAGAGAGTTTCTCGCAGCTGTGCCCCGCGACTGCTCGAACCTGAGCACGTTTCATATCGCCTGCTTCAAAAACAACAGCTCAATGTTGATCCCTCAAGTCTAGCATAAGGTGTGTTGATGAGGCTACGCAAACAAGCCTAAATTGGAGGCTGTCCCCTTTTATTCGGTGTGTGTGTGTGTACATCACGCCTCAGGTGACATGTCTCCATGGCGACTTCCGGCCTTGATAGAGAAAAAAACCCAATTAGTGGGAAAGCTGTTGATTGGTTTGAGGCAGTAATTAACGCAGGTGATGTTAATTAGGTCCCAAGAAACCAGTTACGCTGTTTTGGGAAAGTGTGCGAGCGTCTGCGCGCGTGTTTGTGCGTGCATGTGCGTACTAAAGATGGAAAAGTGCCAGATTAAAAAAAGAGAAACGCTTCTAATATTATTCTCTTATACTTTATTGCTGGTGAAAGTTGCAGAGGATTTTAATATGCATGCAGGGTCCCTTGTGAACGACGCTTGGCGTTGGGAAGTAGAATAATTGAACTCGACTGATTATGGAAACGGGGACAAACTGAGCAGAGAGGTGTTCCTGTCATCGGTGAAAGAGAAAGAAAGAGAGCGGGAGATGAGATGGATTAAAGGTTATTTAATGTGTTTGTTTAACGCAAAGGGCTTCCATTGTGCCTTCTAACTTCCAGGCTAACAGAAGTGTTTCCCCGTTCTCCTTTGTGTAAATTCCAGTACTCTTTTACTGACAGGCAGCCTAGAAATGGGACTGTCTTTGGAAATGTCCCTGTCCATTTAAAACAGCCCACAAAAATTTTTATAATGCTTTTTCATTTATAAAATTATCATAAATAATGTCTAATTTCAGATTTACGTACATTTACATGCACTATACCATTGTAAAATTTTGGGGTCAGTCATTTTATTTAAGGAAATTATAACTTTTTTTTACTAAGAACACATAAAATTGTTCTAAAGTGACGGTAAAGTCTTTTACATTGTCACAAACGAAATCTTTCAGTTTCCACAAAAATATTTAGCAGCACAGCCTTTAACATCAGTGGTTTGGGGTCAATAAGATTTTTTTAAACAAATTATTGTTATGTAAATTTTGGGGTAAATAATTTTTTTCAAGGAAATTATTACTTTTTTACACCGAGAATGCATTAACTTGATTAAAAGTGACAGTAAAGGCTTTTACATTGTTACAACATTTAAAAAAAATAAATAAATGCTGTTTTCTTTAAATTTCCATCCATCAAATAATCCTGAAAAATAATAATTAAAAAAATATTATTATTAAAACCCTGGACCACAAAACCAGTCATAAGTAGCACGGTCATATTTAGCAATAGCCAACAATGTATAGGTCAAAATTATTGATTTTTTTTTTAATGCCAAAAATCATTATGATCTAAAGTATCATGTCCCATGAAGATATTTAGTAAATTTCCTACCGTGATTATATCAAAACTTAATTTTTGATTAGTAATATGCATGGCTAAGAACTTCATTTCAACTTTAAAGGCGATTTTCTCAATATTTAGATTTTTTTGCCCCCTCAGATTCCAGATATTCAAATAGTTGTATCTCGGCCAAATATCGTCCTAACAGACCATAACAACAAACCATACATCATTCATCAATGAAAGCTTTTATATTCAGCTTTCAGATGATGTAGAAATCTCAATTTCAAAAAAATGTAGCCTTATGACTGGTTCTGTGGTCCAGGGTCACATCTAACAATATATTTAACATTTTTATCATTGATAATAACGAGAAAAGTTTCTTTTTTTAAGACTTGTACGTTATTGATTTTCTTATTTGTAATCAAGAAATAATATAAACAATCATGTACTTGAGATAAAAACAAACCACACACACACACACACAAAACATACATAAAGCAAAACAGTTAGTCACTACAATAGTAAACAGCAAATCAGCATATTAGAATGATTTCTGAAGGATCATGTGACACTAAAAACTGGAGTAATAATGCTGATATTTTAGCTTTTCCATCACAGGAATGATATACATTCTGATATATATAATGAAGTATATTATAATAGATCATGGTTATACCTGGGTATATATATATATATATATATATATATATATATACTGTACATTAATAAAATATTAAATTAGTAACGTATTAAATGATAACATAACATTCCATTTTGGATACATAATCCCTCTAAGACAAAAATAAGACAAATTGCAGATCAGAACATCCTCTTAACATTTACTGAACACACAAGGATGCTGAAAATATGATTTGTTTTGTACAGTTTGATTCACTGTAATGTAAAGACAGTTGTGTGGTGGTATTTTGGATCTTATAGAGGCCCTCGTCCAGCTTTTGTGAAGTTTGTGAGGTGCATTTGAGCGCAGCAAACATCACCTTTGCCGAGTGTTGTGCAGAGATGTTGTTGTGCTGTGTGAGGCTTGCACAAACATCAGGCAGCTCTCTATTCCCTTCAGAGACTTCACTGTTCAAAAACAGCACGAGTGAGGAAAACAAGGTGGAGACACACACACATTCGCTCTCTGAGATGACTGATATCGCCCACAAGGGCCAAGATGTTCGCTGTAGCCTTATTATGTTTTATTAAATGTAGTGCTAATATTAAAGCTAATGTTAAATCGCATGTTTAGACACTATGATTCATAGTTAATTTATGAAATAAATAAAATAAATGAATGGATTTTATTCATTATTTTATTAATTTGAACTATTTGATTAATTTGAACTATTAACTGCCAATATCAAAGTACATTACCATTCAAATGTTTTAAAGAAATTAACATTTTTATTCATCAAGGAATGCTTTAAATTGATCAAAAGTGACAGGTCATTTCTATTTCAAATAAATGCTAAGAATGCTGAAAAAAAATAAAAATAAAACACAGAATTGTTGACATTTTTGCAGATTTATTAAAAAAGAAAAACTTAAATATCACATGGTCCTAAGTATTCAGACCCTTTGCTCAGTATTTAGTAGAAGCACCCTTTTGATCTAATACAGCCATGAGTCTTTTTGGGAAAGATGCAACAAGTTTTTCACACCTGGATTTGGGGATCCTCTGCCATTCCTCCTTGCAGATCCTCTCCAGGTCTGTCAGGTTGGATGGTAAACGTTCGTGGACAGCCATTTTTAGGTCTCTCCAGAGAGGCTCAATTGGGTTTAAGTCAGGGCTCTGGCTGGGCCATTCAAGAACAGTCACAGAGTTGTTGTGAAGCCACTACTTCGTTATTTTAGCTGTGTGCTTAAGGTCATTGTCTTGTTGGAAGGTAAACCTTCGGCCCAGTCTGAGGTCCTGAGCACTCTGGAGAAGGTTTTCGTCCAGGATATCCCTGTACTTGGCCGCATTCATCTTTCCCTCAATTGCAACCAGTCGTCCTGTCCCTGCAGCTGAAAAACACCCCCACAGCATGATGCTGCCACCACCATGCTTCACTGTTGGGACTGTATTGGACAGGTGATGAGCAGTGCCTGGTTTTCTCCACACATACCGCTTAGAATTAAGGCCAAAAAGTTCTATCTTGGCCTCATCAGACCAGAGAATCTTATTTCTCACCATCTCACAACTCCATGCGGGCTTTCATGTGTCTTGCACTGAGGAGAGGCTTCCGTCGGGCCACTCTGCCATAAAGCCCCGACTGGTGGAGGGCTGCAGTGATGGTTGACTTTGTACAACTTTCTCCCATCTCCCGACTGCATCTCTGGAGCTCAGCCACAGTGATCTTTGGGTTCTTCTTTATCTCTCTCACCAAGGCTTTTCTCCCCCGATAGCTCAGTTTGGCGGACGGCCAGCTCTAGGAAGGGTTTTGGTCGTCCCAAACGTCTTCCATTTAAGGAACGGAGGCCACTGTGCTCTTACGAACCTTAAGTGCAGCAGAATTTAATTTTGTAACCATGGCCAGATCTGTGCCTTGCCACAATTCTGTCTCTGAGCTCTTCAGGCAGTTCCTTTGACCTCATGATTCTCATTTGCTCTGATATGCACTGTGAGCTGTAAGGTCTTATATAGACAGGTGTGTGGCTTTCCTAATCAAGTCCAATCAGTATAATCAAACACAGCTGGACTCAAATGAAGGTGTAGAACCATCTCAAGGATGATCAGAAGAAATGGACAGCACCTGAGTTAAATATATGAGTGTCACAGCAAAGGGTCTGAATACTTAGGACCATGTGATATTTCAGTTTTTCTTTTTTAATAAATCTGCAAAAATGTCAACAATTCTGTGTTTTTCTGTCAATATGGGGTGCTGTGTGTACATTAATGAGGGAAAAAATGAACTTAAATGATTTTAGAAAATGGCTGCAATATAACAAAGAGTGAAAAATTTAAGGGGGTCTGAATACTTTCCGTACCCACTGTATAAATAAAGTATCACAGCACAACTGTTTTCAACATTGATCATAATAAAAAAAATTCTTAAGCAGAAAGGTTTCTTAAGACTGGAGTAATGATGCTGAAAATTCAGCTTTGCATCCCAAGGAATAAATACATTTTAAAATGAATTAAAACAGAAACAATTTAAACTGTAAGAATATTTGACAATATTATTGTTTTTGCAGTATTTTTGATCAAATAAATCCTGCCATTTAAAAACAAAAAACAAACAAACATTAAAACATCTTACGGATGGAAAGTAGTGTAAATGTCAAACTTTTACAAACAAAGGATTATAACTTTAATATACTTAAATACTTTCTTATGACGCTTACTGTACATTGCAAAGCCATTAAAATAAACCATTGTACAGTTCTAAATAATATTGTGATTTTGCATTTGAATATGGAAGGAAAAGATTACTTGAGTTTGGTTGAAATATTTTTAATAATCGGCAGACCCCCGTAGTTCCGCAGCGGACCCCCTGTTGAAGAACTGTGATCTACTGTATTTTTACCTGTCTTTATTGTAGGCACTATGAGAACTAGATTTGCATTTCCAAAAGAAAAAGATGTGCTTAGAGTAGTTTTAGGTAAGATTCTTGTAGTCTCCGGTTTTGCATGAATGAAATTTATGCTGGTTTGTTGTCAAGTCACACAGAAAACATTTAGTTTTCTTTTGGCATGTTGTATGACAATGTCTTTTCAGCATGTTTTTAAATCGATGCAAGAAACAACAGCAAAAAAAATAAAAAATCGGGATTCAGTATGTAATTTGTAATAATGTAATAATTCAAATATAATGACATTTTCATTCTTAAAAGTACTTTCAAAGTATGAAATGATAGTACACCTAAAGCTGAGTTTATCTCGCAAAAGTTAGAATAAAAAATAATAAAAAAAATAAAAATCATGTACAAGAACAGAAATAGCATGGTTGAGGAATACATGAGGAATAAATACAGTGCTCCTTTACAAACAACTCTAAAGTTATGAATGATTTTGAATGTCTAACTGCTAAAGACATGTTTGATAGCTCACCATCTCTCAGTTTTCTGTAAATCTTGCGTCATTAGCGTGAGTAACGTGACACACTTTTTGATCTGTTTTCATACAGCCCAAACCGCCACATGGTGTGTTTGTCAACTCATTTTTCTGAATACATCTGTTCTGTAATCATCATCCTATTTCTAGAATATGTGTTTATATTGACTGGATAATTAAGCAGTCATCGTTCCATGAATATGTGACAGTTGTCACAGTATCATCCTCATTCTTGTAAGAGCATCTACGACAGATCGCCAGCATGCCAACTTGGCATGGATCTTAACGGTGCCAGCATTATACCTGGCAGGGATTGACGTTTGCGTGAAAGAGTTTTCCTGTCGCGTATCGATATTTCCTGCAGCAGAGGTGGCTCATCTTTGATCACCGCTGGAACGCTAATTAATAGGAATGATGCTGTCTTGAAGAGAGCAGTTTTAAGACAGAGGTCTGACAGCGTCTCCTCTCTTTCATTCAAGACGTGAAGAGTTTTATCAGAAAGTAAAGCAGCTTGTCAGTAACAAAAGACTTCTTGTTGCAGCAGGAGATAAATAATTCTGAGGATGTTCAAGAAACGGTGAAAGAAAGACAGATGTTCTCATAAATGTGCCTCTGATGGACCTTTAGAACACTTTATCTGGGATATTTTGAAAACGGACCTCTTTAGATTTTAGATTTAGATTTCATGGTGAAGTTACATCATCCAAAGAAACATCATTGTTAATTATCTTATTAATATTCATAGGTATTTGTTTGCAAAATGTACACAGACTTTTTCCTTAGATTTAAATATACACCGATATTAATACATATTTATCAGTAAATAATTTGGATTATTTAATGATTGTGAATTTTTTAATCCCATTTTTAATACAATAAATTTATTCAATGGCTTCCATTAAGTCAATATTGTATGAACTTTAACATTTAAAACACATTTATTAACATAAAGTTTACAAAGTATCCTACATTTCATATATGCGTGTATCTATATATATATATATATAGTTCAGTCATGAAACTCTAGATGGCGCAGGTGACAGGTTGTTAACATAACCGATGATATTCAGAGAGTTAAACGACTTTGCACAGCTGATTGGTGAGCTTACTGCCTTGCTGGCTGGCTAGCATTCACTAGAGATTCCTGCAGCGAGCTTTCAGAGTTTCTCCGAAACCCTCCACCTTCCCCAGCTCCACCTGTATAGATCTGCTACGGGTTATTTTATATGCTATTTGAGCAGCAGCAGCATGTCTTAAATACTCATGGCACCGTATCGCCATATGCATTGGCAGTAGCAAGTTCCTGTACTTGCTTGCAGCAGCAGCAATAATCTACAACTACAGTAATAACCAACAGCAGCAGCAATTCAGCAGCAGCGTAGCAGATCTGCTCCGCCAAGACCAAATACATTAACATTGCCATATCCATCACCATGCTAAAATCTTCCGAGAGTTGTCATGATTGAAATGTATATTAATAAGGCCATGTTGAAGATTCTTCCTACAATCTAAAGATAAGCATATTCTTACGAACAGCATTGGTTGTGGTAATGAGTATCTGAAGGCCCGAAACACGGGGTGTCAATCACAAAGAGGCCTTCAAAATATTTAAAGCTATACATCACATAAAAGCATTTTAAAGCTCAAACCACTTTTAAACATTTTTTTCTCTTCATTTTTGGACATTGGTGGTGTTTGCCTATGTAAAACTCACTTCCAGGATTCTGGGTGGTTGCTAGGGCATTACTAGGTGGATATTTATCGTCTGTGGGCTTTCCTCAACAAGTTGATTTGAGTTCCCATTCACGTCTGTAGGATGAATTACACTGTGAAGTTTAATAGGGTTAGAGGTTTATACTCATCCTAGTATGAGCAATAGTAACAGTGATGTTTTTCTTAGCAGGCACCACTATTAATTCATAAGCCATCTCTCTGTTCTTACAAAGCCGTTTGACTGCTTGTTACGGGCCTATCAACAAGACAACTTCATATCTGGTTCTCTATGCAGTGTGGTCCTCTTAGAAAAGATTTTAAGAGCAAATACGATGCCAAATCAGGTACACCTGAATGTGCTCTACTTGACAAGTCTGCCTTCTCAAAGCCTTTATCTTTCTCAAACCAGTTCATTTATTTATGATCCTGTGAGTGGGAACAAAAACGAGGCTATGGCAAGACAGCTAGCAGGAGCGTCTGATTGCATCTGATGGTAGGAGCATGCTCCCGCGCCACAGTCAGGGAGCTGTCAGCCTTCTCCGGTGTAACGTGTGCGTGTTTGTATGACAGATGCAGTCTTCAACACACGTTTACACACATAAACACACACACACTTTCTCTTCAGACTTCTGCAGTCACAGATATCTGTCAGAACCCTCTCCGGGCTTCACAACGACTTGAAACTAAGCGTTTTCCCCGTCGCTTTAAAACACACTGTTGGCGGAGAGGAGGAGGCCCTTTTATTATCAGGAATTTTGGCTTGCTGTCACATATCATCCTTCACCAGGAACCTGAGCAAAGAGGAGAGGAAGAAGCAGGTAGAGTGCAAAATGGGACGAGAGAGCAGCTTCACTCCGGTTTCCCCTCTCTCTCTCAAAAGACATATAAGGTGCAAGGTGTCAGCAGTATCATCATTATATGGAGTGCAGCTTAATCTTGCTGATGCTAAAGATAAATGGCTAGCGGTTCATAACAAGCCAGCGTGGCGCATTAGGACATATAGAATATTTTCGTCTGCGCGCCTCAGCATTTCTCGCTATATGATTCTGTAATGTGCGCCGAGCTACCTGAAGTACTGAGCAAGCACCGCACACCGATGTCTATTTTTGGAGTGCCTAGTAGAGAATTTTATGTGCCGTACGGTCAAGTTCCTCTTGTTATCCTCAGCATCGGTGCCTTCCCAGAAACAAATCTCAATTAGCAGGGTTGGATAGGCCTCTCTCTCTTTCTCACTCAGACTTCCTCCGTTATTTCCACTGAGAAGGGTGCAACGAGGACAACATTTCCCTCTTTGCAAACAACATGACCGGCAAGCTTTTGCATGCAACAGTAATAATTAGATCTGCCCTAATGAGCCGCCAAACATGCACGCAGACGCACACACATGGAGTAATGAGCAAGCAATAAGACCGTAATTCAGTGCTGCGGCAGGGGGTGTAACGTGTTTTCCTGGATCTGGCCTAGGCGCCTTTAAAGGGATAGTTCTATACTTTGTCAAAATTTAACTTTTTTCAAAATTTCAAATGACACTCTAAGAAAAATCTGTAAAAATATGACCCAGTGTATTATTAAGAAGGAATAAGAAAAAAATTTCCATATAGATTTTTCACAGGTGTTTTACTCTACTTTTTTTTTTAGATAATTAATTTCTTTTATAGAGTAATTTATAGATCTCAGTGCATTGTGTAAAAAATGACTAGCAAATATATATATATATATATATATATATATATATATTTTTTTTTATTTATTTATTTTTTTTATTTATTTTTTTTTACAGTGTACAGTACATGGAACTTAAAAGTACACATTTTAAAGAATGTCCCGACTGCCATGCATTAGCTTTGCATGACAAACAAATGGAAATTTAGTTATTGAAAATGAAAATATTCCCTTAGCTGTACATCTTAAATCAAATATGGCACCATTGCTGTCATTTTTTTCATACGTCAAATAAAGCTTAGAAATTGAAATGCAATTGAAAAGGTCATATGATTTGCAATCCCCTTTCACTTGTGGAAAAGACAAATGGAAAAGAACGGCCACTATATTGTTCAAAAATGAATCTTTTTTGTTACATGGAAGGAAAAAGTGTTATGGGTTTGGAATATGAGTGTGAACACTTCTGATTTGAGTACTAATGGCACACATTCAATACATTGGGCTGATTGTACAGTCTTCCATATGGATAATCTTGGAAAGGGAGTTTATTTAGGCTTTTGGATCGAAGCAGGATGCAATGAAACATGCACATGCATGAACACACATATGCATCCAAGTCGTACTGCGTATCATAATGATCTTACACACACACGCGTGGACTCATTTGAATGTTAGAACACACACTAAATAAGGGGTTGATAAAAGGCAGCAGGACTGTGTTTTCATATTTACGGTTTCAATAATTAAAGTGCATAAATTTGGGGGCTGCTTTAGTTCTGATTAATTATTCATTAACAACATGTTAATTGCATCCGCTTTCTGAATATTTAACAAAATGCAAAAACAAAAGGGGAAAGCGAACGAGCTCTGCATCAATGTTATGAATATTCAAGAAGTTAATGAACAAAAGCCGAGAACGGTACAGAAACAAAGATGCGTTTTGAAGGAGGAATTTAGCATCCTGGGCAGGATTAGGTCGTTTGAAAGATAAGTAATCTCCAAGACGACGCTTGGCATTTCCATAACAATCGCGAAAGAGAGAAACAAGAGATAGAGGAATGACTCAAAGATTAGCGGTCGTCATATGAGCCGCAAAGTGACTTCAGAGTTGGAGGTGACCTGAAATCTCTGGGGTAAAATGAGAATAAGAAAGTGTTGAACTACACCCAATGTGGTTCTATAGGTGTAACGCAGCTCAAATGCTGGTTTGGCGGGAGTTTGCAGTGAGTCATGTAATGTCTTTGACCGAGAATACAGAGTAGTATTTGGCATTTAGCAGTAGGTGTGGTCTACGAATGGTAATGGTGGTGTATAAGTGACTGATGGGGTCTGGTGGACTTTGACATTTCCCCGCATAGACAAGCATCACCTGTCCATCAATCCTAGAGCGATCAGAATGCCATCTGTCAATCATCCCCTGTCATGCACACTAATGCCTGTTACTTTGGTAGCAGATGCATGCTCACGCGTGTTTGCCATTACCACCTCCTGTATGCAACCTGATCGGACAATAATAATCTAGTCTGTTACTGTAGCACTGTTTATCCCTCACACCACCAAATGTTTCTTTGGTAACACAACAAGTGAAATTATGTGTAAGCAAACCATTTTACTTACATAATCGTGCATATTTCCATGTAAAAAGAGACGCGACTGGCAGAAATGTTCAAATTTGTTTCCTTCCACATAATTTCCTGTCATCTGGTACTATCTCTACCAAAATGTTATGTAAATATGTGCGTAATATGAAATTTAATATAATAAGATATATAAAAATACACATTTTCCCACATCATCCCAACAGGGAACGTTCTCACAACTTTCACTAACGTTTTGTAAATGCTCTTAAAATAATGTTCATGGAACTTTCTTATTACTTTGTTAATATTTGATATACGTTCTCATATCATTGAGAGAAAATGTTCTTAGAATATTAAAAATAAACATTCAAATAATGTTATATTTTGGGTAAAAGTAAAGTTAGTAAAATGCTGTAAGAAACATTTTTGCAATCACGCACATTACATTGTAATCATGGTAAGAAAACTGGATGTCGGTGTTTTAGAAATATATCAAAACAATGTTACAACAATAAATTTGTCACCTTGAATATTAATGTACATGTAATTAATGTAATATTAACTGAGCCCAATTAACTTATATGCTTTAAACTGTAAACTGCATAGCATTCTTTTGCATTAGCATCTAGCAAAGCATCATTACAGCCTATAGCACCTAGCAAGAAATGTGTGTGAATAAATATAAATTGTTCTCAGAAACTTAATGCAGCTTAATTCCCTAGTTCATTTTGTGTCCTCATCCCTCAGGCTGAAGGAGAAGGGGACAGGAGGAGACCCATCAGGGATGACACCCCGTATAAACACATTAACTACAGCGCTAGAGCGCTAGAGTAGCCTTCTTTCAACAAGCTCATTAGTGTCACTTAATTAAAACGGCAGCTTTTGACTTTGATGCAAGAGGAAGCCATGGTAAAAAGGTGCCCATTATGGAAGTGGAGCACACAGAGACACGTAGCACGCATTCACGCAAAAATACAGCAATGACTTTGAAGGAAAGAAAGATGCAGCTTGTTGGGAAACAAGGAGAAGTGGAATAAAAGAAGAGGCAGTTTTTTCTGGTGATGGATTGGGGTACACAGTAATGGACCCGAATTATACCTGTTTCTTGCAACTTGCATAAAACATTATTAAATGCACAGCAACTTTGCATAAGCCAAATTAATCAGCGTCTACGTTTGCGGTGGCAAATCACGACCTGAGCTTATTGATCATGGTTTTGTTAGAGCAGTGCTTTCTTAAGAGCAAAAGACTTAACTCAGCGAAGCAGCGTGTGGAACGCTCTCGTCTGTATGGATGGAGAAAGAGAGAGAGAGGCAGCATTGAAATGCAAGCACCCATTCTGCACTAATTAAAGCTACAACTCCTGAAATGCCATAATAACTGTTAATTACGGGCTCTGCTTTTTTCAACGTAATTTGCTAATTAGTCGCTACATTGGTGTGGCGTCTCCGGCTGGTTATTGGCAGGGCTGAGCGACAGCTACTTGTGACTGGAGTGTAAATGACACCATTACGAGGTCCAGCAGCACTAGCGACCTGCCAGAAAACACTTAATTGCTTCTAGAACAATCTGGCAAAGAGGAAGACCTTTATTCCATTTCCAACGTCCAGAGCTTCGACTCTTCTGTCTGTAAATTTAGCTATTTGCAGTATTTCTTGTCTTTACTTACTTGACTACTTGTGGTTCTTGTTTTCTATGGTGTGGATGTTGTGAGCTTTACATCTTTTGCTTAAATGAACAATTTTACGGCTTGTCTTGACGTGGTGGCTAATGGAATATTAAAGACCACCTGAAATGTTCTTCAGCGGACTGTATTCTTTCATACATATTTTCTGTTGGCACATTTTTTAAAATATAATTAAAGCCTTTAGTTTAAACCCCACACTGGAAAATCTTTTTCATGTTTTTTAAAAAGTTTTTTGCTTGTTTATTTATTTTACACCAAACCCCAACAAAACATTGAGTATTTACGCCACACCCTGTACTTTATTTTTGTTTGTTTGTTTTACGCCACACCTCACCAAAACATTCAGTATTTATGCCACACTCTGTAAATAAAAAGGTTTTTGTTTGTTTGTTTGTTTTACACCACACCCCAGCAAAATATTTAGTATTTACGCCACACCCTGTAACAAGTTTTTTTTGTTTGTTTGTTTGTTTTACACCACACCCCAGCAAAATATTTAGTATTTACGCCACACCCTGTAGCAAGGTTGTTTTTGTTTGTTTGTTTGTTTGTTTGTTTTAAAGAGTTTAGTATTAACGCCACACCCTTTAAATAAGTTTTTTTACACCACACCCCAGCAAAATATTTAGTATTTATAGCACATCCTGTAAAAAAGTGTACCTTTTTACACCACAACCCATCTAAACATGTAGTGTTTTCGACAACCCCTGTATTTTTTTTTCTGTATTTAAAAAAAAAAA
>NW_015505218.1:2396145-2424750 GCF_001515645.1 Sinocyclocheilus grahami | reverse complement strand
GTTTTTGTTTGTTTGTTTGTTTGTTTGTTTTACACCACACCCCAGCAAAATATTTAGTATTTACGCCACACCCTGTACTTTATTTTTGTTTGTTTGTTTTACGCCACACCTCACCAAAACATTCAGTATTTATGCCACACTCTGTAAAAAGGTTTTTGTTTGTTTGTTTGTTTGTTTGTTTTAAAGCGTTTAGTATTAACGCCACACCCTTTAAATAAGATTTTTTACACCACACCCCAGCAAAATATTTAGTATTTATAGCACATCCTGTAAAAAAGTGTACCTTTTTACACCACAACCCATCTAAACATGTAGTGTTTTCGACAACCCCTGTATTTTTTTTTCTGTATTTAAAAAAAAAAATTTACACCACATCCCAGCAAAAATGTTTGTTAACATCATGCTCCATAAAAAAAAAGTGCTTCTTGCTATTGCCAGTTGCAGAGGGAAGGTATTTGGGGAGGACATTTCTTTTTAGAGAGTGTTTTATTAGACAACAATATGAATATACTTCTGTGATCTGTGATGCCATTATATTGTTTGCTGTAAAAAGGTTTTTGTTTGTTTGTTTGTTTGTTTTACACCACACCCCAGCAAAATATTTAGTATTTACGCCACACCCTGTACTTTATTTTTGTTTGTTTGTTTTACGCCACACCTCACCAAAACCTTCAGTATTTATGCCACACTCTGTAAAAAGGTTTTTGTTTGTTTGTTTGTTTTATACCACACCCCAGCAAAACATTCAGTATTCACACCACACCCTGAAAAAAAAGTTTTTTGTTTGTTTTACACCACACCCCAGCAAAATATTTAGTATTTACGCCACACCCTGTACTTTATTTTTGTTTGTTTGTTTTACGCCACACCTCACCAAAACATTCAGTATTTATGCCACACTCTGTAAAAAGGTTTTTGTTTGTTTGTTTGTTTTATACCACACCCCAGCAAAACATTCAGTATTTACACCACACCCTGAAAAAAAGTATTTTGCTTGTTTTACACCACATCCCAGCAAAATATTTACGCCACACCCTGTAACAAGGTTTTTTTGTTTGTTTGTTTGTTTGTTTTAAAGCGTTTAGTATTAACGCCACACCCTTTAAAGAAGTTTTTTTACACCACACCGCAGTTAGTATTTAAGTATTTATAGCACATCCTCTAAAAAAGTATATTTTTTACACCACAACCCACCTAAACATTTAGCTTTTACGCCACACCCTGTAAAAAGGTTTTTGTTTGTTTGTTTGTTTGTTTTACACCACACCCCAGCAAAATATTTAGTATTTACGCCACACCCTGTAGCAAGTTTTTTTTTTGTTTGTTTTAAAGCGTTTAGTATTAACGCCACACCCTTTAAAGAAGATATTTTACACCACACCCCAGCAAAATATTTAGTATTTACGCCACACCCTGTAGCAAGTTTTTTTTTTGTTTGTTTTAAAGCGTTTAGTATTAACGCCACACCCTTTAAAGAAGATTTTTTACACCACACCCCAGAAAAATATTTAGTATTTATAGCACATCCTGTAAAAAAGTGTACCTTTTTACACCACAACCCATCTAAACATGTAGTGTTTTCGACAACCCCTATATTTTTTTCTGTATTTAAAAAAAAAAAATTACACCACACCCCAGCAAAAATGTTTGTTAACATCACGCTCCATCAAAAAAAAAAGTGCTTCTTGCTATTGCCAGTTGCAGAGGGAAGGTATTTGGGGAGGACATTTCTTTTTAGAGAGTGTTTTATTAGACAACAATATGAATATACCTCTGTGATCTGTGATGCCATTATATTGTTTGGCCCATTTCCCAAGATGAAGATGAATATCATATATTCCCAAGATATATGATATCAATGCTCACAGAAATTTTTATTTCCACTTTCTTTTAATTTCATGAGATCTTTTATCTGACCCATGTAAGTCTTTTTAAACAGAAGGTATCGGTATACATTTTGGTACACAAACATCTAGTCGGGTCTTGCATCTGTCCTACTTCCTCAGATTTTATTAAAATCTTTCTCATCCAATTGCTATGCCTAAAAAGCTGAGTAGTAGCGATTTGAACATTTCCTGGTTTGTGCTCTTCCATTTCCCAAACAGATGATCTCACTATACATGTGTTTCCACCCTAACCCCCCACCCCCACCCCACCTTTAAAAAAACTGTTTCTGTTTTGTATAATGCCGGTGAGATTTATTTGGAAAGAAAACTGAAAAGCCGCTCCAGCTTTGCTTTCATTTGTATTTCATGTTGTGACAGCCTCTTTAATGTGTTGTAACTGTAAGCCGTCTCCATCTGTGTTACTTTACACCTTTGGAGATCTTTACAAATGTTATTCGGATATTGGCTTTCAAAGCACATGGCTTAAAATTAACTGTATAATTAACTAATCAACATTTCCTTGTTTCTCTTCCTCTCTTTCATGTCCCGTGGGTCTTCACTGCAATTTGCACAAACAGGTAGGAGCACATTTGTTTCTTCGCATTTGAAGCGCTCAGGATGTGTTTCTGGATTTTTGGGTTTGGGAATTTGGTCTGTGTAGCTTCTTTTGATTGAAGGGTTGGCGTCTGTTATATGTTAATGATCCTGCATTTCATTTCGAGCTATAATTTTTATGCTGAATATGTTGGGGCAAATTCAATGAACAGTTGCGCCACTTTTTCGCCCAGCTTTTCAATGAGAAAACCCCTGAGTTTTGTTTGCTAAACACCCACAATCCAATGAGCTGACCGCATAGGGAATGGTACCATGCAAATTTGCGTTAATCAAAACTTGTGTGCTAAAATGACGTAGACCGCTCACAAAAATCAATGCATAATCAAATGTACAAAAACACAATGGTGATGTATGTGATTCAATGATGACGTCAGCACACTCGTTGCTGTCTTTGGCAGTCAGGAGTGAGGTCACCTACTATGAGGGTGGCGGTTTGCTTTTTCTGCTTTCTTTATGGTTTTTTAATGACTCCCTCCAAATTTCTGCAGAGGACGGGGCGAAAGAGGGGGGTTGTGGAGGGATCGGCTTTGCCCTGATTAACTCAAACATCACCTCAGTGGCTGGCCTATCAAATCAGCCGGTATTCGTGGCCTAGGCCGTTCTCCTAGGGTTCATTAGACAGTGTAATCAATAATGAAGGGGTCCTCCCTGCCGCCCATGAACAGTCACGGTGCCGTCGTTTCCCCCGTCTGCCTCCCCCCCACACACTGGCCCCAACCATCATCCCATCATCCTGTTAATCAAATTACTCCTGAACCAAAATTGACAGTTTTCATTAATTATAAAGGATTATTCTAATTGCAATTCAAATTTATTCATTTAGAACAGACGGCGTTCAGTAATATTTCAGTGCATTTGCATATTAAATGGAGAGGCTTGGTTATTAGGCATGCTAATGTATGCATATTTCCTTATTTTGAACGGGTGGGCCATATGCGGCAGCGGTGCGCAAGGCAGGTGAGGAATCTCCAACACGTTTAATTTGTTTGACAAACACGGTGGGGGCCGCAACACGTCCTCTGCCACCCGTCCGTTCGCTCTCCTGTCTCCTTCCCAGTTCTCGGCGAGAAAGGCTCCCCCGTCGCGTCAGCTGGCGTGAAAACCGGCATGGGTGACGCCGGCGCCGCAGAGGGGACTGCCAGCGCGCTGAGTCTGTGTGTGTGTGAACGTTGATGAACAGCTTTGCCATTACATCATTTTAACTCTTTTTATCTCTCCGGTTTTTGGGTTTGACCCACAATTTGTAGAGGACACCGGTATCGTGTTTCAAAGGAGAGCGTTTGAGTGGTTTGTTTTTTGATATGGCTCCCCCTCCACCCCCAAGCCTCTTGTCTTTTTTAAAAAGCTGTGATCCTGTCATTAGTCGACACGTCTGTGATGAAATCAGCCCTTTAAAAATCCTTAAAGCTCCTGTCGAGCTTGCAGATTTTCAAGGTCGTTCAGTGCGAGTGGTAACTGGGAAAGCGGAAAGAGGGGAAACTCTCACAAAAAAAACAAAACAACATTCAATCTCATCCGTTATTGCCAGGTAACCAGAAATAAATTTAGGAAAAGGGTACCTTATTTCACATATTGAAATACTGTATTGAACATAACAGCATAACATGGAGCATAACACACATGAATTATACCTCAAACCATATAGACTCCTAATGCCTCCCCATTCACTTTGTCATGTTTTGATACAAAGTTTTCTTATCTATTTTACTGTAATATACAAATAAATATTTTAACCACTACTACTACTACTAATAATGATGATGATAATTATTATTATTATTGTTGTTGTTTATTATATAAAAATCTAATAATTCAATATTTTATTATTAATAATATTGAGTTGAGTTTCCTTTTCTATTTTACTGTAATACAATTAGTCTTCTAATCAAATAATAATAATAATTATTATTATTATTATTACGGTTGTTGTTTATTATATAAAAATCTAATAATTCAATATTTTATTATTAATAATATTGAGTTGAGTTTCCTTTTCTATTTTACTGTAATACAAGTAGTCTTCTAATCAAATAATAATAATAATTATTATTATTATTACTTCTACAGTATTATTAATTGAGTTTCTATTTCTATTTTACTGTAATACACAAATGTATAACATTTAATCTAAAAGTTTACCATTTTCCATGAGAAATTGATCTGACAATATAATTAATAATCACAGTAACTTATTCAGTTAAACAAAATACAATAATAATAATAATAATAATGATAATAATAATAAATATTTAGTATAGTTCAACAAGCCATATAAAAAATACCATTCTTTGTGACATTCTCGCTGTTCAGTTTTATATTTAATGCTTAATATTTAAGCATGAAAAAGAAAACCCCGATTAAATCCACTTGAAGTGCACATCTGCTTAGCCATGTTTGCAAACTTCCCAACAATGCTTCATTGTTCAGTGGTTTGGCCGAAAGTAACAGAATATAATGTTGCATTGACTGTCACATTGAGTCCTAACAGCTCTATTTATCACTGTCAGCCGCGGAGACTATAGCAGGGCTGTGGGGGGTGGTACGGCTAAAAATGAGCCCCTCCGCCGGGTTTATGACTCCTGTGGAAGCCCCAGCAAAGGCAGAGTGGGCCCCGAAGCCTGTCAGATTGGCCCCTGCTGAAATTAATGAGGTGTAGACCACAGCAAGACTGGCCTATATTGTCAGCATTCATAGTCAACGTTCAAGACTTACCTTGCTATATGACGTCCTGTTTTTTTTTACCATCTTGCAGTTTTCATATTGGAATCTCCATGACGTGTGCTAGGAAATGGGTTACATGGGACTGAACTTGTTCTGAGCTGTAAATGTACTACAGAAACAGCAAAAAAACTGTTGTTCTTATGTCATATTACTGTATAGTATATTGTTGCCTCGCAACCAGGCCAGCTGAAACACTCTCCAAAAATCGCTTGAATATCACCGTGTCCTGGTTGGCCCATTAATGGAGCAATTGACCGTTCCCGTGCAGGTCCAGCGGAGGTGAGCAGCAGAGGCGGAGCGAGGCGAACAGGCTAGAGTGCATTTGTTCTGAGAAATATTTAAAGATGGCAGGGCGTTACAGGACATGAGCGGTATTAGACGAGAAACATGCTGCCATGAATATTTCATGACACTGGGATGTTGTGACTAAATAAAAGATTGAACCTGAAATGGAAATGAACCAATGGCTAGGTGCTGAGGCCACTCTTCCTGTCACTCGCCTCAGACTCCACTCTGAGATGATGCTGTCATACCACTAACAGTGTGATAGTCTCATCATTAAAGATTGCCTTTAGAACATTAACATGGATGCGTATTTCCTCATTGCTCTTAAAAAAAAAAGTGTATAATGTAGACCAAGCCCATTTGTGGACACTAAGCTGCAAGAATGCTTGATGGTCATAATAACCTGTCATATAAAGACCATGTTTTTAAACATCAGTGTGAATTACCCTGATATTATGAGTAATTCTGTAAGTGCACTTGGCTAAAACTTATTATTTATTGGCTATAAACTTATATTGATCAGTTGGAGGCATAGTTGGGCAAATTATGTTTATATGTGATGACCGGATCTGAACTTTGATAGTTTGCCTAATTTCCATGATCAAGTATCAATTAAAAACAAAACATATCAGTTTAAGACACTATTTTTGGTATTTTTTTTATTTATTTAGTTTATAAAAAAAAAAAAAAAAGTTTACTTTAATACAACATACTATATTGGTCAAAACTGTAGTTAAAAATAAAAAAAATTTTATTCTATCGACAGCTCTATTTTGTTACCTTTTTTGTTATGTCGAATTGTATGTATATTTATAAGATTAAACATTAATATAAAAATCGTACTGATTTCAAATGTTAAGCTCAATAAGATTAAAAAAATTAAAATTAATTAATAATATATATTTTTTTCCAGCAAGGACGCATCAAATTAATTAAAAGTTGAAAGTGTGACATATTTATAATGTCATGGTGTCATGGTTTTCACAAAAATATTAAGCAGCACAACTGCTTTAAGCATGGATATTAATAAGAAATGTTTATTTAGCAGAAAATGACCATATTAAAATGATTTATGAAGGATCATGTGACACTGAAAACTGAAATTTCAGCTTTGAATCACAGGAATCAATTACATTTTAAAATGTATTAAAATAAAAAAGTTAGAAATAAATTTATATTTTAAATATAAATATATGTTTTTTTTCTCCAATGCAGTCCTGGTGAGCATAAAAGCCTTCTTTTGAAATATGAAAACATTAAAATGAAAACATAACATTACTGTCTCTTTTAGTTTAAGTGTATATCTTAATAATATCATGAGTAATATGTCTCCAACCCAGTATAAAAACATCTTCATACTTAAAAAAATATACAGCTGCCTTGTATTTTAGGAATAATATCCCTTGCATGGGGATCACCATCCTTAGGGGTCCCTGCCATTTTTATGTAAAAAAAAAAAAACCCTACAGATTTGACCCAGATTCGTATCTGGTATTTTGCCAGTTCTTAATAATAATGTCATAATCAGACTACACCTAACCAGTGTCCAAACCTACCTCTTCGTCTAGACTGAGAGTCTGTACAGGTCTCTGTATTATTGATGGCAGTTCAGCCTCCCCAGGGGTCTGCCATGGCTGTGCTGTTGGCACGAGACACAGAGCGCCATCTATCACCTTAAAGAGCCTGTAGGCATGACGGGAAAGAAGGGAGTTTCACAACAAAAATCAGCCTTCTTAGTCCGGTTTGAGTTGTCATTGATGTATTATAGCATCAGCGCTATTCAGAGATAGAGAGAGCTTGTGGAAACACAAGTTTACACATTTTACCAGGACGAAAATGAATGACATCTGTTTGCCGTCACACTGATTATTATTCCAGGCCCTTTGTGGGGTCATGACCCCTGACATCTGAGGTCAAAGCTGACCTCTCTCTACGTGATCGCTTTCCTCGTCACTATTTTCTTCCTCTAATCATTGGAAAAATCGAGATTAAAATGCAATTGCTGGGAATAGAAGGACAAGTTTTGCATTATAAATGACTGTATGGAAAAAAATTTTTTGCACACTGTGCACTCTACATACTATATGTGACCCTGGAGCACAAAACCAGTCTTAAGTCGCTGGGGTATATTTGTAGCAATAGCCAAAAATACATTGTATGGGTCAAAATGATCGATTTTTCTTTTATGCCAAAAATCATTAGGATATTAAGTAATGTTCCATGAAGATATTTTGTAAATTTCCTACCGTAAATATATCAAAACTTCATTTTTGATTAGTAATATGCATTGCTAAGGACTTAATTTGGATGATGTTCTCAATATTTGGATTTTTTTGCACCCTCAGATTCCAGATTTTCAAATAATTGTATCTCGGCCAAATATTGTCCTATCCTAACAAACCATACATCAATGGAAAGCTTATTTATTCAGATGATGTATAAATCTCAATTTTGAAAAATTGACACTTAAGACTGGTTTTGTGGTCCAGGGTCACATATGCTACAGAAATGAAGTAAAATTGTACTATGTTGTTCAGAACAATCGCAATCAGAATGGCCCAGATTCTTCTGTTTTGTCCTGTGGGACGACCGTGCGGCTCCAGTATCAGCTACCTGTGCTCGGTGGGTGTGAGTAACATACAGCAGAAGCCACCGCTGGATGATGTCAGTGTGTGTGAGAGTTTGGCTGCAGTCTCTGTGTATTGTCGGACAAGACCTGGTGCAGATGTAGCTGCCTGGAGGCTGTGTAACGCAAGACCTGCCTACTCTGGTGCCCGGCTTGGGTTACACACACACACACACACACACACACACACACACACATTCAGTCATAACGTGGATCACTGGTTCTCGTAAAATCCCACGCTCCCCCCACCGTTATTTGCTCCATCCCAGATGGGACAACTTCCTTGCATGTATATACTGCATCCTTAAAACAAGATAGATTTACCTTATAGATATATTTACCGTATTGATTTGAAGAAAATGCAGGATATATTTAAAAATAAAATATAATAAATAGATAAAATATCGTCTGATATCTTAAATTGTTTCCGTTTTAGAATCTTTAAAAGTCTTTACAATTCTTTAGAAGTCTTTAAAAATAAGTTTCTACTTAAAACAAGGAAGAACTGTTAATAAGGTCATAAAAATAAACTTTTACAAAGTATCACATATCTACTTTATATTTATATTTTATATAAATTGATATTTTCATGTTGTATGTATTACCGTTCAAAAGTTTGGTAGGATTTTTTCCTGCTTTGAAATAAGTCTTTTCTGTTCACAAAGGCTGCATTTATTTGATCAAAAATTCAGTAAAACAGTAGTTTAGCGGTATATTGTTACAATTTTAAACAACTGTTTTGTATTTTAAAATGTAATTATTTCCTTTGATGAAAAGCTGAATTTTCAGCATCATTACTTCAGTCTTCAGTGTCACATGATCCTAATTTGCCAATTCGCTTTTTAAGAGACAATTCAGATTCTAATCATATTGAAAACAGTTGTGCTGCTTAATATTTTCGTTTTTCGCTTTTTTCACGATTCTCTGATGCATAGAAAGTTTAAAATGAAAACATTTATTTAATATAAAGATTTTTTGCAACATTATAAATTCATTTATTTTTAAACTATTTAATGTGTCCTTGCTGAATATAAATATTCAGCCCCCCCTCCCCCCTTTTTAAATGTAAACAATCTTACTTACCCCAAACCTTTGAATGGTAATGTATGTAAATGCAAATGCTTTTCTAATAATGTTTATATATATTTATTGGAAAACAAAACTCTGTGAACAATCAGAGTAACTGAGACAAATCTTATCGATGTCGCCTACTGAATTACCCAACATGAGCTGTATCAGTAGCACGCTACATTTCCTTGTGTTCAAAGGGGGTGAAGTGCATTCCTCAGCCCATTTTTCAGCAAGATAAATATGACACAAGCGATGACTTCCCCTGAAGTAAATACTGTAAATAATAAAAGACGCTTCCCTCACGGCCATTTATAATGAACTGCGCACAAGTGGGTAAAAAGAAGAGAATTATAACATCAGACTGCGCAGTGAAACACTGCTAACAAATTAGATTAATGCAAAGAATAGAGATTTGCATAAGCCTTTTTATTTACATAGGCTTTTGTTACCATTTTTATTCATTGTTTAGAGTTTTACAGTAATTTTACAGTTACCTCAGGGAACATAGGGGCTACTTGTCATCATACTAATTTTGGTATGTTTCAAATTTTATAGATGCATTTCACAATTGCCCTTTAATAGGTTGCAATGCTTTTTGGCTGAATTTGGTCGGTTAGAATCTTGAATCTGTTCCAATCCTCGACCCATTCTTTTTTTGGGCCTCTTTCCTGAAAACACACAGCTTTAGATCTGGTTTATTGCATAATAATGATTATTCATTGGCCATATTTATGACTGGGGCTAAGCTGTATCTGAGTGTGGGAAACTGACCTTTATGTTTTTGGGAACGTGGACAGTAAACCCATTTTTAACTGTGGCCATGTGTATTCCAATCACATTTAAAGTGAACCTAAAACTTTGCCAATAATAAACCAAGCAAGCTCCCTCCTTTATGCAATATTCTTTATTTAGCCACTGGAAAATGATCCTCAGCTGTGCTGATCATATCCCACGTCTATCAGAGCCACTTCTCAATGTGACCCATCCTCAGTAATTAAACCAGACACAAATAAGAAGGTGATGGCATCTCCGCTATAATGCAACTCTTTCCCAGGATTCTGCGAGATAATCAGGAGATTTTCCTTGTCTATTATCCCGCCTAATCTCCATCCACTAATTAACTAGCGATCTTGGAGCTAGATGGGCAAATCCAACAGTAGTTCAACAGCGAGCAGATGTTCAGAGCAGAGAGAGAGTGAACCTGAAAGTCCACACACGAGAGATGGAGCCAAAGGAGGGATTTGTGAGGGGAAGTTGTAAGCGGCTAATGCCAATCAAAGCACTTGTTAGGAGATTTTGTCAACATGATTAGAATCAGAAAAGAGTAAGTTTCAAAGATTTACTAGGAATTTGACTTGGTGAGTTGATCCCAAGGAAATATCAAACATAATATGGAATAAACATGCAAAATTCACAGTGTGGCTGTGTAGAGTATGTTCACGAATGTATTAATGTATCTACTTTTAAAATAGTGGAGGTACATTATAGATTATATGGGTGCTGCTGAAATACACTTGGATTAGTTTAACACCTTGTTTTATCTTGGCACAATACAAGTTTCCAGCATGAAGTTGTGAAGCAACAAAATCACATCCAATATAAACATATTTGACGTTTATGCTGCAGTCTGAAATCTGAATTATGGTAATTGTGAGATGACAGCTTGGAAATCAATATAGAGCTATTTGAAGCAAAATTTTGCTTAATTTTTGGTCTGAACAGAATGTGAATTGTTCGATATGAGTTTCACTGTGAACAGCTGCCAGTGAAAATTAACCCCCCAAAAAAAGATCTTCAGATTGTCTTGATGTTAGGGCTAGAATTTTTTTTAAAATTAATGTTTATTCCTAAAATCCCAAGAATGATCATTTAATCTTTTCCAGTGTTTTAGTTGCAAGAAAACCCATATTTTGTGGTGTCCTTGCGGGCTGCACGCAATAACATCACAGGACGACACGAGTTGTCTGATTCACAAAATAATAACTCTTATCAGCATATGCTGTTTAGTGAATCATAAACATGCATCACATCCAGTGTAGTCCAACTCACAACACTTAATCATTTTAATGCATTCAAAAAGATTGTGTTTTGGAGTTACTTTCTGAATCAGACTAATACATTGATCCAATCCATTGATCTGTTGAATCAGCATCAAGTTGTCATTACTATATGTGACCCTGGACCACAAAACCATTCATAAGGTCAATATTTGCATTCATAAATAAGCTTTCCATTGATGTATGGTTTGTTAGGACAATATTTGGCCGAGATACAACTATTTGAAAATCTGGAATCTGAGGGTGCAAAAAAAATCTAAATATTGAGAAAATCGCCTTTAAAGTTGTCCAAATGAAGTTCTTAGCAATGCATATTACTAATTAAAAATTAAGTTTTGATATATTTACAGTAGGAAATTTACAAAATATCTCCATGGAACATGATCTTTACTTTAATGTCCTAAGGATTTATGGCATAAAAGAAAAATCAATCATTTTGACCCATACAATGTATTTTTGGCTATTGCTACAAATATACCCCAGCAACTTAACACTGGTTTTGTGGTCCAGGGTCACATATTATATTATAAAACAGAATGGAGAGCTTTGGGAAAATTTTAATACCCAGCCCCATGCATTTTCCTAATTTGGAAATTTCCGTTTGTTTCTAGACACTTTATTAGTCGTTCCTGGTTAAGGCAGAGCGTAAGACCTTAGAAATTTCTCATTTAATCATACCATTTTTCCTCATCTGAAGGACTCTCACAGTAGCCTCAATCCCTTCTCTTCTCTGGCAAATCAAATCCCTGCCAAATCTGATCAGATGGACCATGAATGAGGTCATAATCTGGAGACAGTTGACCAGGCGGGGCGAGAAACCGTCTTGTTGTCCTTTTATTTGTCTCTGCTGAAGACAGGATAAGACAGATGGAAGAATGTGGACGTAGTGGCTGTCAGTATGAGTTCTCAGTGCCTTGACTTCACTCTGCTGTCTATTAATTATTTGTGGAGCCAGCGATGACAAAAGAGTGTGTCTCATCAGACGACACCTAAAGCTCTTTTGATATTTGCCAGAAGAAGGACATGGAAACATCCATATTCAGGGTGTTATGTGTATCCGGCGAGCATTTGTACAGCTGTACACACACATCTACGCCTTTGATATGCGGAGAGAGACATATGATAGCCGATTTCTGGTGGAGATGGGAAAGTGCCTCTCAGCGTTGTGTAAGCTGTCTGCTGACACGTGCAGAAAATCGTTCACATGCCTGAAGCGTAGAGTTGGTTAGCCGTCTTGTGTTATAGACTGTGCGAGATGGGCTCTGTGTACACTGCAGGGACTTGCTTCAATTCTGTAATGATTGCTGAATGTGTCATAACAAGGTACAATATTTTACGTTCTATCTGAGACATATTTTTGATCCCTGTGGAGATACATCAAAACCCCAAGTGCAGTTTATTAGTATCGAGTGATGCAAATAAACCTTTTCAATATATGAAAACAAAAGTGAGATTCAACATAGGAAGCATGCATGATTTGAACAGTCAAGTCACTTTTATTTATCTAATGCTCTATACAATACAGATTCTTTCAAAGCAGCTTCACAGTGATAAACAGGAAAAATAGTGAAATTAAAGATGCAAACTTCATCAACATTGAGGTAAACTCATATTCTGTTGTAAAATAGTTCTACAGAAGACAATAGCTTTAATATTCAGCACTAGGGCTGTCAAAATGGCTGAAAAACTAAATTCGAATTTTGTACTTAAATATTATCAAAATTCGAATTATATTCGAATTTAAAAGGCTTAATTTCAGTAAGGGTGAAGAAAAGCTTTTGGCTTCTCTCCTGAGGCCACAAGAGGGCGCATCGAGCAAAATATTACTAATGCACGTTTATTCAGTAAGATAACATGACTATCTGTGGAAAAAAGTGCATAATGTTTATATACCATGTATAATTAATTAAGTTGCTTAAACAACTATAAACAAAACAGCATCATGTATGTATGTATGCATAGTTTAATACAAAGGGCGGAAAGCCAATCAAATCATTTCTCATTTAAAAACATGAGATGCAGTGGAATGGGGAAAAAACCCAGCCAGTCTCGATGTATGTTTTTTTCAAAGTTAAACCTACGTTAATTTTACATGACTTTCTAAACATGCGACTCTTTTGTGCGAGATGCGTGTGCAATGGTGATAGATGTCCCTCTAGAAAATGTGCGAAATATGCGTTCTGTGTAAACGGGTGGGTTTCAGTTTTGATGTAAACAAGATCTTCTCCACATTGATGTTCTCTTTTTCCGCAATATTTTTAACGAACAACGCAGCAGCGCCGCATCTAGTGGCTTCAACTGGATAGACTAACAAAAGCATTATAATGCAACGACACTTACATCGTCATCGCATCTTGTGCGCCACTGATAAGGCTGATGCACTCCTAAAATTCAAATGCAACGTTTTTGCATTCAAATGTGTTTTTTTATTTTCAATTCGACGAATATTTTCAATTCAAATTTTTTTTTGACAGCCCTATTCAGCACAAGTCAGTTCAGTATTGATTCAGTTTTGGTTGTTAAATGTAGTAAAGATCATCAGTTATGAAACAAGATCAATTCAGCTATTAGAATCTCTATAGAAGACGATGTTGTCATTCACCTTGAGTCAGTTCAGTGTGAATTCCATTCAGTATAATAACACTGTCAAAGTTGCAACATTTGTCAATTTTGAAACATAATTTAGCCATAAAGCTATAAAAAGCTATACAAATCATGACATGAAATAAAAATCACAGAAATTCACAGAAATTATCTGGAGCTTTCAACACATGACAAATGTTTAGAAATGGACCATTTTAAATTTAGATTTCTCTTTTTGTTATTTATCCCCAAAACAAAGATCAAGGGATTTATATTAGATATGCAAGTAATGCTTTATCTTTGTAGTTTACCATACCTGTATCATGCTATCCCGGAGAATGCCGGGAAATGCAGTTTTGCTTATAACACCTCCTAAACTAACAATATGATTAGCATTTTCTGCACATGCACAGTTAAATGCCTACAAATTAACCATTCACTGTTCTGGAATTCACTGTTCCAACATTAGCTTCTGTCAGGATTGTTTAAAGATCCTTTGAATCGGAAATGGAGTTTTATGGCTTCTAGTCCATGTCTGTTAGCTTTGATGCTTACTATTATATTAGTATTACTACTGTATATTACTATTGAATTATATGCTAGTGTAAAATATTTATCCCCAAAACAAAGATCAAGGGATTTATATTAGATATGCAAGTAATGCTTTATCTTTGTAGTTTACCATACCTGTATCATGCTATCCCAGAGAATGCTGGGAAATGCAGTTTTGCTTATAACACCTCCTAAACTAACAATATGATTAGCATTTTCTGCACATGCACAGTTAAATGCCTACAAATGAACCATTCACTGTTCTGGAATTCACTGTTCCAACATTAGCTTCTGTCAAGATTGTTTAAAGATCCTTTGAATCGAAAATTGAGTTTTATGGCTTCTAGTCCATGTCTGTTAGCTTTGATGCTTACTATTATATTAGTATTACTACTGTATATTACTATTGAATTATATGCTAGTGTAAAAAATATATATATATAATAATTACAGTATCTTTTGGGAAAACAGACCAAGAATATTGATGACACATGTTGCATGTAGTGGACGTATCTAATTTTCTGGTCCAATCAAATGGTCGCTAGAATGAGAATGCCCCGCCCACTAATACCATGGCTTATGGATTTCACACAAACAAAAACCTGTTCGTTAAATTTTGCTAGTAGGCTTTCAATGGCCTTTTAATATGTTCCTCCCCAACTTTCAATAGGAAATGCATCAACGAAGGAAAGGAAACTCGTAAATCTCGTAAATATGATTATTTAAACGTCAGCCAGACAAGAGGGCTCAATATACAAAAATCCTAATGGAATAACACAAGAAAAGGAAAGCAAAGAAAGAAAAAGAGAGACTTTCACAATACGAGTCTAAATGAATTCAAAATAAAAGACTGAACTCGAGACATGAAGAAAAAACAAAAACCAACACAACCATCAGCCAAACAAACTCTCTCACTCCAGTTCGCTTGAATCTGTTTTCCCTCGTCTCTCGCCCTGGTCTAACCCACCACTCAATTCACTTCCCCAGAGAAGACAAACAGACAAAGAAGAGGTATAAAGCCAGTGTTTGTGTGCAAGAAAACAAAAGTAGTAAATCTGCCAGCCCCCAAGGTACGGGACCCTCCCAGCCCTGCTAACCGTTAATCAGCCCTGCCTCTGTGTGTGTGTGTGTGTGTGTTAGCTGGGCTAATGATTTCCCAGCTCGACCACCACACCAGCTCCCCCACGACCCCTTGAGCTAGCCCCCAAAATCAATCTTGCTCTCATGAATTATTGAGTTGTTTGCCTTCAGCCTTTTACAATAGACACTAAAGGAGACCTGTCTCCCTCTTTTCCTTTCTTTCTCAGACGGTTTTTGCTCTCTATTTTTCTCTATTTCTGTCATTGGGTTGGTTTGTTGGGGACTCTGTACAAGAGGTTTTCAGGTCATCTTTCTTGCCAGGTGAAAGTATGGACTTTGGGGGCCGTTTTTTGGCTAAAGAGTCAATTTCCTGTTGGGTCAATGCAAGATGCTGCCTTTAATAAGGATGTCAAAAGTACTAGTACTTAAGTGGATGCTACCAGTCTCTCTATAGTACTGATACTGAGTACATTGTCTTTGTGTCATTTAAAGCATTTTTATGTATTTAATATTTTTTATTTTTGATTATAATTTTTTATGCATTTAAAAATATTTTAATAATTTTTAATTATTTTGGAAAATATTTTCATTTAATTCATGAAGTACTTTATTATTACTATTTATAGTATTTTTTTAATATTTGTATTAAACATTTTATTTTTAAATACGTGTTTTAACTACGCATTTAAATATTTAACATATTTATAATTTTTGAATTATTTAGAAAATTGTTTTAATCTTTTGATTTGACTAAAGAAGTAATGTAATTGAAAATACGGTTTCCATGTTTTGCATTGATGAAATATTCTGAAGGCTTGACAGGATCCCTCAAAGGGATGTGAAACCCAACAATAACAACAAATTACAAACCATCAACATGCTAATTCATGATCTATTTGTGTTTCTAGTTCAAGTAGTTATATTAGCACCACAAAAAAGGTAGTTGAACTCAGCAGTCCAACAAGGTGTCTTGTTATAGAATAACTGTGCCTACAACACCGAATATAAGCAAGAATATGATCCAGGTGAACCAGTCATCAACTTGATTTCCATATCTCCAGGGACCTCTCGGTTTGATTGACAGCTCTCTGTTCCCACACTGGGGTGAGCAATTAACAGTCCTGCATATTAAGGATTACTTGTGTAAAATGATGCTCCCGCATGATTTTCTCTTTCTGTGTAGTTTTTTGTGGCTTGTGTTGCATTTATGCATATTTTTAAACTGAGAGGGAGAGAAATTTCATCTAAAAACCTAATAGTAAGAGTTACGAGCGAGTCAATCCAAAGCGGTGATTTAATCATGGCATGACATGACCGTTTGAATGACATCACATCTAGTAATCGTGTCACACCCTTTTTGAGTCATGGAACTGGCATTAAAAGGAATAGTTAATTGCAAAATGAAATCAGCCTCATGTCATTCGATACCCATGTGACTTACTTTCTGCCTTGGAGCACACGAGGAAATGTTATGAGAAATGTTCACGCTGCTCTTTTCCAAGTAGCAAGGAGCTGTCAAATACCGAAAACGTTTAAAAAGCACCAAAAAAGTTCAAATGATCTGCATACATTAAAATACGGTTGGTCAAAATGCGTCCCACCAGGTTTGACACACTGATAATGCAGAATCAATGATATTTCATGACAATGACATCAGACTTGGCCCAACATATCTTATGAGAGAGAACGAGTTTTGCAAACTATATGTCATAGGGGTTTAGAGTAAATGAAGACAGTTTTCAGCTTTGGGTGAACTAAGCCTTAACATTAACAGTGAGAATATTTATTGATTACTTTTAGCGCATGATGTGTGATATATGTGATATTTCACTCATTAGATTACAGACTACTTAGTAACTCTGATATTATTTAATAACTGATAGTGGCATCATTTACAGTTTTGGCTTAGTTTTAGAGTCTAGAGAGTGTGTGTAAGAGAACAAGTTGGGATCATATGGGTGCACTATTCTGCATTCCCTTTAACTAACATAACATGCCAAATAAAACATAATCACCTCTTTTTTTAATTGCACACATATGTAAACTCACACAAGAATATGCCTAGTATTTCTCTTGGCATGATGGTATTGACACTGTTGCAATAGTGGTATCATGTGACTGCTGCTGTCAGCATTGAATTCTCACCACTACATCAGGAGCCAATTCTACAGTATTCAACAAATTGATTGATCTGGTCAAATTTAAGCGTATTTTTCATGTTTAAATTCTATTAGCATGTAATTTTATGTACACATGCCGGTGCTATAAAACAAAACTGTGTAAATGCTCAGAAATGTACAATATTTGCAGTGAATGCATGGTATAACTGCTTTATTACTATGTTATAAGTGTGTAATAACACTTTATAGGGACTTGGGCAATAGTGAATGATATAATTTAAATCATGCAGAATAGATTAGTTGGTGAGGCTGAGAGAGGAAGAGCCCAAGTGAGTGAGTTCAAGGCGAGAGAGACCCAAAAAACACAAAGAAAGTGGATAGGGAAGACCCCCCTCTCCCAATCTCTCTCTCTCTCTCTCTCTCTCTCTCTCTCTCTCTCTCTCTCTCTCTCTTTCTGATTCACTTGGAAGTGTGCGTTAGCCCTCATAAAATATTAATGTTGGTTGTGCTCAGAGCCATAATTGCCATCTCAGCCCGTGAATAATTTATGCTGCTGTGCTGTTCACATGGGCTCATTTACTCTTGGTGTGGCTCGCACCATACAGGAATATGGCACAGGCAGCTATGGCCGCTGTTTTGCATTTAGTAACCAAATTAGATTACCTCATGCAAAAGCTTCCCTCATCATGATATCAGCCCTACTGAATTTCAGGAAATGCAAAAACCTGCTTCTTCATCGTCAACCACTCGCAATCCAGTTTAGCCAGGAACTAAACGCCCTGAAATAACTCTGCGCCGTGAGTGTTTAAATTATGCCATTGTGATTCATTTCAACATAGTCTCCTTCTCTATTAAATTATACTCATTATAGACACACAATACTACCAACATTGCACTGTTATTTTTACAAAGAGAATTTTGAATTGTGATTAAAACGTTTATATTTATTGATCAATCGATCATGACAGCTGCAGTCAATTAAATAATTGTGAAATGACTGAGAAGAGCGTATACTAATATAATATAATATAATATTCATTTACTAAAGAAAAAAATATGGATTAGATTGATGTTGGTTTTGAGTAAAGGAATTCATGGCTATTAGTTTGCCTTTTTATTCATGCTTTTATTAACATTGCACTATTTAAAAAGTGACATTTGAATTTAGTTTAAAATAGATGTTTGTATTTATTGATCTACTAATCACAATTAAATGACTGGATTGATAATATGTGACCCTGGACCACAATGTCATGAGGGTCAATTTTTGGAAATTGAGATTTATACATCATCTGAAAGCTGAATAAATGAGCTTTCCGTTGATGTATGGTTTGTTTGGACAATATTTGGCCGAGATACAACTATTTGAAAATCTGGAATCTGAGGGTGCACAAAAATAAAAAAATATTGAGAAAATCGCCTTTAAATTTGTCCAAATGAAGTCCTTAGCCATGCATATTCCTAATCAAAAATTAAGTTTTACATATATTTACGGTAGGAAATTTACAAAATATCTTCATGGAACATGATCTTTACTTAATATCCTAATGATTTTTGGCATAAAAGAAAAATTAATTCTGACCCATACAATGTATTTGTGGCTATTGCTACAAATAAATCCATTCTACTTATGACTGGTTTTGTGGTCCATGTTCACATAGAATAGAATAGAATAGAATAATCTTAATTTTCTACAGCAGACAAAATACAAATAGGATTGAAATTGGTTTTAAGTTAAGAAACTCATGGCTAGTAGATTCTTTGCCACACTTTGTCACACTTTTCATTTTTACTTTTGTGTGAGAGTGTTTATTCATCGTGTTGTTCATGCTCCAGATGTGACCTACAACCTGAACTAGCCTTGGCTTGTCATAACCAATTATTTGATATGTCAAAGAAAAATTATTTAAAAACATACTAAGCATAGAAGAGGCTATACAAGTCATTGTATAAATTAATTACACAAAATGAATTAATCGATCCAGGCAACAGAATGTGCAGAAATTAAGACCCTGAATTAAAACAGAAACAGAAGAACTGCTTCATTCCCATCCATTATTTTACTCTAAGGAGGTTTGTTTTATTCGGTGTATCCTCCTGTTTTTCCTCCTGAATTCATCAGCGGTGGTGTATTGTGATCTGTTCTAGAGAGGTCACAGGTGTCTCACTGTTAGCTCGTGTAAGTAGGTACGGCTCCACACTCAACCCCTCTAGTAATTGGCCTTCATTGGAGTGCCCTTCACTGAAGACGACAGCAAGGTCCTTTCAATTATGGAACTGTAGGATGACTGTGAGTGTGTGTTCATGAGATGATACACACACAGCTGAGTGCTCTTTGCCATATAACTGGGCTTGTCGAGCCACATTAGGTCAAAAGTATTAAGCAGCCTCCTGATATTAACCTGAGTCAAATATCAAAATGGATATACACACACAAATGCACATCTACAGTGTATTTGGACACTTAAGTCACACTTTATGCCAGAGTACCATTATATTAAATCTAAGTGGCATCTGCAAACAGATTTTCTAACTTCACTTTTAATTAATTCACAAATTGCACGTTCTTGACAGTTTTGAATGAATTATGAGTATCGTTTTAACAGTGCATTCTTGGATTGCTTTCTTTGTAAAGGATACATATGACGCTGCCTTCAAATTTGGCTAAAATGAGGTGTCTTACTAGGCAGCATAATTACGTTACCAACCTTTTGGAACAGCCTTTGTGTCGCAATGATGCTTTTGGAACAGAGCAATCGTGGGTGTGTTTGAAACAGAGTTATAGAAAGAATAGCACATTCAGTGTCATATTGACAAAAGAGACAGACAGAAATGCAAACAAAGAGGCAAGAGAGAAATACATGAGAAAAAAGGTCCTGACAGACGGGTATGTGCCATGGCATTATCCAGTTAGACACACACACTGTTTGTATGCCAGTCAGAGCAGCTGGTATTGTGCTGTTACAGCTCTAATGCCAGTCTGTGAGTGAAGGGTTTGTGCTAGTGCCCATGAATGTGCCTGCTTTCTGCTTACCATGATTACGAGAGAGACAGGCAGGTTTTTTCGGTTTGGATGGGACTCTGTGTGTGTGTGTGTGTCTTTGAGCTGTCTTAGCAGCATTTCCCAGTGCGACAGATGGACGCTCCACATTTCAGCACACTGCCTGTTGCTGTGTGTGTTTGTCTGTGCATGTGTTTGTGTTACTGAACTTTAAGGATGTGTAAAAGTCTCTTTAAAAATGTTTTATGGTGGTTCTTCAGTTCAGTAACCTTTTATAAATCAAGAACCTTTTGTGTAGTATAGGGTTATTCAGACATTTCGTTATCTGGACAAAAGTATTAATATTATTGGGAAAAAAGTAAATATATGTCTCATGGTAAAGAGTTTTATTTAATGGTGAGTTACTAATCTATATACTAATTTATTTATGTATGTGTATATATATATATATATATAGCTTAAATTATCTAATATTTTGCAAGACTTTTTGACCTTGACACACAATCTTGAGGGTCTTCAAGTGGCTTGTGTAAGATATATTTAGAATATATTATATTTAGATAGAATTTTCTATTTGTTTGTTTGCTGGTTTTGTTTTTGTTATTTAGCTGTTGCAACATATGATTATTGATGAGGTTTTCTTAAGTGTTTTTTCCCCTAAGAAATTCATTAATATAATATTATGGCTAAATACTTATATCCCTCAAAAACAATATATTTCAATTGAGAATTTAAAAACATGCTTTTACTGTGTGTCTATAAACTTTAATGTCATTGATATGGCACTGTACTTCTAAAGGTTCATAAAATGCACTTCAAGTGTGCTATTCGCTATAAAAAAGGCAAAGACTATTGTATGTCCCACCCCTAGTTGCTGTTTTAACAAGAAGTATGTTATAAGAAAATTGCGCTCATCAAACTATTTACAGGGATCTTTAAGGTACCAGTATTGATGTTTTCTTAAGAACTGGAATCAAAAGATCTTTGTGGAACTTACAAAGGCTCTCCTGTGGCGTCAGAATCACCATTTTTGGTCCTAATTGGACGTCTAATTTCACTGTCAGAGGTTTGGTGAACTGGTCAACAGGCCTATTTACAGTGTTTAAATGTTTATCTATTCTGTCTTAGCTTTTCAGAACATTCAATGGATTCCTTCAGTCCACCGCTAACTAATAATTTTTCTCCTTTTGCAGATTTTTTCTCAAGTTTTTCCTGAAATGCAATCAGAACTGCCTGAAGAATGCAGGAAATCCACGCGACATGCGGCGCTTTCAGGTAAACCATTTCGCTTTTAACCTTTTCATTCATTAGTTCATTACGTCTGCTCACTTTCCAAGCATCCATCCTTCTAACTCAGTGTTTCCAACTCTCTTAGTCTACTTTTGCTGATCTGGTCTGGTTCTGGATGTTTTTGTATACCAGTGTAGAATATTTGGAATAATTGTGCTCTCATTAGTTTTACTCTCTTCAGCATTTGATGGTATTACAAATCTGGCTCCGAGCCTGTAAACACACTCTGCATAATTGCACAACAGTGTCACTCACGCAGTGCGCGTGTGTTTGAGTGTGAGACATTGAGTAAATAACCTTTCACTGCTTTGCAAGAAACACAAGACCTTGACCTCCAGTCATTCATTGGTATGTGGCCCTAGCTGCTTTCACAAGCACTCTTACACACAAACACACACACACACACACACTCTTTCACTGTCTCTTGCCACTACTTGTTAATTTGGTCCTCACACTGTTCTAACAATCATCAGAAATGGATCTTTAAAAACAACATAACTTGACTTTGTTAACTTTCGTATTAAAATCTTTTAGAAAGAAAGGTACAAAAGTTGTCATTGTGGTGGTGCCTACAGCCTGTAGGTCTGGTCTTATTTTCTTTTCTGCTGATGTTCTGTTAGTAGAATAAGTCGACATGTAGCTGCAAAGTGACTTTAGTTAACAGAATGTTTGAAGTGGACTCAAAACTACCTATAGGTTTTATTTAGTTGGCTCCAAAATATCAGCCCGTTTTGAATCAGTATTCAGTGTTGAAGTAAGATATTATCTCAGCAGCTGTCTATAAAAGAATCATCTGCGGCACTCTACGAGTGAGCTCACAGTGATTGTGTAATTAGCAGTCATATTTTACTCAGCGAGCATGCAAGAATGCAGGAGAGAGACTTTCCATCACACACATACACAATGTGATGTCGTAGTGCGGTGGCCGCTTGCAGTCTCAGATGTTTCTTCTAAAATTCCTTATAGGAGAACAACAAATAAGACACATGTTGAGATAAGATGTTCTCAGCAAGAGAACAGAGATGTAAATGTGATGTACTTTGCTTAGCTCAAATTAATTGGTCAGATGTGATCTTGGAAGTGAGAAATATTTGAGCTCGTATTAAGATCTCTGAGCTTTTATTTTAGTTCAGGTCTCTTTTTAAACTTTAGAGGAGAAACATGTGATGACCAAAATACTCTTCTCAGGAGAAAAATCTGAGAAGCAGGAGATTTAAAGGGATAGTTCACCCAGTTATGAAAATTACTCTATGGTTTACTCACCCTTAAGCCATCCTAGGTGTATATGACTTTCTTCTTCCAGACAAATACAATCAGAGGTATACTAAAAAAAATATCCTGGCTCTTTCAAACTTTATAATTGCAGGGAATAGGGGGTGGATATTTGAAGCCCAAAAAAGTGCATCCATCCATCATAAAAAGTGCTCCACACAGCTCCGGGGGGTAAATAAAGGCCTTCTGAAGTGAATCAATGCTTTATGTTATAAAAAATATATAGATTTAAAACTTTATAAACCATAACACTACGCCTACGTCATACACTGGAGCGCCACTCTCTTGTGAACGTGCGTATTACAATTAGAGGAAGCTGGAGATTACTTATTATAAAGTTTTTAATATGGAAATTTTTCTCACACAAATGCATCGATTTGCTTCAGAAGGCCTTTATTAACCCCCCGGAGCCATGTGGAGTACTTTTTATGATGGATGGATGCACTTTTTTGGGCTTCAAAATCTCATCACCCATTCACTGCTATTATAAAGCTTGGAAGAGAAAGGATATTTTTGGATATTTTTTACTCTGACTGTATTTGTCTGAAAGAAGAAAGTCATATACACCAAGGATGGCTTGAGGGTGAGTAAATCATAGGGTAATTTTCATTTTTGGGTGAAGTGTCTCTTTAATGTCCATTTCATTGCTGTCTAGGAGCAACAATTGAGATATTAAGGGGAATCCCACCTCTAAGCATCAAAGACTGTGAGCAGTAAAAAAAAGAGATAGTGAACGATGGAGATAGATAGGGAGAGAAAATAAAATGAGAGTGTAAGTGTATGCTTAGCCACGTCCCTTAGAGACTTACCTCTCTTCACCAAGTCCTTTCTTCTTTGAAGAGGCAGAATTTCCTCTCAAAGCTCAACAGCAATTGAAATAAGAGGCTCTATGTGGGGTACCAGGGGGCCTCTGCAGCTTTAGAGGGCCCATTTGTGCCACTCATAATGGCAACCTCTAACACTTATTACGTTCTTCGCATTGTCTCAGGGCGCACAAGTACTGCCCGCTTTTTAATTTAATTAATCCGAGACAACCTCTATCAGCAATCAATCGGAGAGAGCGGGGCATTGTGGGATAGGCAGAGAAGTGTGTTTTGTATGCGGTGTTAATTAGTGTACAGCATGGAAATGATTAGAGACTGTGAGTGCTTTAATCGCAGCGCCGCTGGTGAGGTGAGGTGAGGCTTCAGTTCCAGTTGTTGCCGCTAATGGCACAAAAATGACACACGTTACTTCAAAGTGACAAAATAAAACTCTTTTTCTGTCATTTATGCCCATAACCTTTCTTTACAGGTGGTTGTGTCGACGACAGTAAGCGTAGATGGACATGTTCTGGCTGTTTCAGACAATATGTTCGTGCACAACAACTCGAAACATGGCAGAAGAGCTCGGCGACTGGACCCGTCGGAGGGAACGCCGTCATATCTGGAGCACGGTGAGTTACTGCGGATTTAACATCAAGAGTTTAGCATATAAATTGGATTGCATTTACTTCTTTCTGTTGAATTGGCTGCTAATTGGGAATTGGGAAGTTTTAGGGGCCATTCACACAGAAGGAGTCATTGCGCTGCAAAAGAGGCAAGACGCGAGTGCAATGGTCATACGGTCCATCTAGTGCATGTTTACATAGAAAAACAATGGAAAAGTAGTGCATCGGAATGGAAAAACGCATTCTGTGTGAATGGCCCCTTATTCATTTGAATGAATCAGACAGTTCAAACTGATTCAAAATACAAAGTCTTTTCTGCCTACTCATCCCATCCCAATTGGTTTGCAAGAGGAAGAAACGAAAAATGGCATCAGAAGGAGCAAGATGAGGTTGGTTAATTTGTGAACAGGGACCCTGACAGATCATGTAGACCCGCACTTTATTATACTGTGATGAAATATGCAGTAAGCCTCTGCAAGCCTCCGACAATAACCACACACACAAGTCTACATTTTATTAATAGTGTGTTGATACAAAATCTTAAACTCCATCCAGTATGTGTGAGCGAGTTGCTGAGAGATAACGCTTAGCTGTCGGAACCGTCTGTGAGCTTTGGCCCTTTAAGTCACTTCTCCAGTGGTGCGGAGAGAGTAAAAGATGAAGCAGAGATTAATTAAAGCACTAACCTGTGCCCTCCCTCATTCCTTTAACCCATCCCTCCATCTGCAGAAATTACTGTGGTGGGGTTTAATTGAATGCAGAGGATAAAAATTATGCACAGAGCCAGATACATTAAATTCAAAAGGACAGATTCTTAAATATGGGACTGCTACTGTACCTTGGTACTGATGATTAGCATCCCATATGCAAATTAACCATGGTTTTACTACGAATAAAACCAAAAAAACATGGTTACTATAGTTAAACTTGGTACACTTTGCTACACTAACCATAGTTTAACCATGGTATTTGTAGTAAAACAGTGATTATACAAATGGTAATCAATACACCAAAAAACATGGCTACTACACTTTTACTACAATAAACCATGGTTAATTTTCATAAGGGATATTCATGTACTATAGTTTTTATATGGTACTCTGAGATACTACTGAGAATATAGTATTGTTTCTTACATGGAGATTCCAGTGGAGTTTGTTGTTAGCATGTTGCTAAGCTAATACCATGATACCTCAAAAAGCATCCCTGTTGAAAAAAAACAGCATATGCTGGTTAGGTATGTTTTGACGCTGGGATGCTGGTTTAAGCTGGTCCTTTGCTGGTTTATGCTGGTCCTTTGCTGATTTAAGCTGGTCCTTTGCTGATTTAAGCTGGTCCTTTGCTGGTTTATACTGGTCCTTTGCCAGCACATGACCAGCATAAACCAGCAAAGGACCAGCTTAAACCAGCATCCCAGCGTCAAAACATACCTAACCAGCATATGCTCTTTTTTTCAACAGGGATACACAGTACAATGCTGGGTAAAGAACAATCTCAAACAATTTCATTGCTTGTCAATATTGAATAAATTATACATTTATAGTCAAAATTTCTTTATCCACCATCTTAGATGAAAACTGCTAAACTGCTAATTAAGCCTTAAGTTTAGCTTCCGTATACTCTCACTCACTATTCCCTACATTACTTCACTAATATGTCCATTGAATAAGTGAATGAAAACAAGAGATTGAATTCAGAAAATGAGTGGAAATTCATTTGTGCATGGGTATTTTCTAGCAGCCAACTGTTGAGCGCACATTGGTTGTACACTGTTGAGGTGCATTATGGGACTCAATGAGTTTACTCAATATTGTCCATTATGGTTTTGGATACCAATACAAATGTCTTCAGAATACAAACCAATGCATTTAAAAAAAAAAACATTCTGGTGTCTGTGATTGGTCCATCTCTCAAATGTTTATTTTGTCCATGGCTAAGCCTCTTTCTTCTTGACAAACATGGCAAAAGCATACAGTTGTTGTTAAAAAATGAAGGCTTTAATGCACACTGTGTATTCTTCGCATTGTCAGTACACATTCACCTTTAAATCCTGCTGACATAATGCAGCGGAAAATCCCACTTTTGACACCACATCCATCACGTTGGATTACTGACGACCGAGAACTCGAATAATAACTCGAACACAGAATAATCTATGACAAAAATGGTCTCAGAATGCCATTTCTACCTCATTCGCTTAAGCTCTTAAAAATTAAGAAATAGGGTGGTTTTGATTATCGGTATGTTTTATGGCTGTAGATTCTCTTGGTGGAGTTTTGCTTTAGCGTTAGTTTTCCCCGAGCCCATCTGTGCAAGACCAAGCCCACACTGACATGCTTTACAAAGACTCTTGAAGTATTTATCTAGACATCCGACCAATCCAATCAGTGTCCCATTTAGCCTGTCAAGGATTTAGATGTCCAGGGAAATTTGTTGGATCTGAATGGAAGAAGAGAACATATGATGTGGTGATTTACGGTCGTGGATGAATATGGTGTGATAAGCTGTGACGGTCTCTTGGGGTCTGTAGCCGCGTGCTGGCGGCATCAAGCGCTATCAGGAGGTCTGTTTGCATTTGGATGAAGGACAGAAAGTACAGATTTACAGTTTGTATTGACAGTAAGCCTCTGTTTTTTTTTTTTTTTTTTTTGTTAGGGTTTCAGTTTATTAAATTTCAGATGGATACACTCAAGACATCCGTTCAATCCACAACTTTAATTAGTGGTGCTTGTTAAGTTTTCGTTTTTCTGTTTGGCGGCTCAGAAAATGGGTGAAAAGAATACCACAGCCCATTTTTTTCCACTGTTGCTTAGTGCATGAAACTGCTGTTATTATATTTTAAATTGTTTATTACGGTGCAGATTGAATTATGAGCAAAGGGATGATATTTATTGGGCTTATCATGGTTGAGGTTCTAATAGGTCCCAAACTGACCTCAGATCAGGTCCGAAATGTTTCATTAAGAGAGCAGCAGTTAGAATAAACTCAATGAGTGCAACTCCGATAACAACAACTGGCTGGATGTATTTATCTCTTGGAGCTGGAGGTTGGTGTGTGACCCCAAATACTCCAGCCTACAGCATTAAACGAGTTTATAAGAAAGGGAAAACAGGAAAAATGGCTCAGCTGAGCGCATCCCAGCGGAAGACAGTGTCTCTGTCCCAGAGCACCAAGCACAAACCCTAGGGATGTGGAAAGGGGATGCAATCTGTCCATGATGTGCACTAATGTGCTATATACCTTATGTGGGCAGTGATTTTACATTCGCTGTGTAGTTTCTGTGGTTTTGGTTTCTACTTTTAATGTGTTTTTAATCAAATTGGCTTCACTCTAATTTCAAAAGTTCTTTTGTATATACTATATTCACTTTTAAATGTATTAACAGAGAGACAAATAAAAAACACAACCCTGGTGTTGATACAGCCAAGCTCCCCTACAGGAATTATTGCTCATAACTATTGCTGGAATTAATATTAATAATATTATATCTGTCAATTATCTAAAATTAGTATTCTTGTATTTTTTGTTTTATTTGATAAATATTCTAGTAATAATTTTTGTTATTTTGTCAAATATCATATGATGTTTTAGTGGAAGAAAAAACAACTAATACCACAGAACAACCCCCCAAATCAATTGCCAATAGTAATAGTGGTATTTATTTATTTATCTCACCAAAATATGGAAAAATTTAGTTTTAAAAGGTGTAATGAAAAACTTTTGAAAATGCAGCCCTAAGTGTGATATTATGCTAAGAGATAATATCTTTTAAAATGGTTAGTTTAATTTTTATCAAATATATTATGACATGAAAGGACACATATAGGAATATCTTAAAATGTATCTGCTTAATTTTCACTTTTGTTGTGTGTTTTTGTGCTGTAATGTGTCGATCAAGTGTAATTGCTCAGATGTGCTTTGCCCTGTGTTTGTACCCCTGTCTTTTGCTTTTGTGTTTTGTGTGTGAGACTTTTTACATTGTAAATTAAACGTGTGTGTGTGTGTGTGTGTGTGTGT
>NW_015505218.1:2382212-2395793 GCF_001515645.1 Sinocyclocheilus grahami | reverse complement strand
TCTTTTGTCTTTCTGAGGCCAATTTTGAAGCTTAATTGGAATTTAAATACTGTAAAACGTTACAGTAGACATACAGTAGAAATATTTTTTTAAACTTAAAAAAAACTCTGTTTAGATTATTGTAGTTTATATAAAACATGGTAACACTGTATTTTACAGTGTCTTTGTTACACATCTTACTTGTTCTGACTATAGTAATAACAGTAAATTATGCATAATTTTAAGCAATTAACCCTAACCCTAGTTATATATTAAGTACATGTTCTTAATTAACATTACTCATTATATGTTTTATAATTACACTGTAATAAGGACACCTTAAAATAGAATGTAACCAAACATGTAAAAATGTGCATATTTATGATGGATTTTCATAATTAAAAATCAAGATTCTGGGATGGGGTAAAACAATAAAGGGAATAATAAAACCATGATAAAAAGTTTCCAAAACAATAGTTTCCGATCATTTTAATGTTGTCTTTAAAATTATGAAATATTTTTTTTATAAAAGTCAACGCTATGGACATTGAAAGTGCAGCATGAAAAGTTGAAGAAGCACCCAAAAACCAATGCCAAAACTATCCTAAATCACTACATCAGCCTTGGAATTAGGATTTCATCATCAACTGTGACATATTCCCGAGTAACAAATGATTTGTACAGTAGGACATACAGTACTGGACACTGAGGTATTGAGGTTTTTGCATCTTTCTAGCTATAAAAGATTAAATCTATTGGCAGTCCTGCCCATAATTTGAGGCGATGTCTCACTTTTCTGCTACAACCCAAGCATTTCCTTACTGTGCCCTCAAAGTATGGATATGCCAACTCGGGCGTATGGATGGGAATTCTTGGTGTAAGTGATCCCTTGTTTTTACGCCTAATGTGTGCTACGAGAGCTGTGAAAACCACCGACACTTTTCCAGAGCCTGTGGTATGGGACTCTTAGTTGAATCCAGCTGTGCGAGCTTTCTTAGTGACATTTGTGTGTTTTTGGTTTCCTGTTTTGGCCTTGAAATAAGAGACTGAGAGGTGTCAAGACTTCCTTTAAAATGCATTCGAATGGCACCTTTAACCCCGAAATCTGCTACCCTCACACTAATGTTGATCCTGAATGTTTTTGGAAGTTCTCTACACAACCTCTAATCATGGTCAAGTAATGCTAATGTTGGATAACTACACTAAGCACAGATGATTAAAGTCGATTTTCATTCTTCTCCTTTCTTTAAATTGGTCCTGTGGCGTTTCTGGAAGCAGCTGCACCTTGTATCAAAGCCATTAGTCCCAGTGAAGGCTGGACAACAGGAGGTGCTACTGTCATCATCATCGGAGACAACTTCTTCGACGGGCTGCAGGTCATCTTCGGAACCATGTTAGTCTGGAGTGAGGTGAGTTTGCAAGTCATATTGCCATCTGTCCAGCTGAACTTTGCTTTTTCTCACTGCTTGTCGCTACAGTGTGATCTCATTAGTAATTATAGGTATTTATACACAAAGCATGGTTCTTACACTTTTGTATGATTACATTGACAATGAAACATACATTATTAACATACTGACAGCGTCTAAAAAAAGTTTTCGAACTAAAATCATTGTCACCTTAAAATGTAGTTGTCTATTACTTCAAATGTATAAAATTGAGGTTAGGCTTAGGACTCAAAAAGTATAATGGTAAAAAAATATAAGAACAGAAATATACGTAAAAATAAATTCAATATTTCCTAAAGATATTTATGTTGCTAAAGCTGTGTATTAAAGTCCACATATTATAAATAAATAAATTAAATAATAAATAAATAAATTAAATTAGAAAATAACAAATCGTAATTATGATAAAATAAAAAGTCAGTAATTAAAAAACGAATTAATAAAAAGTCACAACTCTGACATACTAAATCATGTAAGATAAAGTTATGATTATGAAACAAAAACTATGTACATGTTGTAAGTTGAAATTCTGACAAGTTGAAAAATAGGCTGTCATAATTATAACAAAACATTTATGAGATAAAAGTCATAATTTGTGCTAAACAGTCATATTAAGCTTGTAAGTCAGCAGTAAAATTTTGTCTCATAATTTTTGTTATGATTTCAACGTTTTATCTCATAATTATTGGTAGGAAATAGCTTTCATATATATGTTCTTAGATGCTCATTTAAATGTACATCCAAATATACAAAAAATGTATTGTTGACCACAATGCTTTCATTTTCACATCACCATGTTCTTTAATAAAGGTGGGTGTACATGGTGCGTTTTTTGCTGTCGTACGAGCTAGCAGGCGATTTTTTTCTCTCGGGAGAAAATCGCAGATGCGCGCATGGTTGCGGCTCATACCGTGTGAGAAGAATTATGGGCCGATCCGAGAACATTACGAGCACCTCCCGTCCTCCCGATAATTTTAAAACATGTAAAAAAAAAAATCAGATGCTGTCAGTTTAAATTTGTGGCGTATGTGCCGTTGAACGAGATGATTTTGGCGATCCATCTGAAGTTGACCAATCAGAAGATGACAAAAACCACATATTATGTTTATAAATAGTCTATATAGTCATTTTAGTTTAATTATACAGCTCTGTTTTTTATTTGTTATTTCGAATTGTGCCAAATTTGCCGTTCAGCTTTATGAATGAATATGCCTGTTGTATTTCCGGCAAAACGAGCAGAAATTCAGAAATAGCCTACTCGCCTCGAGTTGTTTATGAAGAACAGAAAGTCCATGCTTTTCTCTGCTTTTCAGCCATTCTCTTTGCCATGTCCTTCATCTTCATTTCTTTTTTTTTGGACGTCACAAGCCATAGCTGCCTGCCACAAAGAAAACGATTTCGTCCTCAGGATCCATATTTTTATAAATGGCGCGAAACGTAATGCTTAGGCCTACGTCAGAATTTGTGAAAATCGTAGTAAATTCGTGTCGTGTGTGACTGTCTCCGTACGATTTTCGGTAAACTCAATCGTGACATGTGCGAGTAGTGAAGTAGTGAAGTAGTGATAGCTTAAGAAAGAGGTAAGGACACTACATAAACATGTACATGTAGAAAACATGATATTAGCGGAATAATTTAGTTTTTTACACTTTAGACTGTTGAGTTATTGAAAATTAATGCACACTTGTGTCATGACCGCTTTGCCACCTAAGGTGTATGGTAATTCAATGGCCCATTGTCAATTATTCCTTGCATACTATTTAAAAAAAAAAAATGTGATTAGTCAAAGTTCAAATAGTCTACATTTAGTTTAGTGTCAATGATATCTTAAATACGACATTAATAAAAGTCCTCCAGTGTTGTTGGCTTAATGCAGTTACATCTGTCACCTTTCCCGAAGCTGTCAATGACACCCATTGTCCTATCCGAATACATTAGGCCGACATTATGCAGGTGATTTAGTTACTGTGCTTAAGTGATTAAGAAATGTGATACTTTCAATAGCTGCTCAATTGCTTTGACATGTCTTTGTACAAGAAACTGAGCAGCTTGTTTAACGCTGGCTAACTGCTCAATAGCGGCGGCTTTAAATCAGTGGTGGCCAATCTCATATACAAACACATTGATCTGGAGTGTTTTGTAGTACTTACTCACTTCAGACCACCACTCTTCGTGAGAACTACTGAGTGTTCATCAAGCACCAACCCTGATACAAATTTACCAAATTTATATTCAGCTAACCTCTTTGATCTGCTGATGCTAAGTGCTAAATGAGCTAATTACTGTGTGTGTGTGTGTGTGTGTGTGTGTGTGTGATGAACTACATCTGGTACCGATTAAATACACTGTGCTGAAATCTCCCTATAGCGGTTCCTGTGGACCTCATAACCTTGTGACCTTTACCTCCTGACCCCGTGACCTCCGTACACGGGGGGCCCATCAAGAGCCACGTAGTTCCCTTCTGCTGCAGTGCCAGCGGGGATCTGATTACCACAGATAGCATCTAACGAGGGAGGAAGAGAACAAGAGCAGGGGAGGCTCCAAGGAAGATCTGTTTCTTTCATTTCTTCTCCTCCTACCCATTCACCGTCTCCTGAACACAGTCATTTTTGTCTGTCGTTCTCAAATAGCAGCATTCATTAACATTGCGCTCCGAAGACGTCGTTTTGTGGACTTCTAAAGGACCTTGTGTCTTTCTATAGCATGTGCAGTACTGTAGTAGTCAAACGGGCAGTTAGGAGGAACAAGTAGCCACTAACCAAGGGTGCGTTTCCCAAAAGCAACTATGGTTGCAAGTTCCGTCATTACCAATAGAGTTACTTTTCCTGCCACTTTAAAGGAATGTGCTATTCTGAATTCAGTCAGCATTTCTCTTGACTCCTTTTAGATTTATTTTTCACATTTATTTTGCATTCTATGATTGCCTTGACTAGAATTTGACTGGAACGCTTTCGCATCCGGAGTGCGTCTAATGCCATAAATGCTGTCAAGCTAAGTTCACTTGTTTACTGTTTTGAAATTAAATTTATGACTGTGAGAGACAAATGTTCAAAGATGTTTTAGACAACAGCTCATATGAACCACATGCACACAGACTGTGAGATGCTGAAAGACAGTGCGCTGTTAATTACGTCTCTGAGGAGCTCCACCTGTCCTCTTCCAGCCTTCATCTACGCCATCCCTTCACCACCCACCATAAACAGCCTGATACTGATTAGACTAGATTCATACACTCACGTACAAACACACATATGGCACACACACAGTCAGATTGTTTACTGATCAGAACTGGATCAAAGAACATAATCAGCCTGGGCAAATGAACAACTTTTGCCAACAAAGTTTTTCTCAGAACTAACTTCACTGTTCTGAGACTTTTTTCATTACCTTTTGTCAATGGGATTTTTATTGTCAGTATATGTTGCCTTTCATTTCACAGTACAGGATAGTCACTAGTCATTATTTTCCTGAAGCTTCAGAGCTATTATTTAGTCACGTGGCATTTACGGCTCTAATGATTGGCTCAAAACGACCGAACTTCAGAACTGAGCGCCCATTGTCAAAGATGGTAGATTTCAATTCTCATACTTCCTGTGCCAGCCAAGCAACTGCCATTGAGGGGAACGGAAATGCCAGGTATCTCCAGGTAAAATAGACCTCCTTGAGTCTGACGTCCTCTCTCTATCTCATTTTCTCCTCACAGCTCATCACGCCTCATGCCATCAGAGTTCAGACCCCTCCGCGTCACATCCCCGGGGTGGTAGAGGTCACACTCTCCTATAAGTCCAAACAGTTTTGCAAAGGCACACCAGGAAGATTCATCTACACAGGTAAGCTGTTCATCTTAAAACAAGAAACGGTAACATTTTATTTTACGGGGTCCTTGTTACACGTACACGTTCTTAGACCCTAATCCTAACCATATAGTAAGTGCATGTAGTTAATATTACTTAGTACTTAAATGTATAATTACACTGTAACAAGGGCACTTTAAAATAAAGTGTAACCCAAGAAATTTTTAACTTAATTTAGTATTCTCATTACAAAAACAGGTTGGTCACAGAAGAGGTGTGCTATTACTTTTTCAAATGCCATTAAAAAATAAACTTCCCCTTGCTCTGGAGGAGGAACCTAAGTTATATCTAGAGAAAGGAAAAGACTAGAACCAAACAAACGTGCAAACCCCATTTTCATTTCCTTCAAAATTTTTTTAAATATTACAAGTATTTCTATTATTAAGGTTATAAGTTTTTATGCAATGAACAGTATTTTCCAAATATATGAGTATGTACAGGATGCATAAAATCCTATTCATATTTATTTTTTAAAAATCCACTTTTATTTAAAGAGATATGCATAGGATTTAATGAAAAATTTTCTCAAGATATATATTTTGAGAATAAATATGGATTTTTTGTATAGAATGCGTATAATTATTTGCTATATGAAGGGCTGCTGTTGATTTTTCTCACAAGCACACACACAAAACCACACTCTGTTAAGAAGTACAGCTTTGTTAGCTTAATTGCTGTTGATGGAGAAAATATAACAGCTAATGCTCATAAAACCTGTTATAGTTAAACAAGCTGCATTTTATAGGCAACCATATTGAAGCCATTTAAACAGTGAAACGAACTGACAAACTGTGCAGCTTACATGAAACCATTAATGCGTAAATATGCAAACAAACACAAAACTTCCTCAGTTAAGTTTGGCCTAGTAGACTCACACACAAATGACAAAATTACAGATTTCTGTTCTATATATACTGTGTACACAGTATGAATATACACTGCTGGACATGTTTATACACTGTATTTAACTGTTAGACAAATTAAATATTTTAAAATTGTAAAAATATTACAAAATTACGCAATACAGCGCACTGATTCGCTAAAATGGACTTATCGGCTAATGTTCAAATACCACAAGAGCACTTGTCGGCTTCTGCAGTAAAACGTGAACTTGCGATGCCTTGAAAGTGGACAAAACTGGCTTTTTTGACAAAACGTGTTTAGGGTTCAGATCGCGCTATATGTGGAGAATAATGCACGGCAATCAGCTCATTTTTTTTAAAGTGGCGTTTATCGGTTTTTGCAAATGAACTCTTCATATATATATAAAAGCTGACCTTTTGTCATCAGTTACTCCAGTGTTCGTGAGGCAATGTGATTGCGCTTTGGTCTTACCTCATACCCCAACCCGATCAATGCCTATTTCTTCCATGAGGTCAAAGGTCCGCTCACTGCCTAATTTCATGGTTATTTTTTTATGTTGCTTTTTGTTTGTACTTCCTCGCTGGTGTTAATTCATCACGCACACCCACACAAACAAGAGGACACACTTGAAAGTGATTCTAAATCAAAGGCGAATTAAAAGAGAAAAATAGCTGATCTGGTGCACAGATGGATCTTATGAGAGGGCGACCGACTCATTCCAGTGAAGAAGGGAGAGGGAAGTTAAGTGCCACGATAGACATGATATCAGAGTTGTAGGTGGCAACCAGTGACACTGAAAGGAAGACACAGATGGCAGATTTATTATTTTATTTCTTTCACCCACTGCTACGAGTATATCAGACGTTTCTCTCAAGCGCCGGGCAGAACATCTTTGGAAACAGAAGCAAATGTAGTGAAATTCATGCCTTTGAGTGTAAATCTTCAAACTTATAGCTGTGCTACAGGTAACCTTCAGCTTTTTGAACTAATCATGTACCTTACTCTTGAAAATGAACTCAAGTTGGCACTTTTCAGGGCATCACCGACGTTAAGCAACTGGTACACAACCATGGCAGCTGGCATGGGTATTAGAAGTACCCAGCAGACAGCTGGCGATGCTAATCAGTCTCTGTTAGCTGAGGCCGCTAACAAAGGCGATTTGCATAGAACACTAGCAAACCCTCAGAACTAATTGAATCAATACAGGCAAAGCCACGGACGCCTCCCACTAGGCTCTGGCTGGGCATTAATCAATGGCTACCTGGAAACTACAACTGAAATCGGAATCCATAAATGGCTAAATCAGTCAACCACAACAAGAACATAAGTTGAATATAAGGTCTTGCAGACGATGACACAAGAAAGTCTGTGCTTTTGGCCTGTGCTTTACACGAAAATACAGGTCAAGCATTGTTTTAGATTTTTTGTAGTACAATAAAGTTACAAAACAGAACACATTCTTTTGTTAAACTGCTAGATGAAGTACAGCATAATTAAAAAGAATTTAAAGAAAGGCACGTATATAAATAAAAAGAAGGCACCATAGGCGGAGCGTGTATAAAGCTGACTGGGGCTTAGCCTTCCCCTGGCCACAGGGACTTGGTGCAAAAATGCCACTAAATTGGACAAAAATGCCCCTGCACAAACAAATTAAATCTATTGTGTCTGTTGCTAACAAAGTGAATATGAATAGACAGTGTCGATTGCGGCATTAAATTAAGATCTGCTCATGTTGCACCGTATTTCATTTTAGGCGTTTTTACAGTGTTGCGCATTTTAACCAATCACGCACAATTCTGTTGAGCTTAGGAATGCAATGGCCAATCAGAGTCGTTCAGATGAGTCATCGTTGAAACTCATCAGTTTTGTTGAGTGCACGCGCGTTCGCTGACTGAATTCCGGACTCTTGCGAATTCTTTTATCATAAACAACAAAGCGCAGATGTACGCACAATGTAAGTAAGAGATTCATTTCACAGTGTATACAGCTTCAGTGATTATAACGATAGTTTAGTTTTTTTTGAGAGTGCTTAAACTCGCGATAGATCAATGTTAGTGATAATGTCACTTTCTATAATTTATTCACTGTTTGAATAACCGTGGAAAGGTAACGTTACATAATTATCCATTTCTAACGTTTTTATTCAATTGTAAACACGTTAAATACAAATTCAGTCCCATTAAATGGCTTTCACCGTGGACGAAGCGGAGTCCAGCCCGGGGTCGTCACATGTGGTTGCCGCAAGCCCGCCGGACGCTTTTCAGACTGATGAGCTTTGTAAAAATCGTTGCGTTTCAGAAAGGCGGGGCATAGAGGAGAAACAGTAATGTACAGTATGTGGAAAATAATGTGTTTTTTTAACTTAAACCGCATAAACACATTTCATTACGTCAAATACACAAAATAATGTTCTTTTTAGCAACATCATATGACCCCTTTAATACATTTGGCTGCTTTTAGCCTTACCCTGAAGTTGGTTCACCCACCGCCTATGGAAGGCACACATATATAGACGTATTGTTCCCATACAACAATACACCTGATATTCCTGGAAGTCTGCTTTCAGAGTGTTCCAGTCTGCTAAAAAAGCTGCTTGAACCACTTATGGTGGTTCATATCCGGTTTAAACTGGTCTAGCAGATTTCCCACCATGGTCAGATGGTGTTCTGCTTGTTTAACTAGTCTCCTAGCCTTTTTAGCTGTCCAAAACCCCTCTAAAACAATCACATCAGACTAAGAATGTGCAATATATCACTACAATATTGGCTGTCAGTGAATATCAGAGACTTTTTTTTTTTTACTGAATTTGTTATAGAAATCTAATTGCTTATGGTCATTTCCCATTTTTACATTTAGATTACCAATAATATAATAACACTGTTAAATACTAAATAAATAATCTCTAAATAAATATAAAGTTTTCATATTTAATGTAATTTTTTTTAACATTAGTGCTGTGATGACTAAATTCTAGTATATCATTATGATATCGACCAGAACATGAAAATAATTATTAGTATCGTCCAGAATTTTAAGGCAGAAGCTATTTTCACTAAGTGTAAATATAGATAGAGGCTAATTACACTAAGTGCAAATAGCTATAGATTTTATTTACACTATGTTAAAATAGCAGGTTTTTCTGCTATTTACACAACATTTTAAAACAGTACACAATAATAACGTATTGTGTAAATTATATTTTTAATTCAAATTATTAAATGCCACCTTATTAGGACAATAAAGCCCTCACTACACCTACCCGATACTTTATTTTCAACTTTTTGATTATTTCCTTCATTTTTATTGAAAATAAATTCCTTTCCGATGTGATATAATATTTTTAAAAGGCGGATTCAAACCCGGGTCGATCGCATCAATAAGACTACGATAAGCGATTCACCATCTACACCATGGAGCTGTTGTTAAATGATCATCTTTTATAGTGTTGACTAGCCAAATCACATGGTTGGTGGGTCGAGTTAGTGTAAATAGCTTTTGCCAACAAAGTGGGCTATTTTCACTTAATGTAAATAGACACTCCGGAATTTTAATATCTCTCTGCATCCCTATACCTAACAGCTAAGACCTACAAACCACTTTAGTCTGGTTTAAGCTAGTTTTTCTGCAGGGTTGTCTGTTTCTCTGTCTGTCTGTCTCTCTCTCATCCTGGTGTTTCTGTTGTACTGGACACCATATACAGATCCCTGGGGACAAACTAATACATCTCATATAATTGACAGTGTAGGTTCTGTGTCACTTTTAAAACTGAATGTCAGTGGCGTGTGTTTGTTAGGAGGAAGTGCAAAATGGCAATCGATAAACCATAGGAGCAGCCGAGACAAATCCTGCCTATGGAACTGCCGAAACATTCACAAGAATCGCAGGGAAACAGATCTGAGATGGAAAGGCCTTTTTTTCCCCGTTCTGTTCACAATTTCATTTTACAATTTTGAGATATATATTTCCGATTTGTTTTATCTCTTATCTAACATTGGAACATTATGTAACAGGGATGCCAAATCACTACTTCCCTTAAAAGTTGTCATAAAAAAAACATTCATAACCTATTTTACATGCATGATGTCACATATCTCCAATGTGAAAAAAATTAAATCAGGAATTGATTGAAAATGTGGGTGGTTGGTGGGAAGGGTTTGAAAAATAGTGCGATTGGTTACAACATCTAAACAAAATGTTGTTGTAGAACTGGAGCTCAGTAATTGGTGACGTTAAAAATTCTGCGGGATCTACTGCCAACTTAATGCTTTATTGTCGGAAGGGACGAGCACCTCCAATTAGATTACAGGCAATTCCAGGTCACTGCAAGATCGGACTGCAGCCAGATATGACCGCTCTGCAGCGGTCACAACGGCTAGTAGCGCTGTAGATGAATCACACACACCAACACACACACTGCTAACAAGACCCCAAAGGACACGTTTTGAGGCTTTATTATATAACACAGCCTCAGTGAAAACAAGAGCACAATGGAAATACGCTATTAGTCAGCACACCAAGCAGAAAAAACACAAGAGTGGTTTAGGGTTTCTCAAAGTAATGAGAAAAACTGCTCTAGTCTAAAATACGACACACTGCATGTTATATATTTGTGTATAGTACTCTCATGCAAAGAAACTTTTCCTTCATTCTGTAAAGAAAGCCTACTTCAGCAGCACCTCCTCTTCACCTGCCTCCAACATCTCTTTTACCACCAGTTGTTTTGTATCATAAAGATGCAACATTAGAAAGAAAAACGTGTGGTAGAATAAGAGAGGGGGGAAAGACAAGAATAATATTGTTCTCTATTGATCTTAAAGTGGTGTGGCTTGGAAAAAATAACTCATCTATAATAAGAGGGGAAGAATGAAGCAATAATTCAGAGGTATTGAACGCTCCACTGCCATGGGTATTGATCCCCCAGAGCTCTTGCCTTCAGCTCGTACCTGAAGGGGGGGGGGGGATACATGCACCCTCTGGGATGAAGGGGGAGGGATGTGATGACATTCCCTTGCTCATTACTGCAGTACTATAGCAGGAAAAGGATAGGAGTTTTAGTTAAAGATGATCCATACAGTCTTAGTGCTGTCAGAGTCTGTCGCAGTCTGCTCTGATTGGCCAGCTGACCCAGTGCATTGTGATTGGCCGAACACCGCAAGCACTCGTCGGAAATGTAACTCCCCTTACCATAATCGCGAGCTTCATCTTTCAAAATAAATGTGATGACAGTAAATAATGTCATTAGTTTTACCATCAGTTCAAGCCTGAAAGGGGAACAGACACAGTAATGATGCAGTACACAAGCTGCGGTTAAGACAGCTGACTGTGATGTGACGCTGTCTCTCTCTCTCTCTCTCTCTCACACACACACACGCGCACGCGCGCACACACACACACAATGCGCAAAACTCCTCATTTGAACAGTCAATAGCAAATACTTAAACTAATAACAAAACAGTAGCTGATTCAGAAGCGCCAAATTGTCATAGCAAAGTCAGAATTACCTCCTCTCCTAGGTTCACGAAACGGTCGTCCATAAAATGCATTGCTGTTCTGTTGTAAGTAACTTTAAAGATTCCTAAATGCATCTACTTTCGGAAGGCCAAATAAAGTGCTTTTGCTTTCGCCTAGAAACACACAGCGTCTCCCTGACATGCTGCTTCAACACTAACTGCGGTTACTGAAACCACGCCTTCTTTCTTTGCGTGCACATTTGGGCGCATTATGCTACTATTTCCACATAGTGAGGTAGATATGTGGGGGCGTGTTAGAACGAGCCGTTTTAGGGGGCGTGGCAGAGTCTTAACTTTGATAAAGAATATCTCTTTGGTTTTGTGACTTTAGTCTTTGCAACTTCAGGGATCTTATCTATGCACAATCAGCTTGTAACACTCCAAAGAGAAATGAAAACTTAAAATCGCATCATATGACCCCTTTAAGAAAACACACATACATTTATTATTGCTATAGATACATTGTCTTGCTAATTCTATCTCACTAGAGTCGCCAGCTGTTTTTATATGCAATAATATTCAAACATTTGTCTATGATGCATTTTTGCTATTCGCAACTCAGAAGCGAGATCGCGCTCGTGTGGAAGAGCTTCAAGCTCCAAAACAGCGAGATCGCGCTCGTGCGGAGGAGCTTCAGCACTAATTATGATAGAGGAGAGAACTAAACATTCAAACGTCTGCTTACACTTTAGGCCTGTGGCTGTTTTATTAAGCTATTTTTATTTTTTATTTTTTATTTAGATTTTGGCTTCTAAGGATTATAGCCGCGTTTCTTCTAGCGCAACTTTTTTCCCTTCACAGCGGTGCGCATTCATTCCTCCCTAAAACTCAAACTTAAAAGTCAGAATCAGCACAATCGGTGATTGTTGAAAAAAGACCGTCTTATACTGTTGCTAAATTGCGTGACATGTTTGATAATAAAACGTTGAAAGCACAATCCGCACAAGAGACACTGCTCCCCATGCTGAAATGTGTACACGCGACACGCTCCAAAACGGACAAGCTAATTACACTTTGAGCTTCGGGCGCGTCCAAACGATCAAATACACAAAATATGTCAAAATGGCCGGCTTGGAGAGTATTTAATTAAACACATTTTATGTCTTAAGTGGACGAGAACCATTATGCTACTATTTCCACATAGTGAGGTAGATATGTGGGGGCGTGTTAGAACGAGCCGTTTTAGGGGGCGTGGCAGAGTCTTAACTTTGATAAAGAATATCTCTTTGGTTTTGTGACTTTAGTCTTTGCAACTTCAGGGATCTTATCTATGCACAATCAGCTTGTAACACTCCAAAGAGAAAGGAAAACTTAAAATCGCATCATATGACCCCTTTAAGAAAACACACATACATTTATTATTGCTATAGATACATTGTCTTGCTAATTCTATCTCACTAGAGTCGCCAGCTGTTTTTATATGCAATAATATTCAAACATTTGTCTATGATGCATTTTTGCTATTCGCAACTCAGAAGCGAGATCGCGCTCGTGTGGAAGAGCTTCAAGCTCCAAAACGGACAAGCTAATTACACTTTGAGCTTCGGGCGCGTCCAAACGATCAAATACACAAAATATGTCAAAATGGCCGGCTTGGAGAGGATTTAATTAAACACATTTTATGTCTTAAGTGGACGAGAACAGTTGGGAGAAAATCCGATGTGTGTCAATATATTGTCTTAAAGTGGCAGACTGGCGCTTGGACCATCAGTTAATCAAACAACAAAATGCAAAGACAAAATCACTCACAGCTCTTAATCTGAATTACGTTATAGCTTTAATAAGTATAATTACTTAAGTAATTAATAGCTGTAATTACTTAACTTTCTTGTAATACTTAATTACTAATAATTACTTACCTGAACATTAATGTTAGTAGACCTTCATGGAAAAATGAAAGCACTGTTTATTTCATTTCATTTGTAT
>NW_015505218.1:2381572-2381781 GCF_001515645.1 Sinocyclocheilus grahami | reverse complement strand
TAATGTTAGTAGACCTTCATGGAAAAATGAAAGCACTGTTTATTTCATTTCATTTGTATATTTGTTTTATTGTATTTGTCAGTTTGTTTTACTTTGCTTCTTTGTTCATGTTCTTACTGTATCTCGTCTTATGTACAGTATAAAACACTAAACATGCCTGCACACTGGTGCATTTACAAATTGATGTTTTATATTCATTTCATTAAATA
>NW_015505218.1:2373848-2381376 GCF_001515645.1 Sinocyclocheilus grahami | reverse complement strand
TATATATATAAACAAAAAGTACCGATAAGAATACCGTTAAAGTACCGAATCGATAAGCAGTATCGGTAAGAGTAGTAATACCGTTAAAACCTTAACGATACCGATCCCTACTGACACACCACTGGACCTGCTGATTGTGGAATACAATCATTTATTTTCTAGCTGTTATTCCATCAATTTGATTTCATTCAATGTTTTTTATTTAATTCAATTAGTTTGATTTGATTCAAACACTCTAAAAAGAATGTTTTAGTGAAAGACAATCTAAAATATACCATGTTAGTGCTGCTAGAGTGCCTGGTCTGGTGGTTCTTGAATAGAATTGATTTTGTTATGCATTTGATGAATTTACTTTGATTCGATAATGTTCAATTTGCTTTTATTTAGCTAGATTCAGTTTGTTTGAATTTGATTCAAAAATTGTTTTTTAGAATAGAATCAATTATAGATCTGATTAATTCGCTTTGACTCAATAACGCTGAATTCGATTTTGTTTTGATTTGATTCAAACGCTGGTTCTACAATAAAATTTATTCTGTTATATATTTGATTCTTTAATTAGATTTGCTTCATTTGATGTGTTCAATTCGATTATTATTTATCATTTTATTTAAAGACTCAGTTTTATTTGAACGTTTTAAAAAAGAATGTTAAAAAACAAAACTTAAAGGGATAGTTCACCCAAAAATGAAAATTACCCACCTACTTGTTTTTTTTCCAAACCTGTAAGTCCTTCGTTCATCTTCAAAACACAAATTAAGAAATCCAAGAGCTTACTGACCCTCCACAGACATCTTAGGCTACATTTACACTAGTGCGTTTCTGTTTTAAAACGCATAACTTTTGCTACAGTTACGCCTATCGTTTACACTACTCCGGCGTTTTCGACCCTCAAAAATGGAGACTTTAGAAAATGCTGCAGACCCTGTTTTAGTTTAAAAACGCCGGGGTTGCATTTCAGTGTAAATGAAGCAAAACGGAGACTTTTGAAAACGATGGCGTTGCTGCCCACATTCGCTCTGCGTATCCTTGATGACCGTGTAAACGATAACATCATGCTCATAGTTGTATATGTATAGGTAGATTCCCCATTCGACGGCTCCAAGCACACAGACACATCCGCAATCTAAATAATAGGGTATCTACCTCTACATATCTATGGTTGTACCTGCATAAATGGTCATGTGACATGCGTTTTCGGCTGTGTAGTGTAGACTGAGATTGTTTCTAAAACGCAGTGAAAACGCCAATGTAGACAAGGTTTTAAAATGAAAATGCACTAATGTAAACAAGGCCTTAATTTGTGTTCCGAAGATGAACAATTATGTTCATAATTGTTTGTGTTCCGAAGGTGAGTAATGAATGACAAAATGTTCATTTTAGGGCGAACTGTCTCTTTAACATGGGAAGTAAGGCAACAACTCAACGGACAAAAAAGCAATTCATTCACAAATCCCTTTTAAGATCTATTGAATCAATGAATTGAATGAATCTATTGGATTTCGTGTGGGTTTGGCTCGACTGTAGAGTGAGTGTATGCGCAATAGGCAATTACGTACCCAACTACTACCCATCACGCCACTTTACTATGCTCAAATTAAATGAGGACTTACCTCATGCTTCCCTGTCTCCTCTTTCCACACTGTCCATCTACTCACAACATACCCTCGTCTAGGTCATTATAGTGAAATATGATGAGGCCTGGATCTGCCCTCATGAAATTTCAATAAGAATTGATCTCTGTGATTGCAAGAGATTCTTCTCAGACAGCGAGGGATATAAATAAGTGATACGCACAGTGTGGGGGTATATTTGCTCATTAATTTATTGTCAATGATGTTCATATCAGTGGGACAGTATCAGCCCATCGTTCTGTGCTGACAGCTCACAGATGTTGCGGCAGTGGCACTATTCATCGATCCTGCTTTCTCTTTGTGGACACTAGTAGACAATGTTTGCACAGGCTCATGATAATCTCTGTTTGGTTTGGTTAACATCCAAATTCCTTACAAATCCATTAAGTTCAGATACATTAGACCAGGTAGATATATGATATATATACTGCAGCAGATGTGTTGGATTGTTTGCCATCACCATGCTAGCACGTTCAAACCGATATTTTTTTTAACAACTCCCTTCTGAAACATTTTAGGCCGCTAAATTAGCTAGTAGCACAGTTAGATACTTCTCTCACTTAGGCTATTTTTGGCTATTTAACCGCTAAAGCTACCAAGGGAGAGCTATAAACCAACATCCCTTTGCAAATTGATGCCATGTGGTATTAATACGAGGAAAACAATAAAACAGTTTGAAGAAGTGGCGTTAGGCCAAGCTATAAATACTAACCGTGTGGTTAGCGCTTGTTTCGCATGTAGTGAATACTGCACTTGGCTACAGTGAAAAGTTAGGCCAACAACAATCCCACTTCCCCATTTTGGGAAGAGAACTTTTCGTACAGTAGAGATATTTAAATAGTTGAAGAGCTTCATTCTCCTTCTCTCAAGTTTGTCCCTTGTTAGACCCTTGAAGGATTCTTTCCTCTTTAGAAACTGACTTTATATCTCTCAATGCCCTTGATATCTTTGTGTTCTTTTAAGTGAGTGTTAGAGGATGTGGTGACCAAATCAAAAAGTATATCAAATTGGAAACTCATATACTCTTGAGGGACACAATGACCCGCAGTATCAGCCTGTGTTGAAAGTGGACAAAAGGTTCTTTCATAAGAAACAGTTTCTTCAAAAACACAGTTGGGACTAGGGTTATTTTTCTAAAGGCGTTTGGAACGCGACTCAAGAAATATTGTGGTTTAAGAATGCATGATTGCCATTGTATGTACAGTATGTATGTATTTAGTGACACTACTTTAGTGTCACTTCATACATATGAATCATTTATTTATTGATTGTTTGATTTATTTTAATGAGCAGGCACACAGTGACCCCACAAGTTTGAAAGTCACACTTAAAAATGCATGATATTTATTTATTAATGCATAATTTGATGAATAAGTGTCACAAAAAGTTTTAATATAATATAATATAATATACATTGAAAAAATATAATTTGCTTTGATTAATTATTAATAATCCGTATTAATTAATAACAATAATTGTTGTTTTTATTGTTATTTATTACATGCATATTATCATATATTTAATACAAAATGGGGTTATATTATATTATACTATATTGCATTACATTTATCTACTGTAGTTGTTCATGCACAATTAATCATAAATACATTGCTTGACATTTCTAACTCTTTTGGTGTAGTGGCCCACAAAAAGCTTTTGAATACACAACAAATCACACTTTAAAATGCATGAATGTCATTAGATTAGATGCAAAATATTATTTCATTGAGATTGGTACCAAGATATCAATTCATTAAGACAATTCCTAGTGAAAAACAAATCCTAATGTTTTATCTTTCCCCACACATCTTGAGAACCCATTTGTCCCCGCCCCCCTCTCTCTCTCTCTCTCTCTCTCTCTCTCTCTCTCTCTGCCGCTCTGTCGACCTCTGGGTCTCTCGGTAAGTGAATGCTTTCCCCAGGCTGAGTGAGAGGATTGGATACAATGTAGAAATCAATGGCAATAAGAGAGGAGTGAAGTGCTCCTGACACATACAAGCATGTGAATGTGTTTGAGAGCGCACTGACTCATCCATCTCCATATCACTTTATTAACAGATGCCCGCACACAGAAATACACACACACGCCAGCTTTCTTTCTCCTTCATCCAGACAGGTTTTTAGATGAATTAGATATTATCAACCAACATTTCCGAGGAACTGTATAACGAAAGGTAATTTATTGCTGTAATAACTGTGAACAGCAGCACTTCATTACATCATTATATGTTATATAACCTATATAACCTACATGCTCTTAATTGCCAGGCGCTAACTTCAATATAACTTAAACAGAATTTACAGTATCTTAACCATCTGCTCCAACCGACAGGAAAGTACCTACGTTTCATGCCCCAGTAGCCCCTAACACTCCCTCACACTCAAACTGTCCAAACCACTCTCTCTTTCTCTCTTCCTCTTTTCTCTCTTTCTTCTCACACATCCATCCTTCAACAGCCTTGGGACCAGACACTCATGTTATATATGAACGTTTTGCAATACATACATATTTTGGGCTTAATCGGATGCCATTTTTGGATCCCATGAACACTGAACCACATGCTAACCAAAACACAGAGGGCAGCGAACAACTTGGCACCTGTAAAACACAAGCTGTTATGAATATAAGACGAATATAGGATGACTCTGTAACATCTTTCATGTAATGTTCCACTGTATGTTACAGTAAATGCTTTGCACAATGAAAAAGTAATTTTTGCTATTTATTTATTAGATGTAATAAAGAATTTAAGATATACTATAATATAGTAAATATTAATGTAATATAATATTAATAATAACAAAATATAATATTTATGAATATAAAATTTTAAATATGAATTTATATAAATATTTTATCCTTATTAAATTTTTTTATTTTTTATAATTAATATATTTTAATTAATATTATTTATTAAATGTCATCTTCATATTACAAAATGTTATAATATAATATAATATAATATTTAGCTATATATATATATTTTTTATGTCTCTTTAGAAAATGTAGTTTGTCTGAGCTGGTTAGAACTGTCTTGAATGTTAATGCCATTAGGAGTTTGTGTTTGGTCCCCTACTTCTAAGCAGGCTCTCAAAACTGTGGCACTTCACAAACAAAGTGCCATCATGAGCAGATATTCTACATCCATTTTCTGTCCATTACAGGAGCAAATGGTGTCAGATAGCTTGTTAATATCTCTCCTGTCCTCCATCTCATCCCTCGCTCAGATTGAGTGACAGGCTTTCGTGTTTTTGACAGCATAAAGACTTTATGCAAAATAATTGCTGCGTGAAACGTAAAACATAAACGTCCTGCGATTACACACTATACGCGCTTGCTGCACTTAACATGGGCGTACAACAATTCCCAACCATTTTAAACGACTTCCATTAGAACTGTTGTATATATTATTATTGCTCTCTCTGAAGAGTTATCACTCTAGGTTGGAGTGAATTTTGTGTATATTTAGAAAAAAATGATAATGCAACAACTAAATGTCCATGTTCAATTCTGTTCCAAAAATATGCTAAGCCTTTTATTCTTTGCAGCACATTAAAAGGAGAAAAATGTAACCAGTCTTCTAAAATTACATCAAAAGTGATGGATTTGTCTCTTTTGTTTGTGTCCACAGCTCTGAATGAACCCACCATAGACTACGGTTTTCAGCGGTTACAGAAGGTGATACCTCGGCATCCAGGAGACCCTGAACGCTTGCCAAAGGTACGAAATCGACAAAGAGTTAATAGGGTCAAAATGAGTTATAGAAGCATCAACGGAAATGTGCTGTTGAAATGAGGTGTTTGTTCAGGTGTTTGTGTTATATATTATCATTTTAAATAGTTTATCTGAATCTCTATTTTATATATAAAATATATAACTGATTAATTTTGCAATTGGGTTAATTGCATAACTCCGTTGAACTAACAGGTTTATCAAGAATGCATGGGCTGAATCATGAACCCTTATACAGCTGTATGCATTTCATCTGACATTCCTCTATCACTATTAAGTGCTTCCAGATCCTCTGTCCTTGATTTAGAAAGAGTGCTACAGCATTAGCTATAACATCAAAGTAATGAGACTCACTTATTAAGGACTGATATGGCGAGCTGGCCTCTGTTATGTCATCATTGTCTTGGTGATGAAACTCATATGGTAATAATTCTGCTTGGATGAACATTAGAGTCTGTTGCAAAAGGACAGAAAGAGTTGCATCATGAAAAAAAAACAGTCTTGCTGTTTTACTTCCACATGTATACAGAGCCATGTTTGCATGTGTTGTGTTTGTTGTGAATGAATCATCTGAGTGTAACAGGTACTCTGCATAGTGCTTTATCTGGTTTTCAGTTTGGGCCAATTTGGTCTTAATGAAACCGTGCTTTTAACTGTGTAAATAGTCCAAATAAGCTAGCGTCACAGATGGAGGAGGTATTTGGTTTGCTGGAACTGTAGAAATATGACATTCTTTGTTCAATCACTATGATTCACAGTTCAAATCCCAGTTATACCGGGACTAGGTCAGGTGTCAGAAAACACTGGCTTAGATTTCACCAAGCACAACATGTTCCTGGATCAACTTTCTTGTTGGTTCTGGAACAACATTCCTGTCGACAAATCTTTTATTTTTTTAGGGTTTCGGGTCAGACCTCAGCTTAGGCCTGAGGTTTGGTTCTCAAGCAACATTCTGGCATTTTGATTCAAGTATATAATATAATATAATATAATATAATATAATATAATATATACATCAAATGATGAAAATGTAATTAATAAATTAATAGCAAAATTTACTGAAAGGGTATTTAATGACAAGATTATTTTATATTATATTTGTAATATATATACAGTGGGGCAAAAAAGTATTTAGCTATGATGAAAATTACAGGCCTCTCTCATCTTTTTAAGTGGGAGAACTTGCACAATTGGTGGCTGACTAAATACTTTTTTTCCCCACTGTATATATAATTTCATGTTAAGCAAATATTTACTCTGGTTATTTCCTTATGTTTTGACACTTTTATCCTTTAGGCATTAGAGAATTGTAATTGTAAACCTTATGAATGTAAGTTTTTCATTGTCCCCTTGATTATTATATTATATTATATTATTGTAACGGGGCGACTGAGACGAGAGACGTGCGGATCCATCTGCAAAGCTTTATTCCAAATACATATTCAAAACAGACAAGGGTCGGACAATGACAAACAGGTATTTAGAGGACAAGACAGAAGAGTGATCCAATTAACAGGCGTAGGTCGATCAACGGCGAACATAATCCAAAGGATGAGGCAGGTGAGTAATCCAAAAACAGATAGTAATCCAGGCGAGGTACGAACAAAATCCAAACAACAAGACGAGAAAGAAATCCAAGACAGGCAGGTTATCAGGAACAGACAATCAGGCAAAACTAGACATTACGATACAGGACTAGAACTAGGAACTAGCCTAAACTCAGACAGGATACTGGCTCCGTAAAGTGCTACCACTAGGAAAGTGATAAACGCAGTCAATACTCGGCAATTAAAGAAGGATTTGAGTGGTTGTTATATAGTGTGTGTGTGTGATTGGCTGCAGGTGAGTCCAATCAGTGCAATGGAGTATGGGAAATGTAGTCCAGGGTGACATGCAACAGTTTGTGTGGTGTGAGAGTCAATGTAATGAGAAGGCAACCTCTGGTGGCGAGCAGACGGAAAACCACGGACCGGATTCGTGACAATTTATTATATTATATTATATTACATTACATTACATTACATTACATTACATTACATTACATTACATTACATTACATTACATTACATTACATTACATTACATTACATTACATTACATTACATTACATTACATTACATTACATTACATTACATTACATTACATTACATTACATTACATTA
>NW_015505218.1:2319396-2362995 GCF_001515645.1 Sinocyclocheilus grahami | reverse complement strand
ATATATATATATAATTTCATGTTAAGCAAATATTTACTCTGGTTATTTCCTTATGTTTTGACACTTTTATCCTTTAGGCATTAGAGAATTGTAATTGTAAACCTTATGAATGTAAGTTTTTCATTGTCCCCTTGATTATTATATTATATTATATTATTGTAACGGGGCGACTGAGACGAGAGACGTGCGGATCCATCTGCAAAGCTTTATTCCAAATACATATTCAAAACAGACAAGGGTCGGACAATGACAAACAGGTATTTAGAGGACAAGACAGAAGAGTGATCCAATTAACAGGCGTAGGTCGATCAACGGCGAACATAATCCAAAGGATGAGGCAGGTGAGTAATCCAAAAACAGATAGTAATCCAGGCGAGGTACGAACAAAATCCAAACAACAAGACGAGAAAGAAATCCAAGACAGGCAGGTTATCAGGAACAGACAATCAGGCAAAACTAGACATTACGATACAGGACTAGAACTAGGAACTAGCCTAAACTCAGACAGGATACTGGCTCCGTAAAGTGCTACCACTAGGAAAGTGATAAACGCAGTCAATACTCGGCAATTAAAGAAGGATTTGAGTGGTTGTTATATAGTGTGTGTGTGTGATTGGCTGCAGGTGAGTCCAATCAGTGCAATGGAGTATGGGAAATGTAGTCCAGGGTGACGTGCAACAGTTTGTGTGGTGTGAGAGTCAATGTAATGAGAAGGCAACCTCTGGTGGCGAGCAGACGGAAAACCACGGACCGGATTCGTGACAATTTATTATATTATATTATATTACATTACATTACATTACATTACATTATATTATATTATATTATATTATATTATATTATATTAATTATATTATATTACATTATATTATATTATATTATATTATATTATATATTATATTTAGATTGTGTATGAGCTATTAGATTAATATTACATTATTTGGCAGCGGCTATTTAAGATAAGTGAAATAGCAGTATTTTCTTAGCAATATGCTATTTACACAAAGTGCACATAGCTATAGATTCTATTTACACTATGTTAAAATAGCAGGATTTTCTGCTATTTATATTGCAAATAGTGGCAATTTTCTGCACCTCAGCTAGGAAAGTGATAAAAGCAATCAATACTCGGCAATAAAAGAAGGATTTGAGTGGTTGTTATATAGTGTGTGTGTGTGATTGGCTGCAGGTGAGTCCAATCAGTGCAATGGAGTATGGGAAATGTAGTCCAGGGTGACATGCAACAGTTTGTGTGGTGTGAGAGTCAATGTAATGAGAAGGCAACCTCTGGTGGCGAGCAGACGGAAAACCACGGACCGGATTCGTGACAATTTTCTATTTACACTATGTTAAAATAGCAGGATTTTCTGCTATTTATATTGCAAATAGTGGCAATTTTCTGCACCTCAGTTTTGTAGTATATTATAAAACAGTATGCAAGAATAACGTATTGAGTATAAATTATCATTTTAATTCAAATTATTAAATGGATGCCACCTTATTGGGACAAAAGCCCTCCCTACACCTCCCCGATACTTTATTTTCAACTTTGTGATTATTTCCTTCATTTTTTTTTTTTAAATAAATGCCTTTCCGATGTGTTATGAGATTTGAAAAGGGAGAGAAAAAAAAATCGGCAAAAGGCGGATTCGAACCCGGGTCGATCGCGTCAAAAAGACTACGATACACACTCTTCCATCTACGTCACTGGAGCTGTTGTTTGAGAAACGTCTTTTGTAGTGTTGACTTCTGTTAGTGAGTGGAGTTAGTATAAACAGACACTCCGATATTATTTTTAATCTCTGGCAAATTATATGTTGATGAGAATCAACCTGTCAGAGTCTTTCTCTAGACCACCACCTTTCTCTAGCCTTAAAATAGGATTGTTTGATGGGAATATTATTCCATGATGCTGTTTCAGGAAGACAGTTGGCAAAATCACAGAAACTTTCAAAATTCCCTTTCTACATTCGTCTTCTGTTTAGAGCGTTGAGTGTATTTTGCTTGTTCATTTCACAAGTGTGTATGTTTGGTGCTGTGAGCTTATTGTATATACATGTGAGTGTTTGTGTGTGTGTGTGTGTGTGAGTTTAAGAGAGCGGGCACCCAGAGGTGATCCATCATGGTGAAGTCAGCTGTCCAGCGGTGCCTCCCGGCAGGTCAGCGATCGAAGTCTCCGCTGGCCGGACTTTATTATTGCTCCAGCACCAGTAATTGAGTCATTTGAGTGGATGTGTGTGTGTGTGTGTGTGTGTGTGTGTTTGAAAGCAGGAAGATAAATTATTCCAGCACACTGGCACCTCTGACATTCAGAACAGTGTTGAGCTCAATGAAGAGGTCGAACATATGGAGGAACAGAGAATCATACATAATCTCTCGCTCTCTCTCCATCTCTCTGGTCTTGGCTGCTGTCCCATTGGCAGCGGCGGCACCACACACACACACGCTCTGTTCCTCTCCGCCCCATCGATTTTCTCGTCCTTATTGAGGTAATAACAGTTTGTTGACGGGGTTCTCTTTTCAACTGCTCACCTCAATCATACCAGCCAAACACAGGGACGCCCAGAGACTGGCACACACACACTCACTCACACACACACAGATCTAAATGAAGACATGCCATAGACTTCCACTGTTTTTATATAAAGCTGATTTACAGACAAACTGTAAACAAAAGCTAAACTTTTTAGAAATAAAATAATTTTTGCTTAGGAAGCTACTGTATGTTTACAATACAATGAATCTACTGTAAGCAGATTGATAGCGTTTTTATGTATGTAATGCATTTTATAGAACTAAAATGTATGTAAGATATTTTTTATGTATGGGTTGTTCATGCAAAATTCATACAGCAATGTGAAATGGTCACTTTTAATCAGTTTTTGGAATGTGATACACCTGATTAAGCAATCATTTTCTGTACAATATATGCAATATAATCTGTCTTTGTTTCTTACACATTTATCAGTCATTAGAGATATAATTTTGGACATTTCCCCCCCCCAGTTCATTTTTTTGAGTGTTTCTCCTATCTAAACCTCTCAGTTTAGTGTCCTATAGCGGCTGTAATGTTTTCAGTTCAAAGCCAGACAGACCTGAGAAGCTCAGACGGACAGACGGTGTAGTAGCCCGTATGAAAGGATTAGAGAGGATAACAGAAGTTTGAATGCTCTACTGGACATTTACATTGACAATGAGATCTGACACAACCTGCCCATTTTGGAGCCTTTATTGATCAGTTTTTAGTATTTGTTTTCTTAAGGAAGTTGCTCCAGTGCTGCATGACTTTATAGCTTCCATGGACACAAAAAAACTATGTTAAAGCATTTCAATTTAATCATAAAAACTCCAAAAGAAGACAAAAATCATGATATATAATATCCAAAAGACGGTGCCATACAGTAGCTTAGCCTTAGAAAAAAAAAGTCATTATTTGTAATAAATTTAGAGAAAGGTCTCCTATGATCTTCATGCTAGCACATGTTTTCAAAGGCCACAGTTTCATCTCAGTCCATTTCATTTTTCTATGAAATTTCCTATTTTCTATGATCTAAAATCTGACTTTAAACTGACTTATAAAATAAGTTAGATTTTTTTTTAATGGAACCATTTATTAAACCTTTAGACAAAGTCAAAACAAAGTTTGCATATGTGTTTTTTGAGTTTCATATTTGCCTGTTACATCAGGTACATCTTTTATAGTTCAATACTATACAGGAGAATATGGAGCTTGAGAAGGAAAAAACTATGAACTATTATAAAATTATATATATACATACATGCATATTGTCATATACTATTATAAAAGACTAAAAAATGTATCCAATTTGTTGCAGATGTAGTCATTCATATGGCCAAATGTAAAATAAAATGAATAGCTTGCAATGTAAATCAATGAGATCTTGATAACTACTTAACATGCATACATAAAATCAAATCAGTTGTCACTATGTATCTCCCAATAATGTTTTAGTAAAGGGATATTTAAATGCTTAGTTTTATGATCAAAGCTTTGTACTTTTTATTTTGGACAAAACATATAATGCAACGCAATGCAATAATGATCTAGAGGACTTGGCTTTATAGGGTTAAATAAATGGCAGGTTTTAGGAAATATAAACTAAAAACCTTTCCGGTAAACCAAATTTGCTGATATCATTGTATATGAAGCTTATGATGTCATCATCTGCTGATGTCTTGCTGCATCAGAGCTGATCTAATCAACACTGTGAACAAATGCAGAACAGTAAATGGCTTTATCAAAATGATCTGAACATGTTATACTACTTCCTGTAATGTGAGGCACAGTCATGTAATGTTGCGATAATCATCGGTTTTTGAAGGTGTTGACCAGTAAGGATAATTATGGATTGTCTTTAACTTATAGTTGTGTTTGATTTCCAGTTTTGTCATGATTTCCATGTTTTCATTCATGTGGGTTTGATGATTTCTTAACCGAACTGATCACTGTTTGAATTTTATGGATGAGTCTTAGTACCTGGTCCAAAGGCATAGGAAAACATATTACATTTGTGATGTATAGAGCTCAGTGTTTCTGCTATACAGTATTCATCATCGACCTCTGCTCCTCATCTTTTCCGCTGAATTTGATTGATGTTTTGGCTGAACTCGCACATACTGGGAATTCACTGCCTCCAGGCCGCCCCACGTTCATTCGGGCCCTTTCGCTCGCCAGTATCCCACACGCTGGGCTGCAGAGGGACTCTCCTCCGCCTCCTCACTCTCGCTGCAGGATCTATCGCTCTAACAGCTCCCCGTGACGATAATGAGAGGTTAACACAGTGCCAGCACGGCCATAATTGAGTGAATTTAGCACCTTGGACAGCGCACTAAAACTCCTCATTGCTTGCCTGACCCCCCGTCAAGTTTTGTTTGTGCGTTTGTGTCCATGTGTGTGTGTGTGTGTGTGTGTGTGTGTGTGTGTGTGTGTGTGTGTGTGCGCGGTGCGACACACCCCAGGGCTGATTGGGAGGCAATATGTTCCAACACAGCGCTCACACACACATGCTAAGGGGTAAGATCCTGGTGAAGGTTGCATTCAGAGGGGGGAGCAATTTTCTGCCTGTCACTCGGTTAGCTGGAGCAGCGCCCTTCTGCATTAACTTCTCCCAAAGACCTCCCACTCAACGGGACATTCAAACATCCAACAACAGTACCCTTATGAAAAAAAAACATGAATTTTAATTGCATGTGAAATTAAAGGGCCTCATTATTTTGTATATATGAGCAGAACCAATTTCTTTGTAAATTGTTTGTAAAACCATTAATTCATTTACATTTATGTACATTATATTTACATTTAGCATAAGATTGATTCTATGTACAATTTAGATTTATGACTGATTAACAAAAAGTTGTTATTGTTGAGTTGTTTTATTTATATAATTATGAATTAATATTTATAATTATTTTTGCAAAAATATTTTTTCAAATGATTTACATTCACAGGAATGGAACCGTTTATGATTAAACGTTTCATGAATTCAACAACTTAGATAAGAAATGTTAAATATGTAATGCAACAATTTATATATAAATAGTTCTACTTTGCATTTCAATAATGCAATCATGTACATAAGGCTGGTTTTATAAACGATTTACAGTTATGCCAATGCAACATTTAACAGAAGAATTGTTTTACAAACAATTTGCATTTGTATCAATGCACCAATCAATGTAAGAATGGTTTTATTCACATTTTGCATTTCTATTAATGCAACATTTAATGTAAAAAGTTAATTTCTAGTTGGTTTTATGATTACATTTATTACATGCAATAATTTATGTAAGAATGGTTTTCAATTCTGGAATGACTTTGTATATATATCAATGCAACAATTAACACAAAAATGTTTTAATTAAAAAAAAAACTATTTACATTTATAACAGTGCAATTCAGAACAATTGAAGAAATGTTTTATGAAAAAATATATTATTAGAGTTTTTGTTTGCTTCTGTTTAATGAATGAGGCCCAGTGTGTGAAAATATTTAATCATCATTTGAGATTTAAAAGTTTCACATGTAAAACATTGGTAATGAGTTTCAAAATCACACAAAAGTTGCCATTTTTTAAAATGTAAAATTCATGTGGTTTTTCCATAAGGGTATTTTGACTTATTGCATTTGATTTATGAGAGATGTCGAATGACAAACCTACATGATGTGATCCGTATTGCATCATTAATTCATTGTTTGTGAAAATTTGTTCAAAACACAGGATTTCGTGTCTCAACTTTTACTGGCCAAGACAAGCGCGCGCGTTTGGTGCACTTCTCCCATGCTAGTTTGATAATGTGGAGATGTTGCACAAGCCACATAATCACATTATTAAAGCTACACAAAAGTCACTAATGTTTTCCAGCCATTGCACTTAAACAATCATGACACCCGTTGTCCTTCTTCCCCATCATGTGACTGCGCAGAAAAGCATATGTTAAAGTAATTACTTCTCATTAGCGGGAACACATCGATTCCATCTCTGATGTACCGTCATCGCAAGAGCTCTTACGAGAGCTTGCTCTCCGCTGAGTTATTGCCCAGTACTGTGAAACCGAGTGACCTTCTCTGCAAACATAGATTGCATTGTCCTTCCTCAACGCAAAGCAGATGTTTGCTGAAATACTGCACTTTTTCATCCTGACAGACACAGAACAATTGAGCAAACATCAGCTCCATGTGTTCCACTTGGCTGTGATCGCCGATGTTATTAAACGGAAATTCAACCCTTTTTCATCTGTGAAAGAGAACAACATCACATTGTATAGTTACAAGTGACAAGTATTATGGATTGTAAATGTATATGGATTGAACTGAGGATGAAACTGGTTCTCAAACTTTATTTTATCATTAATATTTCCTTTGTTTGTTGTGCATACAGGAAGTGATTTTGAAGAGAGCAGCAGATCTGGTGGAAGCACTTTATGGAATGCCTCATAACAACCAGGTGAGGAAGAAACTCCTTGATTATCATTGATAAATGACAGTTGCACAAATTCCCTTCACTAACAGTTGACTGTTAACACTTGTTGAAAATATATGGGTGTTTATATTTGTATTTTTGAATAAAATGAGTGATTACTTTGTTTTTCTAAGGCTACTTTCATAAACAAGTATACTAACTTTTGAAGGAGAAAAATTTTAGTGTCAAAATAGTTAGCCAAGAAGGACATGAAATCACAACGGATGTAATTTGTGTTACATATTTAAATTAGTGCTGTCAAACGATTAATCGCGATTAATCGCATCCAAAATAAATATTTTTGTTTGAGTAATATATGTGTGTGTACTATGTATATTTATTATGTATATGTATGAGTACACACACATACAGTATATATTTTGAAAATATTTACATGTATTTACATGTAATTTATATATACATATATATAATATAAACTGTATATATAAACGTAACATATTTTTAAATTATATACATGCATGGATGTGTATTTAAATAGACATAATAAATATACACAGCACACACACGTATACTATGTCAACAAAAACGGTTATTCTGGATGCGATTAATCGCGATTAATCGTTTAACAGCACTAATTTAAATTAATTTAAGACAATACATATCAAAATTGTTCATTTTTATTTAGGTTGTAACAATTTTTTTACTTTTTGTTGCATTTTCATATTTTATTATTGAAACTCTGACACAAGAAAAATGTTAACAATAACATATAAAAAGCATTTGAAAAGTAGAAAAAAATAGTCATAATATAAATTTTTTTATTTGACTTTCATATAATGCAAAGTTAAATAGATTTTTTTTTTCTCCCTAGAAATTCAGTTGGCTATAAGTAACTTTGCAAATACATGTCAACTATAAATCTCATTAGAGTATTAGTAGAGTATTTGACTGTCAGGTTAGGTTTAGTAGAATAAGTTGACATGCACTTGCAAAGTTACTTCTAGCCAGCAGAATGTGTGTTGGGGAAACATCAAAATAAAGTCTTAGCAGATATTAAGCTAGTGGACATTTAGTTGCCAAGTTGCTTATAGTAAACAGAATGTCAAATAGCGACCATCAAAATAAAGTGTTGCCAAAATCAGTCAATCAAGTTGAAACAACATCCACATATGCTATGAAAGTGTTCAATTGTGAGAGATGATGGCTCATTTTTCCTTAGGAAATCATTCTTAAGCGAGCAGCAGACATTGCTGAAGCCCTGTACAATGTGCCACGAAACCATAACCAGCTCACCGGCCTCACCAACAGCTCCGTCCATGCAAGCATGATGGGCGTGAACTCCTTCACTGGACAGCTCGCTGTTAACGTCTCAGAGTCGTCTCAGGGTGGAAACCAGGGTGAGATGTTATTCTCTTGCTTTTTCCCTCTTCACAGACATACACACACTTGATATATAGGATGAAGTTTATCAAAGCTGAATACTGCCACACTACTTTAACATAAGGCTAAGTTGAAGTTTTCTCTGTGTCCGGCCGCAGGTTTCAGTCGTAACACGAGTAGCGTATCACCACATGGATATGTGCCCAGTTCCACCCCTCAGCAGAGCAGTTACAGTACGGTATCCACCAGCATGAACGGCTACGGCAACAGCGGCATGAACAACCTGACCGGCTCCCCGAGCTTCCTGAACGGCTCTGCCGCCAACTCGCCCTACGCAAGTTAGTATTGAGATGTGATATTCTATATATTCTTCCTTTCTTTCAGAAAACACAAAAGGAGATGTTTAGCAGAATGTCCAAGCTGCTCTTTTCCAATGAAAGTGAAATGATACAATTTCACTTTAAAAGTACTTTTTATTTTAATAAAAAAATAAAACATTTATTTATATATTTTTTAAAAGCACACAAAAAAACATTTTTTTTTTTTAAATTTGAACATTTCGAAGTTATAAATAATTAGAAATAATGTTATTATTAATTGGAGTACATTTTACAAGAAAATACTACTTTAGTCTTTCCACTTCAAAATTTCACATTTAATTTAATGTGGCACCTGCCATTTCTTTGTAATTATTTGTAAAATTTACTAGCAATTACTAGAAATCTTTTTTTGTGTGTGTGTGTGTGTGTGTGTAGTCTGCATGGCCCATGTATTATATTTCCATGTTATCTGAAGCCATATGATTGCTTTATGTCAGGAACAGATTGACATTTTTAATTTGAATAAAATCTTCCCTCTGCTGTAGCTTTTAAATCTGACTTTCACTTGAAGACATGTGACAAAATGTGATGTCAAGACGTCAGACCTACTGTGACATGCTTTCGTGTGCAATGTTTAAATACATGCAAGTGTAAATGAGCGATAAAATCCATTCAAAAGGCATATAAAATACAGTATTTTGGAACTATTGGTGAAATTTGACAGTTGAAGTGTTTAATTCGCATGCTCCAACAAGCCCTTGTTTCCAAACAAGCTTTTGTCTTTGATGCACAATCATTGCAGGAAGTCTGACAGTATGGGCCTTTAGGTCTGATAGAATTCCCAACTGAGAATTCCCACAATGCTCTGCAGTCTATATTCAACAGCTCTTTAAAAGTCTCTCCTCACTCGCTCTCTCTCTCTTCTGTTCACCTGCCAGTGCCACCTCACTCCAGCTGTTATTTATTGAGCTAATACTTAATTGCTTGCTCTTTCCAATTAACCATGCGAAAGTGAGCCAGAGACAAAAGAATTTGGAATATTCCAAGAGTGATGTGTTTGTTTGCTTAATTATGACTTGAGCAGTGAGGGTGTGTGTTCGGGGGGTTGGGGGCCAATCTGATATTAAATCTTAAAAAAGGCGAGACGAGCAGCACGCGAAACTTTGACACAAACATCCCGTGCAAAGGAAAAGAAAGCAATCAGGAATTTGGCAATGCAACCCTGCCCACTCTATCCTCTGATGACTCTGGTCTTCTTTACAAAAACAGGGTTTTATTGCCTCTATCAAATTTAAATTCCATTTTGGCCTGTGTATTAAACACTGTTAATTAAATCAATAAAGTAATTGAAGGGGCAACACTTCAATTTCACTGCTAACATCCAGCAATGTTAACAAGTATTATAAAAGGCTCACTGACTCCATCAGACACTTCCAATCAATCGCAGAGACCCCGGTTAAGCTTCCAGTTTTCATGAATTGATTAGTTAAGACTTGATGAATGGATTCTGCCTTTGTTATAAGGTTTCAACTGAACTAATCTGACAACTTCAATTTTTAAATCCTTATTAAATATTAAAACCAATACAGCTGAGTTTCAAACATGGCAAAATGTTGAGCATGTCACAAGACATCAGCCTTCAAATGGCTTACTTAGTTGTCGCCTGTATTTTAATCGGTAAAATGTTTAGCATCAAAATTTGTGTTTAAGAAATAAACACCCTAGTGAAAAATAAATATACTAAAATATATTTGAAATATGTGTATTTCATGCTGGGTATACAACAAATACATTGTATATTTATGTACTTAATAAAAATGCCCTGCATTTGTAATTTTGGTATACTAAGTTTGTATACTTAAAGGGGTCATATGATGTTGCTAAAAAGAATATTATTTTGTGTATTTGGTGTAATGAAATGTGTTTATGCGGTTTAAGGTTCAAAAAACACATTATTTTCCACATACTGTACATTATTGTTTCTCCTCTATGCCCCGCCTTTCTGAAATGCGTCGATTTTTACAAAGCTCATTGGTCTGAAAAGTGAGGTGTGCTGTGATTGGCCAGCTATCCAGTGCGTTATGATTGGCCGAATACCTCAAGCGTGTGACGGAAATGTTACGCCCCTTGCCATACTGTGATGATGCCTTGTCAGGCCGGAGCAACGATTCAAAAACATGAAAACCCATCATAAACGAGGCATTCGTTGCATCCAGTGGGGACATAATTATAGATTATAATGACTTATACTGTCTTTTTACGCGTTGCGTTGCATCGCGCCGCGTAAACAGAAAACCATGTCTGCATTTGTGATCGGAGAAATTACAAACTACAAGCCCTACTCTACACTGCTCAAAACTCGCGTTTGAATCATCAGTGGCAAATTGTTTAAATATAAAAAACGTACTTACAGTCTGTGAGTCAGAACAGCCGGCATTGTAGTCTACTCTACCAGGATCAGGAAACAGTCCTCCATAAAATGTGCTGCACACATCTGAATATTTGGGTTGAACTGTTCTGGAACAGTGTTGTAAGTACAACTTAACCACTGATTTCTAGTCGTGTCCTCTTTTGGAAGGCCAAACAAAGTAGTTTCACTTTCACAACGAAACACAGCTTCACACACAGCCGGCGGGCTTGAGTGAGTGGAGGTGGGCGGGCTTGAGAATGGTGCGGCTGGCGGATTCGACAAAGGAGCGTCCGGCGGGCTTGCGGCAACCAAGGGCAGCTCCTATCTCTTTGAATGGGGAAACATCAAATTCTCCAAAACTGTTGACTAAGCTTACGATTAAATTTAATATTTGAAATCACCAATGAAATCTGACAACAACTGTATCATAAATGTTGTTTATTTTGCTCAAATAGCGTTAAAAAAAGTTATTTTTTTTAGGCTAGATGAGCCAGTGCGCATGCACAGTCCTAAGCGGACATCTCAGAGCGTTGACTGTTTCTATCCACCTTTTTCTTGGCGTAAAGATGGGCCCGGCCATTTGTAAATTCTATGGGTCTGGCTTCCGGTCTCATCTGCGTCTACTCCGTCCAGCTATTTTTAGCTGAACAAAACAATTCGTTTTGCTGCTTTATATTGAAAGTTGGTGCGTCTTATCATATTATTTTAATGTATTATCTTAATTATGAACACACTGGTTTGTAGTGCAAACAGTTTTACCGTTTATTGCACGCTGTTATTCTCCTCGTTATTTACCTATAGCGGCTAATGAACCGGAAGTCTCACCCATAGGCTTACTTCCACGTTGAAGAAAAATGTAGATAGCAACCAGGACTTCTAACAGCAGGTGCAGTGATGCACTGACTTTACTAATTAGCGATTGGCTCTTTTGCTCAGAAGGCGGGGCTTCGTTCGATAGAGCGGCCATATTGAGTGTTGCATTTTTCCCCATTCAAAACTATACGAGTGACACGTCTTGGGTATTCTTGGGTAGTCTTTGCTTAAAGTCTGCTAAATTGGAACAACTAGTTTTATTCTTAATGTACTTTAATTGTGCAGAAGTAGTGCTGAAGTCCAACTAAAGATATACTGAAGTATACTGATTGTGCTAAAGTGGAACTATTGCAAGTATACTTCAGGTACACTTTAAATATCTTGCTTTTAAAGACCGATATTATTCAAAAATCAAACAATCCTCATCAATAGTGTCATTTAAACACATTTTAGGCTTAATATTAAGAAATGTGCATTGTGCACAAGTAGTACTCCAAATAAAGTTGAATTATAATGTTTAATCCAATAGGTCTCGAGTGATATGTCAGTAAATATGTTAATAGATTTGAACTATACTTAGTATGAAATAAATGCATTTTAAATATATTACTTTTTACTAAAATGTATTCTTCTGGGATTGAGATTAATTGCAACTAATAATTTCCGCCCCACAATACTTTTTATTTCCTAATTTATCTCTTCCTTGCTTGTTTTTTTGCTGAATCCAAAATGTGTTTCTCTGCATTCCTGCAGTCGTCCCCTCCAGCCCCACCATGGCCTCCTCCACCAACCTGCCCTCAAACTGCAGCAGCTCTTCTGGAATCTTCTCCTTCTCTCCGGCAAACATGGTTTCAGCTGTGAAACAGAAGAGCGCGTTCGCTCCTGTCGTTCGGCCCCAGTCCTCACCTCCACCTACATGCACTAGCACCAATGGGAACGGTCTCCAAGGTAACGCACAAGTCCTTCACACTCAGATTCTGCTGGGGTGGGATTTTTATGACAGTAATGACATCATCAAACTTTAAAAACTGAAAATACTGCAGCAATAAAATGGATGTCCACTGACAACACTGTATAAAAGTGTGCGAATTACTTCCAGAGGTTCGACTTTTTTTATTTATTTAAATAATAATTTATGAGCACCAATCTGTTTCAACTCAAATTGGCACCTTGTAGGGTTTTTTTTCTTTTTTTTTAAAAATTTTAATTTAATGTAAATGTTTTGAACTATACTTAGTATGAAATAAATGCATTTTAAATATATTACTCTTTACTAAAATGTATTCTTCTGGGATTGAGATTAATTGCAACTAATAATTTCCGCCCCACAATACTTTTTATTTCTTAATTTATCTCTTCCTTGCTTGTTTTTTTGCTGAATCCAAAATGTGTTTCTCTGCATTCCTGCAGTCGTCCCCTCCAGCCCCACCATGGCCTCCTCCACCAACCTGCCCTCAAACTGCAGCAGCTCTTCTGGAATCTTCTCCTTCTCTCCGGCAAACATGGTTTCAGCTGTGAAACAGAAGAGCGCGTTCGCTCCTGTCGTTCGGCCCCAGTCCTCACCTCCACCTACATGCACTAGCACCAATGGGAACGGTCTCCAAGGTAACGCACAAGTCCTTCACACTCAGATTCTGCTGGGGTGGGATTTTTATGACAGTAATGACATCATCAAACTTTAAAAACTGAAAATACTGCAGCAATAAAATGGATGTCCACTGACAACACTGTATAAAAGTGTGCGAATTACTTCCAGAGGTTCGACTTTTTTTATTTATTTAAATAATAATTTATGAGCACCAATCTGTTTCAACTCAAATTGGCACCTTGTAGGGTTTTTTTTCTTTTTTTTTAAAAATTTTAATTTAATGTAAATGTTTTAATATTAAGTCTAAAATGTGTTTTAATGTCACTATTGATGAGGATTGTATGATCTTTGAATAATATTGGTCTTTAAAAGCAAGATATTTAAAGTGTACCTGAAGTATACTTGCAATAGTTCCACTTTAGCACAATCAAATATACTTCAGTACAGCTTCCACACAATTAAAGTGCATTAAGTACAAAATGAGTTGATCCATTTGAAGCACAATTGCAGGGTATTTTTATTAAGTTCATAAATGAGTAAATGTATTTGTGGTATACTTAGCATGTAATAAATGCATTTCAAATGCATTTTAGTATATTTATTTTTCACTAGGGAAATATGACAGTAATGATGTTTCGGTGATACTGAAGTAGAATACTGAGATTTTTTTATTTTTTGTGAATACACAACCATTCAAACATTTGGGATTGGTATGATATCTTAATGTTTTTTTTTTTGTCTCTAATGCTCACTAAAACTGCATTTATTTGATAAAAAATACAGTAAAATTTTGAAATATTATTACAATTTAAAATAACTTTTATATTTGAAGAAGTTTTCAATTTTTATTTATCTCTGTGATGGCGAATCTGAATTTTCAGCATCATTACTCCAGTCTTCAGTGTCACATGATCCTTCAGAAATCATTGTATTTGTTGCTCAAGAAACATTTCTTAATATTATCAGTTGCAAACGGTTGTTCTGCTTTATATTTATGGAGTTTTTTGATGAATAGAAAGTTCAAAATAATTTTTTTTTTTTGGGTTAACAGCATAAACGTCTTTAATGTCACTTTTATTCAATTGAATGCATCCTTGCTGAATAATAATAACAATAATAATAAAAAATCTTACTGATCCCAAACATCTGAATGGCAATATATGTGACACCACTAAAGTCCAGTGAGGATCTGTTTTTTTCTAGTAAACTAGAGGCATGAATATCTAATCTTCCTTTTGACCATATACTCACCCATCATTCGTTCTGATATTAACATCTCTCTCTTCTTTCCCTTCCCCTTCTTCTTCTTCTCTCCACTGCCCTCAGATCAGTCTTTTGTCGACTCTAACAAGTACTCCACAGCCAGCGCGCTCCAGGGCCTGGCCTTCTCCTGAAGTATGTTACTCATCCGTTACTCCTCCCACATCCATCCCACTGTTTCTATATCTGATCATCCATATACCAACAAATAACAGTGCTCTAGCATAACAAGTATGCTTCTTTTTTATGGTGTTAATGATGTTAAAATACTTACAATCCCAGCTCTAAGAAATTCAGTGATGCGAGTTGGAAGTGACAGACAAGAGGCATGTTTGAGAAACCTGTTCGAAAACAGTCATTCTTTTTTTTTTCTCATTTTGTCTCATAGTTGAGGTATACCTATGATGAAAATTACAGGCCTCTCTCATCTTTTTAAGTGGGAGAATTTGCACAATTGGTGGCTGACTAAATACTTTTTTTCCCCACTGTATGTGACACCACTAAAGTCCAGTGAGGATCTGTGACATAGTAAACTAGAGGCATGAATATCTAATCTTCCTTTTGACCCATCATTCGTTCTGATATTAACATCTCTCTCTTCTTTCCCTTCCCCTTCTTCTTCTTCTCTCCACTGCCCTCAGATCAGTCTTTTGTCGACTCTAACAAGTACTCCACAGCCAGCGCGCTCCAGGGCCTGGCCTTCTCCTGAAGTATGTTACTCATCCGTTACTCCTCCCACATCCATCCCACTGTTTCTATATCTGATCATCCATATACCAACAAATAACAGTGCTCTAGCATAACAAGTATGCTTCTTTTTTATGGTGTTAATGATGTTAAAATACTTACAATCCCAGCTCTAAGAAATTCAGTGATGCGAGTTGGAAGTGACAGACAAGAGGCATGTTTGAGAAACCTGTTCGAAAACAGTCATTCTTTTGCAATGCCATTGAAAATGACACACTTCACCTTTAAATCTCCCATGTTTCCCACACACCATTTTTCTGTTTCAGTACATCATGCTATATACCTGCAAAACATGCTACATTGAAAATTATGTTCCAGTGTGTCAGTTTTATGTGTGAGTGTGTGTTTGCATGCTTTCAAGGTTGTGTTTCACCTCCAGCGGTTCCTAGAGTATCCAAAACAGTTCACCTCTCTTCTTTTCTTGCTTGTCAGCAGTTGCTAAACTCATGTTGAGTCAGATCTGCAGTGCTAAGCATTTTCCTCGTGCGTAAAGAAAAAGTTCATGTTGGCTTAACTATAGAGAGTGAAGTCTCTGGCATGAATGATGTGATAGACTGTCTCAGATTTCCTTGAATTCATCATTTTTAGTGGTGTACTCCAGGGCAACCATGACCTTACAAAGCCCAGAAATGGTTTGCAAACAATTTGATATTTAATCAAGCGCTTCAAGTGTCTCGTTTTTGCCAATTTTGCATTGACGCTGAAAGAGATTAGGATTGATCCCTCATCTGAAGAAGCCACAGTTTGTAACGCAGATGTGGAAACTGATTTCTGAGTTTAAAGAACTGCGGAAAAATATGAAACGGTGTCCAATCTCGTAGCTGGTGCTTGCTTTGCTGTACAACTCAAAGTTTCATTCTCTCACACTTCATTTTTATGTGCAGCCAGGTCTGTTTCAATGATGGCATGTTTAATGGAGTAAAGTGAACTAACACTCTTGTGTCTTTCTCTCTTCACAGTTATCCCTGGAATGATTGTTCCTCCAATGTAGGGTGCGTGGGTGTGTGTGTCGGTGTGTGTGTGTGTGTGTCTGTGTGCAGACGGAAAGATGAAACATGCTCTTTCATGCCACTGGTCTCACTGAGCGAGTGCAGAATACTCCGGCGCTGGACTGACCTCCTGGTCCTGTTCTGAAGGATGAAAAACTACAAACTCAGGCCCTTTTTAAACAATCTGCTTTGAAACAAAAAGATATAGAGGAAGAACGATTCGAGAAAAATATCGAACTGAACTGTTGTACCTCCCTGTTTTGATGTTGAAATTTGTACTCACCTTCTAGACACTTTTTAAGATAAGGGGCGACAGCACAAATGATGCTCAGCCGCCCCGTCTACACTATAACATGAGAGGTCTATTTATTTTAAAAACTTAGTTATTGATTTGCCATCATATTTGTGTGTTTCTGTGTGTACCACCCTTTTATGAAATGATACCTGACACAATATTGCAGTGGTTTCTATTTATGATTTTAGATGAAGGATTGCAGGTGATTTATGTGCAGTAATGTCCCACTGAATCAGTGAAAATGCATTTGAATTTGAAGAACTGAAGTCAAGCAGTCTACAAAATGCCAGCAATGTAAACTCATATTAAAACTGCGGCTGTGAAAAATTTATTTATGCCTTTTTTTACCATGGTTAAAATCCAATTCAGAGCTCATTTCTTGAGTCTTGATTTTCACATTCATATTCCATTTGTTGATATTATGCTGCCTTCAAGTCCTTCTGGGAAGTTTTGATTCGTAAAACGTTTGGTTGGGAAAAATAGGCATGTTTGGCGATTTCATATTTCTCGCTTTTTAAACTTAACGTTAAGCTTTTTAGCACCTCTGCAACAAAATTAAAGGGATAGTTTCTCAAAAATGAAAATTCTGTCATTTACTCACCTCAAGTTGTTCCAAACCTGTTTGGTTACCCACATTCTTTAAAATATCTTTTGTGTTCAACAGAAGAATAAAATTCATACATGTTTGGAACAACTTGAGGGTGAATAAATGATGACCGAATTTTCATTTTTGAATTAACTATCACTTTAAATGCAAAGGATAAAGATGTGTACTGGATGCTTTGTGTATTTTTTTATAGTTATTCCTTCAAAGATTGATAGTGTTGTCACATAAAAGTAGTGTTTTTGGTTTAGCTTTATAGCTATTCTTGATCCACAGCACAAAAACTGCATATTAACAGTCAATTTCAAGATCAGTTTGTCCCCACAATGATTTGAATTGGCACAGCACTAACTCATAAAGACTTAAAGAAAAGCAACTAAAGTTTCTCACTGGAGATTAAGATATTGCATTGGTAAATCCGACATGACTTGAAGGCAACATTTGACATTTCATGCTCATCTCTACCCAGTTTTATCATTATGTAATGCCAAAATGTATAGACCAAACACTTACCCGTAATAACACAAAAGAGTCAAAGACAAGCACTCATTTTATATAGAGACAAGGCCGTCAAAAAGCCCAAAAAGCGATTGCTGCCTTCTTTTTATAACTACTCTCTATGGAGGATTTGCAGTGTCAAAAACACAAACGCAAATTATTAGTGTTTTATGCCATTTTAATGACCTTTTTCCTTTTAATTTGTTTGTGTTTTTTTTATACTTTAGTTTGCAATGGACTTCCTCCAGTAGATAATGTTCAGACTGAACCGACTGAAAGGTTGAGGAAGAAGCTGATGAAGTATTTAATGTTCTGCTTTTCTTGTAGTTCAGTGGTTCTCAACTGGTTTTACCTTTGAGTTTGCCCGACACATCCCTGAGATTATCATGCAAAAGTAATGAAAATGTTTTTCAAATCAACACTGCAATGCATTCAAACCACTATGCACATTATATGATTCATAGCATTTCATAATTTTGATTTACCATTGTTTTTTCCCCCAACTGTCCGTGACCCTATCAGATGAGACCAGTTGAGAACTACCGATGTAGATCAGTCTGAGTGTATGCTCAGGAGATGAAGGGTTTGGATGTTACGGCATAGTCAGCACTGTGAAATCTCACGAATGATCCGAGATTCAGATGAAGCCATTACATTGGATTCTAGCGTGTATTCTTTGTACAGACTGAGAAATATGTTTGATTTCATTATTCTCAAATAGTCATTGTTTGAAATATATTTATACATCAGAATGGAGTCATAAGGCAGCTTTATACAACCTAGTGTCACTGATATAATGTTTACGACATGCTTAGCAGATCTCATTGACTTTAGCTCTGAGGTTTTGATGATCACGAAGGGATATATGTAGGATATCCATATGAATATTGTATGTATGCATCGCTTGAAATTGTACATGCTTCAAACTGTCTTCATGTTTTCGCTCATCATTTGGCGATGATCTGTTTTTATTTTGTCATCTGCCAAGTTGTGTCCATAAATGTGATTTTGGAATTTTATTTGCATAGTAATTTTTGTACGTCGAAGAACAACTTTTTTTTTTTGCCCGTTCGCACAGAGCGATTGGATTTTTTTTCTCTATGAAAATGTTATACCATTTTGTTACATTGTTTTGTTTCAGATGGCAAGATTTGTTAAATAGTTTATATTTGAATGCAATGACGTTTGAGAGTATATTCAACATGTAAACAATATAATCTTTTAATTTTGCTTCTCTGGAACTTGCAGAGAAAAGGATAGTTATTGTTTTCATGCTCAACAAATATACAGTAATATCGCCCTGTTTTTGAATATCTTCTCTCCGGAATTTGCTTTTTTAATAATACATATATTTTTTTCTTTTATTTCCCTTGTCAATAATTCCACAATCCTTGTTTTTTTTTTTTTGGGGAAGTGTACCAACAATCAAATGTCTTAATGCAGATTTCTCTTTTTTACATTATTTATTTATTTTTTAAAAAAGGTTTTTGATAGTTTGGTTAGATAAAAATATTAGAGAAAAATATAAATGAACAAGTTAAACTATGGAGTAACAGCACAAGAGTCTATACAGTTATTCGCTCGCTCATTTCATTCCATGACACTCCTCTCCACTGTCATGTCTTAATGAGTTTCATCTTTTTTTTTTCCCCCAGTGCATCACATCACAAAACTTTCTGTGTTTCTTGAACATCTAAGTCGCTGTTTATGTGGCTCATTTCTTTCTGAATCATGGCTTTTCCCATTATTTAAATGGGCATAAATTGCAACGTTATCATTTTATGGCTACTTGATTTATTGATTAATATTTCACGCATCCAAATTGACAAGTCATCTGCTACTATTTTTCCTGTTGATTACATACTTGTTGTAGACTGGACTTTCAGTGGGCAGTTATTACTGCTGAAAATATAAAAAGAAACTACTGTAAAGATGATCATTTTTTAAATTACCTTTGAACTGTAAAATAACTTTTTGACTTTCACAATATTTAATTAAAGTTTCCTCTTGTCTGTGACTCGTCATTCTTTGTGGGTTTTTTGTTGTTAATTAAAAAAAACGGAATAAAAAAATTTCAATTGATTTTCTAAGCATTTTAAATTTTAGTTGTTGTGGGAAATTAAAATGTACGGCATTTACGACATTGTAATAAAGCAATTAATTATATATGTATAAAGAAATGAAGTGATGTTATAGCGCTGGGATTCACATGATCACACACAAGCCTGTCATCTGCAATAAGAGTTATATTCACATCAATTTACATTCACATCAGAAATTAAGCGCACCTTATTAGTAATATGGACCCATTTTAATGACTCTAGTTCATTAATATATTACATGCTTCTGGCATAGAGAATATGCCCACTGCCACTTTAACATATTAATGATGGCTCTGGTCTTTTTTTTTTTATTAAAATGCATTTGGCACTTAATTGATTCATCATTTACATTTACAGTCATCAGCAGATATACTCACATATGTAAAATGAACCGATTTGAATAGCTTGAAAAATGTCTGTCCACTGACTTCAGTGCAGAAGGTTGAGTTCTGCAGGAATTCAATGGTTGTGTCGGTTTTACATTTTCTGCCAATTATATCGCAGTCTTTTCTTTTTACTTGAGCTGATTTTCTGGGACACTTTAACTTCTATGTTGACTTTGTCCTGTTAAATAAAATAACGTTACTGTAGTTTCACATTTTCTAAGTAGTGCTCATGTAAAATGTAAGTAAGACTCACTGCTATGTTTTTAGGGTAGTTGCTAGGTGGGTTCCAGGGTGTTCTATATTTTAGATATATTCTAGTCATTATGTTACTTAGGACATTCCATTAATTTTTACCCTGTTTATCAAATACAGTTTTGTGGCTCTTTAATGTGTTGTGAAAGATCGCTTTAGCACTTCAGTTCAAGCGGCATGTAAACCAATCATCTCTTCCTCTTTATAGCGTGAAATAAACATGAATGAACACCAGAAGGTATCTTGTTTTAGCCGTGGAAAGATGTCAGTACACAACACTTTTCAAGTTCAAAACCACCAATATATTCTAGTCATTATGTTACTTAGGACATTCCATTAATTTTTACCCTGTTTATCAAATACAGTTTTGTGGCTCTTTAATGTGTTGTGAAAGATCGCTTTAGCACTTCAGTTCAAGCGGCATGTAAACCAATCATCTCTTCCTCTTTATAGCGTGAAATAAATATGAATGAACACCAGAAGGTATCTTGTTTTAGCCGTGGAAAGATGTCAGTACACAACACTTTTCAAGTTCAAAACCACCGACGTTAATCTACTCTCTTGCCTGGATTGTTTGTCGGACAAAACGGTGGATTCTGCATTATGATTGGTCAGATCACCTGTCCGTCAAACTCTCTGCGAAGGGTCAATTGGTGGTTAATTTGTATTAATTCATACAATTTGTAAAATGATGTTTAGTGGTGGGGTTAGGTATAAACTTTCATGTTTTTTTCCTAAAAATAATATGTTTCGTAGAAACACAGTTACATTTTCTCGTGAGATGGGGCAGAATGGGCTCTGTTTGCTTTTGATTGGACACAACATGCCACTAGTGATTTTAAATGCCATGTCAGCATAAATGAATTCTGCAAAGCAACACAGTAGTGTAATTTTCAGAATGAATCAATGTTTTAGTAGCTGATTCAATGACTCACTCGGCAGTTACTTGTTTCTTTTGCTGAATGATTCTGTTTAGTTTTTTTTGGAATTCAAATTGGTTGAATTCTTAAATGACTCATTCATGAAGACAGTCACTTGTCGCCACCTACTGACGTATCAATGTAACTAAATTTAACATTAATGTAACTTAATGTAACTTAACTTTGGGCTAGGATTACATTTTCCTCGCTCCATTTTAGTTCCAGTGTTGTGTGCATGGTTTTGTAGAGAAACACAGTCATTTTCATGCACTCACACATGAATACTATACTTGATTTTCTTATTATTACCTTTAAGTGCACTGTGTGCACACATGTTCACACACAAACACACACACACACACAGAACTGAGAGGTGTGTGTGACAATGATGGGAACACAGGGGGTTAAGTGACAGTGCTTTAGGTTTCCATTAGCTAATGGATCAGTGTGAGTGTGTCTTGCCACTTCCCTCCTGCGTTTAACCCCTGTGCGCCGCCCTCCATCTCTCCCTCTGTCTGTCTGTCATACCTACCCACTCCTCTAATGCAGCCACTGAACAGATTGATGAATCATAGAGGACATAATTTAACAATCAGGGATGGAGAGCTATTTATCCTAACTGACAGCGGGGTTGTTAAAATCATCGTAGAACCGCGCAAAGGTTTGGGATGTTCATTGGGTTAATGAATGGGAGGGGACAGCTGATTCTGGGTCAGTTTTACTCTGTATGTAGAGACTAAGGTTAGTATGGGCTGAAGGAATGAATTCAACAATCATTCCAAGATTCCAAAAAGAAAAAGAAAAAAGAAAAAGAAAACATCTGGACTAATATGGAGAAATGATCATTTCAAATAATCAAATTTATTTTGACGATAAATATTAAATTAAATTACTCAGCATTCAATTTATTTTATTAAAATTAATTTGTTAATTTTTTTATTAAACTCTAAATACATATTCATTTACATATATAAAGTTGGGTAACATATGAACTTGGGTCACCATACATGCACAATAAAAACACCTCTTTCAATTATGCAACAAACTAATAAGTTGTTAAAATGTTTTTGTTGGTTTGTTCTCTGTGGTCATTTCACCTAAATGAATAAATAAATAAATGTAAAATGTAAATTCAATTTAAATAAACAAATAAATAAATAAATAAATATTCATATGATACCCCTGACTGTTAGCATTAAAGTACATTTTAGTTTGTTTGTTTGTTTTTTTCTTTCAGAATTGAATAAAGCTATGGTCATGATGAAAATACTTATTACTATTTATATGTCACGAATTCAGTCTATGAACTTCCGTTCACTCACCACCAGAGGTCACCTGCTCACTACATGGACTCTCACACTACACAGACTGTTACACTATACCCTGGACTACATTTCCCATCATCCATTGCACTGATTGCACACAGCTGTAACCAATCACACGCTCACCTGAAAGCTATTACACACACTATATAACATCCACCCAGATCCTGCTCAAGTCGCCGAGTATTGTCTGGAAAATCTGTTAATTTTCCTCAACATTTATTTTGTAATTGTATTCATGCTGTTGGTGTCATGCTTCCCTTGCCCTTATGTATTCCTGCTTAGTGTATAGGCGCGTTCGACTTGAAGCGCTGCTGCGCAGAATGATCAGTGATCAAAGTACCGCAAGAGCGATTCGAAAGCATAAGGATCCATCTACTCTGCTATCTGCTCTGTTCTCCTGCTAAATTCTCTCTCTCTGTGTGTGTGTGTGTGTGTGTGTGTGTGTGTTACGAATCCGGTCTATGAACTTCTGTTCACTCACCACCAGAGGTCACCTGCTCACTACATGGACTCTCACACTACACAGACTGTTACACTATACCCTGGACTACATTTCCCATCATCCATTGCACTGATTGCACACAGCTGTAACCAATCACACGCTCACCTGAAAGCTATTACACACACTATATAACATCCACCCAGATCCTGCTCAAGTCGCCGAGTATTGTCTGCGTTTATTACTCTCCTAGTGATAGCACTTTACGGAGCCAGTTCCAGTTTTGCTAGTTTAGTCATAGTCTCGCCTTGCCTGTTTTCCTGTGTTCAGATTCTTGCTTGTGTTTTCAGATTACCCTTTTTGTCTTGCTGTTTTGGACTCTGTTTGCCCCTGCCTGGATTATTGCTTTGTACCTGGATTATCTCTCTTTGCCTTGCCCTGTTGGATACTGTTCACCGTCGATCGACCCACGCCTGTTTACTGGACTGCTCTTGTGTGATGCCCGTACCATACCTGTTTGCTGGTGTTTCGACCCTGTGTTTGTGACCACGTCTTTTAATAAAAGCTTTGCACATGGATCCACACGTCTCATGTTCTGGTTACTCCGTAACATTATAACAGTAAATAAACAAGTTACACTTTATTTTATGACGTCCTTGTTACAGTGTGATTGTATATTTAAGTATACCAAGTAATATTACTTATATATATATATATATATATATACTTGCATGTTACTTACATATACTTACATAACATATACTTAGTATAGGGTTAGGGTTAGCATTACTGTTTGGTTTAGGATAAGTTGCATGTTATTATGCATAATTAACATTTATTTTATATTTAATTTATGCCTAATTTTTACTATAAGACTATGTAACATGTAACAAAGACACTGTAAAATAAAGGTGTTACAAAAAAAAAGCATCTGTTAATTTTCCTCAACATGACATGTTGTAATGTCTGTTTTGGGTTTTGTTTCATGTTCTTGTTTCCATGTCTTTTATTTTGTAATTGTATTCATGCTGTTGGTGTCATGCTTCCCTTGCCCTTATGTATTCCTGCTTAGTGTATAGGCGCGTTCGACTTGAAGCGCTGCTGCGCAGAATGATCAGTGATCAAAGTACCGCAAGAGCGATTCGAAAGCATAAGGATCCATCTACTCTGCTATCGTTCTCGCAGTACTTGATGTCATACACTGATCATTCTGCGCAGCACCGCTTCAAGACGAACACGCCTAATGTGTAATGTTGTGATTGGATATTGTCTTATCATGTGATTATCAGTTTTGGTTGCTTTAGTCATGTGCCTTGTTTCTCATTGTTTGGTTTGTGCCATGTGACCCTTATTGTTTGCTATAAGTAGCCATCTTCTTGCCATTGTTTCTTGTCGTGTATTGATGTAGTAGCCTGCTGTCGGTGAGTCTAGTCTGTTCATGCCAAGTCAAGCCAGTTCAAGTCAAGTCAAGTCTGTTCAAGTCTTTGTTTGTATTTTGGATTTCACTTTGTTAAATAAAAGCTGCACTTGGGTTCATCACTATGCTCGCCTCCAGTGGACTATTTGTTACAGAATACACGACCTGAACCATGAACCCAGCAGCTTGTTTGTTGTGCCTTCAACAAGGCAAACAGGCCATCGAGGACTATGTGGCAGATTTCTGTGAACTCACGTCATGCCTGCCATTCGAGGGCCTGCTCACGTCATGCCAGAACCTCATCACGCCACGACAGCCATGCCCAGAGCCATAAGGTTCTTTATGGTGTGTTTGGGCTACACACACTACCACTGAAACCTCAGAACCAGCGGCGCCCGCTGAAGGATCTTCAGAGGTGGCAGCGTATGCTGCAGAACCTCCTGAGGCGGCGGCATTCGTGTCTCCTCTGACTACGGTAGTGACGCCCACTTATGAACTCTTGTCCTGTCCTGAACTCATGTTGCCCCATGCTATAACCACGGAGGTCACCCATGAACCCCTTGCCTGTCCTGCCACGGCCATGGAGAACGTTTATGAACTCATAGACTGCCTTGTCACAGCCACTGAGGCCATTCATGACCTCACAGTCTGCCCTGTCATGGCCAAGGAGGCCATTCATGAACTCTCTGCCTGCCCTGTAACAGCCAAGGAGGCCATCCATGATTTCACTGCTTGTCTTGTTGAGGCAGCAGAGGCCAATGTTAACCTCTCTGTGCTCTCTGTTCCAGTCACGCCTGATCCACTTTGGTGGATACCTGCTTTGCTGTGGTGGTCATCTGTTCCATTGTGGGGATCTTTTCTCCTGTCTGCACTGTTGACCTGGTGGTCCTCTGCTCCGCCTTGGCTTCCTGCTCTGCCTGCTCTGACTTGGCTTCCTGCCCTGCCAGCACCGCCATGCCTTCCTGCTCAGCTGGCTCCACCCTGCCTTCCTGCTTTGTCGGCTCTGCCATGGCTCCATGCTCCTCTGGATATGACCTGGTGGTCTCCTGCTCCACTGTTCCACCGTCTGCCATGGCCCAGGTCCTCCAGCGTTTCACTGTGTGCCACTGCTCCATGGCCCAGGTCCTCCAGTGTTTCATGGTCCAAACCCACCTCTGCTCCATAGTTTAGACCTGCCCTTGCTCCAGTGTCCAGGCCCACCATTGCTCCATGACCCATGGCCTTGCCCATTGTTCCACGGTCCATGTCATGATCCAGGTTCTGTTCCCCTTCACGGGCCTGGCCCTCCATCCCTCCCCCTGTTCTGCTTCTGCTCTACCACCCTCCTGGACTCTTTGGGTTTTGTTTGTTTTAGAGTGGTTTTTAAATAGGGTGTCATGTGCCGCCCTTAGAGGGGGTGGGGGTATGTAATGTCTGTTTTGAGTTTTGTTTCATGTTTCTTGTTTCCATGTCTTTTATTTTGTAATTTGATTCATGCTGTTGGTGTCATGCTTCCCTTTCCCTTATGTATTCCTGACTAGTGTATGTGTCATGTTGTGATTGGTTATTGTCTTTCATGTGATTATCAGTTTTGTTTGCTTTAGTCATGTGCCTTGTTTCCCATTGATTGGTTTGTGTCATGTGACCCTTATTGTTTGCTATAAGTAGCCCTCTTGTTGCCATTGTCTCTTGTCGTGTATTGATGTAGTAACCTGCTGTCGATGAGTTTAGTCTGTTCATGCCAAGTCGTCTGTTCAAGTCAAGTCTTTGTTTGTATTTTGGATTTCACTTTGTTAAATAAAAGCTGCACTTGGGTTCATCACTACACTCGCCTCCAGTTGACAACTTGTTACACATGTATCGAGTACAAAAGTGATACATAAAAAACTGTATATATTATTGTTTAAAAATAAAACAATAAAAACAAGATATGTGTGCAGATATTCAGCAAACCGTGTTTGAGCTGACACAAGTACCTTCTGTTAACAGAATGTCTCAACTGGAAGTTTCAGTCTTTGAATTGCAGTGAACTGACTGACTCTGCAGTGAAACAGGCATTTATAAAAGTCTTATTTCTGCTGGACACACACTTTGCTAGAGCTCTGAGCTTGCACATCAAATTTTTAGTCATGGAGGAGGAAAGGGCAAAGGTATAAATCAAGTTTCCCCAAAGATATCTGCCCTTTTTGCAGATGTAAATATGTCTGTCAACAGTGTCTATTCATGTAGTTTTAGATTATCCTGTTTATTCCTCCTGTAAGACAATGCTCATCTATGACCCAATTATCAGTATTTTACAATTAAACAGCACAAAGATTGGCCCTGATGATGTCATGGGAGCCAGTGGCCCCTGCACACTAAATAATTGAGATAATTACAATCTATGATGTCACCTTAAGTCCCTTAAATATTTGACAAGGCACGTCCTATGGGTCACACGGGCCTGCCTGAGACTTTAGAGCCATTATAAAACCTGCATTACGAGCCTGGGGACCCCTATGCAGTACAGAATAATAAATCTATTGGCTCTCCACATTCTTTTGTCCTTTTGGAGTGTAGGTACAGAATATACTGTAGGTACAGGGCATTTTTCACTAACTGGGTGTCCTGTTAAGGCCGGGACACACCAAGACAATGGTCAGGCTTGTTTTTTCAGTGTGTTATTCATTAAAGCAAAAGGGATGAAAGCGAGCAAGTCAAGATGGCACAGACAGAAGGCTGATCTAATGTTACATTACCTTACCCAAGCATTCTGATATGCAAATATTTTCATAACAACTTGAAACCACTTAGCCACTTATAATGAAGAAAGTTATCAACATAAACTGGTATTCAAAATGGTAAGCGCTGCTTTGTTTACGTTTCATATATATCTGCATGGAATTTGAGATCTGTCCTGTTTTGTGTTCTAACGATTCCATGATTTTCCCAGTCCTCACCTCTCATCTATAAATCTGTTCTGTGTCCTTTCTCTCCAGTCGGTCAAAGACTATGGTTGCCCAACGCTGACCATCCGCCAGTATAAAGGATGCCAACATAGCTCTCCTAGAGGCAAAATACCACACTTTCACAATATTTGGCGTATAAGCCAACCGTAACATGAGCTCGGGTTTTTGGCCTGTAAATGTTGGTAAGTTGAGTAAGCTGAAGGTTGTGCAAGATATAATGCTGATTCAAAGCATGATTCTGAAAGCATAGAGATGTAAGGCCTTTCACTCCATTATTTTCTCACTTTCTAACATTCATGTTAACTTGTACAGACAATACATACAGTTGACCAACACTTCACTGAGGATTTATAGTTGTGCAGATGTTTACGGTCCAGGAGCTCCTGCAGTAATATTAGTAATATATTTGAGTCTGTTTCAAAAATGTCTGAGGTCAAATTCATAATGTCTTCAATATGAGGTTCTGGCATTAACCAAGTGTTGAGAGGTGCTGTGTTTATTGACTTTCTTAAATAACGTTTTCCAAATCCGTGAACTTGCAACTATATTTGCAATATTAATCATTACAGACATTTGTTGGGTAAAACGCAGACAAACAATGGGATATTATTTAAAAGAGTATTAATTGTTCTCTTTTCGAAGGAATAGTTCAATCAGTACACTCTAATGTTGTTCTAAACCAATATAATTTCCTTTCTTCGCACATGGGATATATTTAGCAGAATGTCAAAGCTGCTATGAAGGTTAATATTAAAAAAGGACAAAAGCACCCCATCTGCAATATTCCAAGTCTTCAGAAGTCATATCAAAGTTCTGTACAGAAATTGTTTACCCAAAAGGTAAAATTGTCCAAATAGCATCTTTATTTATTCACCATTTGTTTTCCATAGAAAACAAAGTAAATCTTTTTTTGAAGAATCCTTGCTGACATACAATGCAGAAACATATCAGCATATGGGTTTGGAGCAACATTAGGGTCATTAAATAATATAATAACAGAAAATGTTTTCCACCTTAGCTCTGAAATCTCATTTACACATGCGCATATTCCAACGTGGCAAACTTGGTTACATCATTACAACCCCCTTAATGTTGTGAGATGTCATGGTTAAGAAAGCAAGGTGGTTCTACCAATTCATCATGTGTCACTCCCTCTCTCTCTCTCTCTCTCTCTGAGAGGGGTCTGGGATCAGCATAGAAATTTCATGAGCCATTCATCATAATGAAAACACTTAAAACACATGCGAGGCCCTCTCCCATAATCATTCAGCATTCTTTTGGCAGCCCCCCAGCTATAGCCCGGTAACATCTGGCTCAGTGAGGGGTGCACACATCTGACAGTGAGACTGAGACCCGTCTTCACCCAGACCTCTGTCTTCTTTGTCATTCATTCATTCATTCATTCATTCATTCATTCATTCATTCATTCATTCATTCAAGTGAAAATAAAAGTTGGTCAAAGTGGAAATTATGTCAGTTGTAATTTAATTATTTTCACACAATAAATGTTAAAATTTTTTAAAGACAATTTAACTATTTTTTAGATAATAATACAATAGTTGCCTAATAATTAATATCTTTATTATGGATCAACTAAAATATTTAATATATAATGTATAATATTTCATAATCTTGAATATTTTGGACTGGGGAAAAGAAAAAAAAACAATAAAATTAATAACAGTTTATTTCTTGTTACACGTTTTATGTACTTAATAACAATAAATCAGCAACTAACCCTAAACCAAACCCTATTCTTAACCCTAACCCCATGGGTAAGTACATGGTTTTAACTAATATTGCCTAGTAATTAATTGTATAATTACATTCTAACAAGGACACCTTAAAATAAAGTGTAACCATAGAATCTATTGGCAGTCTATAGGCATTTGAAAGAGACAAAAAAAAATGATGAAGGCATATTCCAGAGTTACCTAGGCAGTTTTAATTTGACCTTCATATAACAAAAACAAAAAGTTTTAATAAAAATCAACTCCAGGGCATATAAGTGAAAATGCAAGTTTTCAGTAAACTTTTAAAAATAATTACAAACCACAACATCTCCTCTGAATGATTAGAAGTGACTGTAAATGACTGCTGGCTGGAGTCCTGGATGCAATTGCTTTATCTATAATCAGGTCTGTCTATCTGACCAAAAACCATAAACAGAATCGACCCCAAATTTGCTTGGGAAAATTTGTCTTGGTTTCACTGTTACAAACCTGCACTGGTCATCTGAGAAGTCTCAAAATGCTGGTGAAGGTTAGAAATTTAGCAGATGTTTTTGGCCACATACTTGTGTAAAGTATGTTTTTGTCATTAGATGCTTTGGATAGCTTGTTGAAAACATGTTTGTTTGTTCAGTATGTGCACAGTTAGAGTGGGGGTACAGAAATACAGACCAGGTGAATATGATATATGATCGTTTATAGGACTCTGTGACAAAGTGTCATCCTCTGTTTGAACTCAGACCTGCAACTTCAGTATGTGTGCAGTAGCATCCTCATAGGAATTAGCGTAGCAACTGAATTTTATTAGAGAACTTTGCATCTGAAGTCTTTAGGATCTTCATTTTGGTGATTAAGGCCTAGCCTAGCTTGCATTAATGTAGCTATGTTCATGCACTTCATGTTGCAACATGTTTATGTTGCATAACATAATAAACAAACCTATATATAAAGTCCAATGCAGTTTCCAGCTGAAATGATCAGTAGTAAAACATCAACTTCTATTCATTTTTACACAAATTATGATTAAGGGGCAGTACAATCCTATGTTATGACCTCAAAACATTTTTACCATAATGCCTGATTTGTAAACTAACTTAACATAACCAACTCCATGTATGGCTTTTCTGACATAGTAAATTCAAACCTCAATCATGAAACTCTAGATGGCGCAGGCTGATAGGTTCTAACTCAATCTGACATAATCACATCATTATACACATTGCGCAGCTGATTGGTTTATTTAGCATCAGCAGCCAATAAGCTTGCTGCTCAATATTCAAAAACTTGGCCAGTGCTTGCTGTAGCAATTGTAACGCGCTTCAGAAACCCTTCACCTTCCCCAGCTCCACCTGTATAGATCTGCTACAGGTAATTGCATGTATGTTATTTATGGGGGTAATTTCATGTATGTTATATGTGGATGCACTGGCAGTAACAAGTGTCAGTACTTACTCTTCTGCTGCAGCATAGCAGATCTATTCTGCCCAGACCAAACACATTAACATTGCCATGTAAATTACCATGCTACACTTTTCGATAGTTGGACGTTCCACATTGAAAGTGGCACAAAATATGCAAGAAGCAGCATGATGCTATTATCATCATGCTTTCCAATAAGCCTGGGTTGTTATATTTCACATAGTCCTACATAGTTTAGTGCTAAATTTCTTGTCATCATTACAAAATCTGCTTTGTCATCGCTAAAGCTCTCTTGTAATTGTTGTAGGTCAATAGACATGTTAAACAAGTGGGTTTGCCACAGCAAACTCCACTTAAACCATTTGAATGTTCACAGCTAACATATCATCTGATGCATTTTACCATGGTGAAACAGACCATATCCTAAAATCTGATCTCCATCTAAACCAGAGCTCTTAAAACTGACCTCAGAGCAGATGTGGAGGGTACCAAGTATCTATGCAAGCTGGAGAGGAGAAATAATTCTTCTTAATAGTTGGTTGAACTTATGATGTTGGCTCTCGCCATTGCAGGCCAAACCATTCATTAGCACTAATTTGACATGTTTACCACCCAGGATCCACATATCAGATAATAAACAAGATTGATTGCACTCAAGTGGAGACACTTTCAGCAACATGTCTGGTTTGGAACCAAAGTGCTCATTCTGAAGGATCAAGTTATTCATGCGTCAAGATGGTGTGTGAGTTTGTGGGAGTTTGTGTGTGCTCTCTTTCCATATGCTATAGTATGAGACAAAATTATAAATGTGAAGTCTTTACTTTCCTAATGTTCCTTATTTCATTATGAATGATTCTTAAGTACATAATATTATTAGAAATAATGTTTGTCCTCATCATCGATTATCAAACTTACATTGCCTCTGAAATGACTGTCCTTTTCTGATGACATCATCAGATCTGGCCCAAGGGATCAAGGTTTAGCTATACAGTACATAGTTATCATAGCACCATTAGCACCTGCTGTTAGCTATATAATCTGGACCAAAAAGCATCTTTCTCTGGGAATTATGGTATTACCCCCCCCAGCCCCCTGCCCCCCCCCCCCCCCCACGCCAAAAACTCTCATTCCTACCAACGACTCCCCAAGAGTGTCAACACCTCAAAAATGTGAATTTCCGTGCTATGAACTTCAGTGCTTCCTAATGTCAAGGTCTACTTTCTTTTTTCCCCTTTTGTCCTCTATTATTTTTGTATTGTTGCCTAATGCCTATCATTCTATTGTTTCTTTAGTGTTATGCAAGTTCCTTCACATATTTGTGATTTTTTTCCAGCCTTTTGAGATGATTTTCACATTTTTGAAGGAACATACTGAACTTTTGTTCAGACAAGCTGCAAAAAAAACAAAAAACAAAACAGTAAGCCTTATAAGCCATCTTAAATTGGTCTCAAATTTAAAATTCAAAACTACACAAAATGTATAAAGCATGCAAGCTGTGATATTTGATTGAAAGCTCTCTGTATTCATTAGTTTTATGTATGGATGTATTTATGTCTCAGGTTAGATCTATTGGTTATACCTGGATCAGTTCCCCTTCAGGAACTCGAGCTGCATCGAGTCGCTTTGGGAACGCCCTTGCGTGACCGCGTCCTGAAGCACGTGTCAAATCAGTCCAATGGAGCAGCGAGACGTCACAAGCGGGGTGACGTAAGCACCAGAAAGTATAAAAGCGCATCCAGCAGAGCGCAAACCAGCTTCTGCTCTTCAGTAGCGCTCTGTGTATGTGTCTGTCTATTTACTGTTGTCTGTCCGCACAAGCACTCATATATATATAAAACAATGAGAAAGTCTATGGCGAGCGAACGGCATTACAAACGCTGTGTTTCTCCCTGCCCACGATATCTGGCGGCGGGGGATACACACGATTTGTGTGTCGTTTGTTTAGGAGCGAAGCATGCACGGTCAGCTTTCGAGCAGCTGATTGTCATCACTGCGAGCTCTCGCTGCTCACGCTCCGCTCTCGCCTGCCTGTGTTTGATGACAGCGGCCAGGCTCGCGATCCCGCTGGCAGCGGTCCCACTGTTGCCGAGGCACAGCGCAGACTGTTGTCGTGGGGATCGCGGGTGGATTTAGCGGAGGGATCTGAGATGGGCTGGTCCTTTTCTCGGTCTTCACCCGCTAGATCCGCAGCTCTCTCTCACGGTTCGCTCTCCCAGAGAGAGAGAGCCAGACGCTTCATCTATCTTCCTCCGAGGAGGTGGATGTGATGAGTGTCGAGACAGAGGAGACTGTGGACTCGCCACCCCAGTCCCTCGCGTATGAGGTGTGATTCGTGATTATGGGGTGTGTTTCATGCATTTGCCAAAATAAAATATAATTTGGCCAGCCTAGAAACAGGACGCTCGTCCTAAAAAATAATTAGACGAGCGTTTTCTGAATCCAGATCACAGCCTTTACGACGGGGGCCTTCCGTTTTCCCCGATCTCCATGCTGAGGGCTGAGTGCAAGATCGTGGGAGAAACCGTACTCATCCCGTATTACAGCCCCACAGTCTCGAATTATTCAAAGAACATCGTGGGGCTGAATGATAAGGTATATGGGGCGATGCCAGTGGTTGAGCAGACGCTTTCGAGCTATCTCTCCCCATCCTCAGCATCGTCCCTGAAGGCCCCGAAGCTTCCCACCAGGCCCGTTAGGCTTACATCGAGTCTGGTTGGGAAAGCTTATACGGCGGTAGGTCAGGCTGGCGCATGTTTGCACACCATGGTGGTGTTACAAGCATACCAGGCTGACCTGCTCAGGGGTGGGGCTGCTGGGCGAGCCGCAGCCCAAGTCATAAAGCTCCTTATATCGCCAGTCTCAAAAACAGAGCGTTGCAACCCGCACCCCTCCACAGAAAGATCGGGGGTCGGGCGATGCTCTCAGTTGGGGTCTTATAGACCGAAAACGGATCTGCGGACCGTTATTTGTCTAAGAGGACCTCGGCGAATGGGTCCTGCCATTGTCAGGTCCCTGAGGGCAGTCCACCTGGCGAGGAAAGGATAACACCTCAGTATACGGTGCCCAATCCTCCTCAGTGCCCTCACGGAGGCTTATTGATACCCCTGCCACCCTCGGTGCTTCAGGGCTCAGTGAGCTCCGACGAGCGAAATTCCCAGCTGCCGCCCGGCAACGGTATGGCACGGGAGAGCTCGCCCCCTCAAGTGAGGGTGCTACAGCACTCGGGTCGGTTATTCCCTCAGTGGCCTCATGGAGGTTTATTGATACCCCTGCCACCTCGGTGCTTCAGGGCTCAGTGAGCTCCGACGAGCGAAATTCCCAGCTGCCGCCCGGCAACGGTACGGCACGGGAGAGCTCGCCCCCTCAAGTGAGGGTGCTACAGCAGTCAGGTCGGTCGTTCCCTGCCGGTCATCCGCTTCAGGGCACCGAACTGGCTCCTCTAATAATACCAGACGCCAGCCTCGAGAGGCTGGTTCCCTTAGTAGATTTTCTGGTAGCGTGGAAACTTCTACCAAATATCTCAAAATGGGTCCTGCAGATTGTAGAGAAAGGTGACAGAATCCAGTTCGGTTCTTGTCCGCCTCGTTTCAACGGGGTCATCCCCACACTATTGGGCCCCCGAGCAGGCTCTGGTAATGGAACAAGAAGTAGATACTCTCTTGAGGAAGGGGGCCATAGAACGTGTTCCTCCTCTCTCGAGAGCGTCCAGGTTCTACAGTCGTTACTTCATCGTTCCGAGGAAGGTTGGGGTGGGGTTGCGTCCGATCTTAGATCTCCGTCTTCTGAACCGCGCTATCAAACGGCTTCGGTTCAAGATGCTCACTATCAGCAGATAGTATCTCAGATCCAGTCCGAGGACTGGTTTGTTACGATAGATCTCAGAGACGCTTATTTCCATGTTTCCATCCTCCCTCAACACTGGAAGTTCCTGAAGTTTGCTTTCGGGGGCGAAGCATACCAATAGAGTTCTTCCCTTCGGCCTGTTACTCTCACCCCACACTTTCACAAAGTGTGTGGATGCTGCTCTGGCTCCACTGCGACTCCAGGGCATCCGCATACTCAACTATATCGATGATTGGTTAACACTAGCTCAATCGGAGCAGATGGAGGCTCGGCATCGAGATGTCGTCCTCGCCCATACGAGAGAGCTGGGGTTAAGACTAAATGCCAAGAAGAGTGTTCTTTCTCCACTACAGAGAACCACTTATTTAGGCGTGGTGTACAGAATCCAGTTCGGTTCTCGTCTGCCTCGTTTCAACGGGGTCATCCCCACACTAGTGGGCCCCGAGCAGGCTCTGGTAATGGAACAAGAAGTAGATACTCTCTTGAGGAAGGGGGCCATAGAACGTGTTCCTCCTCTCTCTCGAGAGCGTCCAGGTTCTACAGTCGTTACTTCATCGTTCCGAGGAAGGTTGGGGTGGAGTTGCGTCCGATCTTAGATCTCCGTCTTCTGAACCGCGCTATCAAACAGCTTCGGTTCAAGATGCTCACTATCAAGCAGATAGTATCTCAGATCCAGTCCGAGGACTGGTTTGTTACGATAGATCTCAGAGACGCTTATTTCCATGTTTCCATCCTCCCTCAACACTGGAAGTTCCTGCGGTTTGCTTTCGGGAGCGAAGCATACCAATATCGAGTCCTTCCCTTCGGCCTGTCACTCTCACCCCGCACTTTCACGAAGTGTGTGGATGCTGCTCTGGCGCCACTGCGACTCCAGGGCATCCGCATACTCAATTATATCGACTGATGGTTAATACTAGCTCAATCGGAGCAGATGGCAGCTTGGCATCGATATGTCGTCCTCGCCCATATGAGAGAGCTGAGGTTAAGACTAAACGCCAGTCCGCACGCACAGCACAGACTCCTACATCAATCGGCAGGGGGGTCTGCGTTTGTGCCCCTTGTACAAGCTGGCGAGCCCAGATCCTTCTGTGGGTTCAGGGGAAGCTCCTCTCTCTAAGAGCAGTTTATATCCCGGGGTATCTAAATCAGGGGGCAGATATCCTGTCGAGACAGGACCTTGAGGTGGTGGAGCTTATTTGGAGGGAATTTGGCCAGGCGGAAGTGGAGCTATTTGCGTCGCAGGAATCGACATACTGTCCGCTCTGGTTCTCCCTCATGCATCCAGCTCCATGGGGGCTTGATGCCATGGTGCAGACGTGGCCGAGGCTTCGTCTGTAGGTATTCTTGTTCCCAAAGCGACTCGACACAGCTCGAGTTCCTGAAGGGGAATGTCTCTAGGTTACGTATGTAACCATGGTTCCCCGAGGGAATGAGACGCTGCGTCTCTTTGCCATACTCCCTGCATCCCTGCAGGCGCTACTTCATCGAAGCTGGTTTGCGCTCTGCTGGATGCGCTTTTATACTTTCTGGTGCTTACGTCACCCCGCTTGTGACGTCTCGCTGCTCCATTGGACTGATTTGACACGTGCTTCAGAACGCGGTCACGCAAGGGCATTCCCAAAGCGACTCGACGCAGCGTCTCATTCCCTCGGGGGAACCATGGTTACATACGTAACCTAGAGACGTTTGTTTTTGTCATTCTTTTTTTTTTTGCAGAAAGCAAGAATAACTGAAAAGACGCAAAATTTGAGGAATTACAGCATATTTTATAATGAAACTTGGAAAGTCTTCACATTCCAAAATGATTAGTCCAAAATGAAAATTAAAGAAAAAAATACCATGAGAAATTCTCATCTGGTTGTTATTATAGTCTGGTTTCTTCTGGGTGTGTGTGTGTGTGTGTGTGTGTGTTCGTAAAACGTGACATCCTGCTGTTTTTCTAAATTATGGTTTATAAACATCTGGTGAACCTTTCCCTTACATGCATTTGAAAGATTGTCTCTTCACCTCTAATAAAGCACACAGTTAAACTGAGCAAGCTATGGTAAACTTACTGTACAGTTTCTGTGAAAACGGCTCTCATAAGTGGGATCTTTTGCCATGTCTTACACACTTATTTGTGTATTATCAGTCATTCTAAAGCATGTTACTGTAAATTATAACATTATGGAAATATTCAGTTTGACATGCAGCCTATACAGATACATAACATACCAAGTCCAGCAAAATATTAGGTATGAATGTTAAAGGGAAAGTACACTACAGGATGTGATCTTTCCAAAAGCAAATACAGCACTCTCATATAACCATTAAAGATAACAATAGTTTGGAAGAAAGAAAAAAGCATGTAAAGAGAGAGATAAACAAATGTTCTCAGTAAGAATATTGTGTTTAAACTTCTGAGACAGTAAATAGTTGGTCAGTTATGGCTCTTATAAATGTGCATTTGCCAATCTCTCCATTCACAGGAGGCACAGAGATCATATTTGAGCTCAGGATGTGAAAGGAAATCTCAAAGCGCCTTGGGGCCAAAAGTATGGTGTGTTTTTCTTGGCCCCCACTCCAGTTTTTTCTCCACATAATTTCACAGATTCTAAACACTGAACTGGAGTGATTTGTTGCTTTCTGCTGTACGGTATGACAATTACACAACATGTCAAAGCAATGTGAGTTTGGCAGTTAATTTTGGGCTGACAGAGAAACCTTCCAACAACATCTTAATAATTAACCTATCAGAAACATGTGATATTTAAAATTAACGAGGCAATTAGAATAATAGTTTTTGTAGATGTTTTGTTTATTTGAATGACTTTTCCTTAATCCTTTAAGTTAAACTATGAGACTGGATGAATCTGGTCACAGTTTCTCCTTATTGCAATCTAGTCCATGCTGAAGGATGTCATCATTTTGACATGCATTTAAAAAAGAGAACCTTTTCTGCATTTCCCCATGAAGACAAGGAAGGAAAGCCAAGAAACATGGAGCAAGAGTAAATACTGGTGAATCATGAGTGGATCACCTGAGCTTCACTTTCTTAGTATTTAAGTCCAAAATACACAGACACAGGTCTGAAAATAAATAAATGCATTGAACGTTTTATGCAATTATACATGAGATCTAAACTTAGTTTTCGAAATTGCTGCTATATTGCATATTTGACCATCATCCAAACCGCTAGAAATATGTAACTGCAACCAAGTGAAAAGTGTAAAATTGACTTTCTGTGAAATGTCAAACTCATGAACCCCAAACAGTAATGGAAAGCTAATGAAGGAGAGAGATGTAACGCACTTGACCTTGGGAGTTTAGCTAACAAGAGGGTCATTTCATTCTGTCTGATTTCAAGATGGCTCACAGTTCTACTTCTTTAGAACACATGGATCACTCTGGTTTAAAAGCTGATAATTCTACTAAGGAAGTTCTTCTGGCTTTGATGGCACCCTCAAAACTGAACAAGCTTTCTCCCTCTCTTGTGTTTTTATCTTTCGGGATTCATCCTTGGTGCTTGACATAGTAAGTCGTTATTTACCTCTCCATGTGCAGCGTTTGCGCTGTCTTGGTTTGTAAAATTCTAGTTATAATTAAGTTTAGTAAGCAGAAGCATGTGCAAATCAAACAAACTTCTGGAGTCCCGCAGGGCTCTGTGTTTGGCCATATTTTAATTTTATAATTTAGCAAGCTGACATTTGATGGATAGAAAATTTGTGGAAATCACAGCTTGATTTCATTTCCAAGCAAATTAGCATATTAGAATGATTTCTGAAGGATCATGTGACACTGAAGACTGGAGTAATGATGCTGAAAATTCAGCTTTGTATCACAGGAATAAATTACATTTTAAAATATATTCATATAGAAATCAGCTCTTTTAAAATGTAATAATATTTCACAATATTACTGTTTTTACTGTATTTTGGATCAAATAAATGCAGCCTTGGTGAGCATAAAAGACTTCTTTCAAAAACATAAAAAAATCATATTATTCCAAACTTTTGTACTGTACATGCATGGTAGTGGAACATCTTAGTTCTTGTACATCATTAAAGCTCATGACTACATCACAGTAATTAAACCACTATAATTGCTACTGAAATTATAATCTATTCAGTGTCACTGGAGTTCCTTCACCCCTCATGTGGAACTTCCTTGCAAAAGATATGCATTTTTAATGGCCTTTTAGTAACTAGATTTTAGTTACATGTAGCCATTGTGCACCAAGACTAAGACTGCAACATACCCATCTGGTACTCGTGAACCCCAGGGCTATTTCTCACCGTAGACGGTCCATCATTGGCTTTCATTCACAACTAGTCTTTCTGGCCTGGACTCACTGCTGGAAACTGGCACTGGTTTTCAAATGCTGGCAGAGCTGGCCAAGGATTTCTCCATCCTGGAACGTGATTATCAGAGATGACCATCTAAACTGAGTAAACATTAGCGTGCTTTTCTGTTCTGGGTACAGTCACATTAAGACGTGGTCGTTGGGTTGACAAGTAAAGTAATAGGACTTCAAGCTGGCCTGGACTTTGGTCAGTTGTGTATTTGTTTTGCAGTTATCTTGTAAATGTATTCTTTGGTTGAAAGTTTGTTAAATATAAAGTGCATCATTTTTTGTTGCAGTTTCTCATATCCCAGCTGAACAACACTGTAGATCTGTGGCGCTCCTCTCATTTCCTCTTGTGTAAACAATTTAAAACGTAACGTTTATATGAAATGAAAATTCACCATACAGCAGGTAAAATAAGTATCGAACACGTCACCCTTTTTCTCAGTAAATATATTTCTAAAGGTGCCGTTGACTTGAAATTTTCACCAGATGTCAGTAACAACCCAAGTAATCCATACACACAAAGAAAACAAAACAAATAAGTTCAGAAATTAAGTTATGTGTAATAAAATGGAATGACCCAGGGAAAAAATATTTGAACACATGAAGAAAGGGAGGTGCAAAAAGTCATGTAAAGCCAAGACACCAGCTGAAATCTATCAGTAATTAGAAAGCAATCCTGCCCCTCGTCAGTGGAAATTAATATTAGCTGCTTCAGTCCCAACACCTACAGTACCAGGATGATGAAGATGAAATGAGGGTGGACATTTCAGCAAGACAATAATCCCAACAACAGCCAAGGAAACTCTCGATTGGTTTCAGAAAATGAAAATAAAGCTGCTAAAATGGCCTAGCCAATCACCTGACTTGAATCCAATAGAAAATAAGAACTAAAGATCAGAGTTTATAGAAGAGGCCCACAGAACCTTCAAACTTTGAAGACTCTGTGGAAGAATGGGCCAAAATCACACCTGAGCAATGCATGCGAGAGGAGGCATCTTGAAGTTGCCATTACCCAACAAAGGCTTTTGTACAAAGTATTAAATACCTTTCAGTAGTTCAATACTTTTTCCCTGTGTCATTTCATTTTATTACACATAACTTAATTTCTGAACTTATTTGTTTTGTTTTATTTGTATGCATGGATTACTTGGTTTGTTACCGACATCTGGTAAAAATTTAACAGCACCTTTAGAAGTATACCTTTACTGGGAAAAATAGTGACGTGTTCAATACTTATTTTACCCGCTGTATCTATAATCTAAATGAATGTTATTGGTCTTATTTTGAACGATTTATCCATGCAAGTGTTTAATTAGTAACTTATTTCAGTCACACTTTATTTTAAGGTCCAGTTCTCGCTATTAACAAGCCATTAACTACGACTTTTGCCTCAATAAACTCCTAATTTGCTGCTTATTAATAGTTAGTAAGGTAGTTGTTAAGTTTAGGTATTGGGTGTAGAATGTGGTCATGCAGAATATGCGCTTTATAAGTACTAATAAACAGCCAATATGTTAGACATGCTAATAAGCAACTAGTTAATAGTAAGAATTGGCCCCTATACTAAAGTGTTACCCTTTTTTCTTGTAATTTTTTAATCAAAACACCATAACTCTTTCCAGTGAAACGACAACAGACTTCTTTCTTGGTGATGTAGGCCAATCTCCAATCGTTCAGTTTGCTTACTGTATATCCTTCCCCTTTCTTACAATTTTACACATTCTGCCTCTGCCCAATCCACTGATGGATTGAAAATGATGGAAACATTTTTTTTTTTTTGGTAATCTGGATGTATGCCTCAATATGGAAGAAAAGATCTGTTGCTACTCCCGTTTAAAAAAATTTTTTTTTTTTAAATCCAGCTTCAAAGGTGCAAAAGTCTGTTAAATCAGCGTATGTAAATATTTTTAAAAAAAAAAGCATTTAGTGTTTTGTAAGCACATTAATCATTATGTAAATCGCTTTAGTCTTCCATCATTTCAGATTTCCCATGTGATAATTCTGGAAACGGGAGGAATATTACTGCACTAATAGTTTTTGACTGAGTAATATTTAAAATCTAATCTCATTCCATAATGTCAAAACAAAATATGACATCAGTTCGGACTGGCAAGAAAAAGCTAAATCTGCACTGCCAACTGGTTATGCAAGACATAAAGCAGAGAGTGATTGGACATGGAAGAGACATGGAAGAGAAGGGTGCGGCATCTTCTGCTTCACTGGGGCGTCAACTGATCACACCCAGAATGCTGTAATGACACAATCATCCAGGATTGGACGGGTGGGGAGACACAGGGAAACGGGGGTAAATGGAGGTTTTTCTGTTGATGTGTGATTCTTACTAAACAAACTGTGAGAGAAATAACACATCTTATACATTACGTTACAGTACAAGGAAGAATGAGGTGAAAACTGATCAAAGTTCTGCCTAAACTGTGCTCCTGATGTGTGATGTGTAAGTTCTGTTGGCTGCAGGATGGATTTATCTTGCTTGCAAGCCTGAGTTTGATAGTTGGCCTTAATAACTTTTGCATGGCATAAAATGATAGAGAACACTATCATATCTGTTCTAGATTGAGCTGCAATGACTTGCTGCAAACTTTGGCATATATATATATAAAAAGGAAAAAAACAGTAAAGTGTTTAAATTATAATGTTGTATATTTGTGAAGAAAAGAAAACTAAATAACCAACCTTCAGTAACATCTAGACTATTTTTCTAAACACTACTTTTCCCATTCTCAGATTTTAAAAAAGAAAAAAAAGAAAATCCATTTTAAAAAGAAAAAAGAAAAGAAAAAAGCGTTTGATGCATGATATTGCATCAAGTTTATTTATAACCTTGTTTAAAAGACATTAGTATATATTGTTTTTTGGTTACTGGTGTAGTCTGCTTGACCTTTGGTCCAATCAAATTGAATCAAACTATAATTTGAAACAAATCCAAATCTCTCAAGATAAATCTAGAATGCTAAATAGGTGATTTTTCCTCATATCCTTCCTCTTCACATGCAAGAAAGTTGTGTGGCTGTTTAAAGAGGGCACTAGATTTTCCTCACACTAGATTTCCCATAAGCTTCTTCAGCTACATTACCATCTACACCCTCAGATGGTCCCTTAAAAACAGTTCCCGCACCGTAACTCAAATCTGTGTAAAATGCTCCATAATGGTCCTTTTAGCTTGCTCTTCATCCATAAATAGAACCAGATGATACTGAGGCCTGCAAAAGACGCTCACATTCCACTCGCAGTGAAGTTCTTGTCTGGCCACCACTGGGTTGTTGACAAGCAAATCATAACATTTCCCATTGTGTATCTGTAAAAAATGAGGGAAATAGAGGTGAATTATGCAACTTAAGAATATAACCTTAAACCTTCCTTTGCTTGTGGTTGCCACCACAGCATTTGTTTTGTTTTGCAGTGATATTTTAGTACACTGAAAACATTGGCAAATGCCTTTTTTTGCCTTGAGAACATGCTGGAGAAATTCTTATGGAATTGTTTCCTGGAGTTAAAGACCCACAGAACATTACTGGTCAGGATGATTTGAGAAAAGATCCCATTTGAAAAGTTTCTCACAGAGGTTTTGATGTCTTTGAGATAAATGTACAAAGGTTCAGTATTCACAAAAAAGTGATATTCTCTTCAAAACATCTGCAACAGACATAAGAACCATCGACATGTTTATTAGCTTAAAGTAAATGCAGTGATCAATCCAACTACTGATCTTGAAATTCCATTCCTGGGTCTACCACAGGGTTCAGCGAACCTTCTCACTTTCTGAAGGTTCGACAGCTCATCTGTCTACACCTCAGCGGGCTGGTGACCATGAGATGGATGGATGTGTTGAGAGCCCATGGCTCAGTTCCTTCCTCTCAGTGTTCGAGCTAATCAATCAGCGAGTGGATCGGGCAGGACCATATGCACCTTGACACTCAGCTGATGCCCGCTGCTGACCCTCTCTTACCCTACAGCTGCTCTTGAGAGAGACAACAACATGGGACGCCATTTCATGCTCATCTGGGTCTCATTCTCAGCAGACACATTTTGGTTTTTGTTATCCAGCTGAACGAATGTTGTACTATTTTGAATTTAAACTATCTACCACACTTAAAGGCTTGATTTTGCTTATTCATAGCTCATACTGCAGATACAATAATGTTTTGGCAGATACTTTTATCCAAAGCACCCTTGGGGTTTGAACCTGTGACCTTAGTGTTGCTAACACATGCTATACTGTTTACTGGACATTTGGATGTTGCTGCAAGTGTTGGATTGTGAGTTGTTACTTCGTAATTAGTCCATCCATTTGCTCCAGTTTTTTAAGGGTGGACTCTTTTGAAATTGGGACAGGTAGCAAACAACTAGTAACCACCCAGAACTCATTATTTTAATGCCTTGATAGGCATTAAAAACATAGGAAATGGCTTTTTTGTAAAGCCTTGAATGTTTCTTAATGAATCTTTTGAATAGGCTATATTGCATACAGTATAGAAAGTGAAATTGAAGAACAAACATGTGTGACACCATTTCGAACAAAATTTGGACAAAGCAAAGTTCATATGGAGTTTGTTTAGGTGCTTTTCATAAGTGAATGAAAACATTCTGTAAAGTTTTAGATCTGAACGTGCACCATGTATAAAGTTATTGTCTCTCAAAAGAAA
>NW_015505218.1:2316851-2318380 GCF_001515645.1 Sinocyclocheilus grahami | reverse complement strand
TTCTGTGGTTCAGCCTGTTTCTTGGTGGGCAAATCGATGTTCAACTTGGCCACAGCACGAGTAACCACCTCTAATAGCTCCTCATACTGGGACGAATGAGGGGGGCAAATCCTCATCGACTCCCTCCACGTCAATCTCCTCGGATGAAGACAGGCGGAGCGTCGAGCCCTCTCCCCGGGGGGAAGTAACCGCAGAGCGGGCTTCCGATCCCAGAGAGCGGGCACTCGCCTGTCTCTATTCCCTCCACCAGATCCATCTGCAAACTCCACAAGTGCAGCCGCCGCTCGGCCTCGGCGGAAGCGCAGCCAGCACAGTGAGGAACATTGGCGAAGGCTCCCTCCTCGAAGAGAGCCTTCTGGGAGCGAAGCGTACGCAGCGGCAAACGCACGCAATGAGGCTCCCTTGAGAGCAGACTCTGTGTGCCTCGCTCCCAGGCAGACAGCGCACAGACTGTGTGTATCCCCACCCGTAATATAACGCGGGCAGGGAGGAACACATAGCCTACAACGCAGTCTGCTCTCGCCCAAATGTTTTGTCTTTGCCTCAGCTTTAGACATAATGGAGCTTATCAGTGGGACAAACAACACTAAATAAGACTCACAACAGATAGTTTGACTGACACACATACAGAGCGCTTGCTGAATGACAGAAAGCTGACGCCGGTTCCACTGCGCGTGCTTTTATAGCTTCCTGGTCACTACGTCACCCGACCGTGACGTCTCGCCCATCCATTGGACTGATTACACACGTAAATCAGAGTGTGGTCACACTGAAGGCGTTCCCATAGCGTTTCGACGCAACTCGAGTTCCTGAAGGGGAACCTGACCATCAGTCAATTTTCGTGTTGGTCTGAATGAAAATGCAAATTCATTCTTTGCCACAAGGTGCCGCTTTTGGAGCGGTAAAAATAGTGGTTTCGCCGGTAACGGCTCTACACAAAGCAGCACTGCACACAAATGCTGCTTTATCACGCATTACAGGCATGAAATGGAAATGAAATAGACCAATAGGACCAATCACCGCAGATTAGCATCACGCAAAGGAGGGGTTTGAAAAAAAATGAATCGTTGAGCAAATCATTTGGGAGTCGTTGAGCAAATAAGGTAAAGATAAATGCATATTATAAGACAATAAATGTTTGTTTTTTTGCCTTGCATGCATGTCAAACTGTTGTTGGGGACTCCCAAAACCAAAATATGAACCTTTCATAACCCATAATAGGGACACTTTATTTTATGAACAGACTGGAGAGCTAGGCTACTTTATAGTTGAAACTGTAGCTGTAATTATAATTGAAATTCAGTGTTTCTTTGCAACACTGACACTGTTTTTTTCCTGTTTAATATGTTGGCTGCTTTGAAACGATCTGTACTGTATAAAGCTATTTATATCTAAATAAATGTGATTTGACTGCCAAATTGCAGAGCTGGTGCAACCACATACATGCCTATGATCAGATACTTTTTTAAGAATAATACATATCACTGTAGCGAATCAACTCATGGGGAAATATGAATAATTAACCATAA
>NW_015505218.1:2316409-2316841 GCF_001515645.1 Sinocyclocheilus grahami | reverse complement strand
CAACTCCCTGGTGGTTGATAAAAGAGACCACCGCTGTGTTGTCGGTGCGCACCAACATTGATTAATAGTGATTTTGTTTCCCATCCCGCAGAATTGCCGAAAAAATGTCAGCTTCTAACAAGAACCAAGGTTTCCTCCACATGTCTAAGGCACGTAAGCAGTGCGGCGGGACCTTGAACATGCAAAGTGGGTTTACCCTCGGGGAGAAATCCCTGGTCTTGAGCCACCACTGTAGTGGTCTCATGTACAGCAGCCCAAAAGGTATCACGTTGGACGCAGCTGCCATCAGCTGCCATCAGACCCAGCAGTTTTGACAGTGAGTGATCGGCCTTCTTTCACTCTCGCGACTGCAGAGAGGATCGACTCGATCCGAGGAGGAGACAGACTTGCCTGCATTGTGGTCGAATCCCACACCACGCCCAGATAAGTGGT
>NW_015505218.1:2314289-2314791 GCF_001515645.1 Sinocyclocheilus grahami | reverse complement strand
GAGCCAGGTTTGACAGCCTCCCCCTGCTCTGACACCATGTAAAAGCTGAACAGGAAATTAGAAAGAATGAAAACCTGGGAAAGGATACAAATATCCATCAGCCTTCATTTTCTTTCTGGGCTGTTTCACATTCTCAGAGTCACACTCTCTTCGACTGTCTCTCTCTCTCTTTTGGTGGCAAGTGAGAGGAAAGCACCTAGATGTACATGAGGAGGTGAAGGAGGGTGGGGGGAATGATCAGGTTCTCATTGTGTCCATGTGGTAACTATTACCCAGTAATCTCCAGTAATTGTATCCGTATTACCAGAGAGTCCTGCTTTCCATTTGTTCTGACGCCTTGACCGGTGCCGTTACCATGGCGCACGGGGCCCCGTTTCGAAGCAAAGTGATGCAAATTGATGCAATGGGAAGACCATTAAAAGTTTGTCAAAATAGTGTGATGGAGATTTCCTATTTCAATGAACCTACAAGTCACTTTCATGCAAATGCACTGGATGCACTT
>NW_015505218.1:2312144-2312912 GCF_001515645.1 Sinocyclocheilus grahami | reverse complement strand
GGCTATAATGGGGTTTCCATTACAATGGCAGCCATTTCTTTCTCCGCTCTCCCCTCAACCATGCAATGTGAAGTCAGAATACATTACTGGAGCTGCAGTCAAAATAACATTACTGTCCCTGGTAGTACAGGTTATTAAAGAGAAATTTATCTATCTCGGGTTCAGAATTTAATGCTCTGAATTATAGTGCTCCACTGGTGAAAGGAATCTTTGCTATGTTCGGAAATTTTTTTAATGAATAAAACAAAAATATATATGGTATGTTAAATAATCAAATGCATCAGAAATGTCATAAAAGTTATGACTCATAAATCAAATGTCCATTAGATTAATATTACCTGCAAAGTCTACATTACCGGTGTGATTGGACCTGGAACTGGTATCTAAAGTGGTTCCATTTTCTTTGCATCCTCCAAGCTGAATGAATGAATTAATTATCAATTCATTGCTTTTTTTACCACTTTGCCTTGTAGGAAAATTAAGACACTTGTACAATCATATTGATTGGATAAATGCATCCTTTAGAGTAGAAAACATTTTACATCTCACTATTGTAAAGTCTTAATTCAGCTTTAAAGAAAACAAATATGTATTATTTATTTATGAAAAAGTAAAAGAAGGTGTAACATATCAACTGTAATATGTATGTATGTATGTATGATGTACGCATGTATATATTTATTTATTTAATTGAATACCAGCAGGAATGAGTTTTGAGAGCTGCAGTACTGGGATGATTTTGCGCGAACTATTTCCCAGTACCATTTA
>NW_015505218.1:2280168-2311966 GCF_001515645.1 Sinocyclocheilus grahami | reverse complement strand
CCAAATCAAATAAATAAGTAACACAAATAAAAGAAATCTCTTCATATAAACAAAATAAGGCTTTGTCTTTGCTCTTTCCATTTAAAATTAGAGGCAACCACTGCATTTTGATCATGATCCAAACAAAGATGCTGCATACATGCAACATGAGCAGTTTTTAATCTAAATTAAATTGTATAATTTCGAAATTTGAAGCAAAAACAGAATGGTTTGACTTCAGTTTTGTGAAATTATACATAGAAATATCTGCATGAAACAGCGGACTAGCTGAATGAGATGCAGATTTACTCTCTGCCAGTAGGTGGCGCATAAAGCGTTTCCTGGTTTCCGCTGTAAACAAAGCAGCGCTGCACTTATGAACTTTAATATGCATTATACAGAGGCAAGATGAATAGAAAAAATACCATCTAAACTTTTCTAAAGACCGTAAGTTCCCCTCAGACATGCATTCATATAAACTCCTACACCTAAATGAATCGCGATTTGTTTAGCATCTCAACCGATTTAAATCGTCACATATTTTAATCGATTTTCAACCGGCTCGCGGTTAATCGTTACATCCCTAAGACTTTCAGTTTAGTGGCGTGTAAGTGAGGGGTGGCTTCATATTACATGGTAAGAGTGTTGTAGCATTAATCCAGTGTACAGGAAACACCTCTGTGAGACAGCAGCAATTAGCACATTCTGATTTAAAATCAAATATTGAAAATAAATTCATAACGAATCACTTTCCACTGCTGACCAAAGCGGTCTCAGTCTTATTTCTATTATTCAAATTGAAATCCAGGACTTCAGATTGCCAGGAAGAGCTATCTGCATTGCAATTGCCCAAGTGCCCCAAATACGGTCAATTTGATGCAATTGCAGTATAACCCTTTGACCTGGGATTTAATGGAGACAGGTAATTATACCATACCACCCACTTACTCAGTTCTGCTGGTTAGACCCTGCTCCGGAGTAGGAGCTAATTTGGTTCTCGAAAAAGGCAGTCCGGTACTAAAATCGCACCCAGTTCCGGCGGTGCGAAAACACCAAAAAGTGGGTAGTTCCACAATTAGTTCTGGTACTATGAAAAGGTTCCTACGGTGCGAATGGCCCTATTGACTACAACTTGAATTTAGTTCTGTTCTTTAAAGAAACTTACATGGAAAAGGCTAGGGAAAAAAACTCTGCAAAGATATCTGCTTTGTGTTCCATGGAAAGAAAGGTTTGGAACAACATGAGAGTGAGTAAATAATGGCAGAATTTCATTTTTATTTCTTTACAATGTTGTTTGTAGAAAGGCATGTTGAGTGAAGGAAGAGTGTCAATGAGTCACACAGCAAAGTCATGAGTGACCACGACTGCTTCTGACATTATCATGAGCTCAATGTAAACACAACACGTCAAACAGAGCCCAGTTCAGGCTCTCTCACCTTCACACTGACCGTCCATCAGCTCCTGCTCATAATTCCACACGTAGGCCGTGATGAATTCCCTCTGGCCCTGTGTCCAGTTTAGACCCTCATTTATTTCTTTTGAGAGACAGAGTGCCCTTAAAAGATGAGGAACATCAGACTTCACAATACTCACCAGTATTGCCAGTTCCACTGTACAGATAAATAAGTAAGAGGAATAGGTGGTCCATTAGCCCGTGAATGATAAACCAAAGACCTCCCTTAATTGCTTTCTTCTTGTAGTGTCTCGATTTATTTCTCAAAACAGGAAGAGTGCGCACACACGCGCAGCGTTGCTGGGGTTTATGATGGATGGGGCAGGGGAAGATGCACCAGTGCTGGGTAAAGCTCACAGAGGCTTTGATTAACGAGACTGCCGGGGTCCCCGAGGAGCCCCAGGCAGAATAATACTGTTAGAGCGAAACAGCTGCTCCACACAGACCTCAGGGGCCCCACCAGCGCAGAGACGACCAGAGAGAGAAATTATAGAGAGGAGGATGGATGAGTAAACAGGTAAATAGATAGATAGATAGATAGATAGATAGATAGATAGATAGATAGATAGATAGATAGACACATAGATAGATAGACAGACAGACTGACAGAAAGACAGGCAGACAAATAGATGATGGACGGATGGACGGATGGACGGACGGACGGACAGACGGATGGGCAGACAGAAAGACAGAAAGACAAACAAATAGATATATAGACAGACAGACAGACAGACAGACATATAGATAGATAGATAGATAGATAGATAGATAGATAGATAGATAGATAGATAGACAGACACATAGATAGATAGACAGACAGACAGACAGGCAGACAAATAGATGATGGACGGACGGACGGATGGACGGACATAGATAGATAGATAGATAGATAGATAGATAGATAGATAGATAGATAGATAGATAGATAGATAGATAGATAGATAGATAGATAGATAGATAGATAGAGAACATTCAAACAAAAAACTTCACTGCTTATTAATATTTCACTAACATTTAGAGAAATATGTGGGAAAATATGTTAAGGTGTACTGATATTCAACAAATTTGAAGTTAGTTTTCTTTTCATCATAGTTTTGATGATCTGTACAAGTTCAGATGATGCTAGCAGCATATCAGTTTCATCATAGCTGCTTCACACCACTTGGCATCAACACTCATGTACTGGCCCAGAATAATAATAATAATAATAATAATAATAACATCTCTGTACTTCTGTCCAGCCAACCCACAAACACTCATCGGCTTTCTGGGTCTTGTTTATTTCTTTCTCAAGCTTGCCATGACAGTGCAGCCCTGCCGTCTCTGACTGTGTTAAGCGCTGGCACACGGAGCAGCACAAACAGGGGAGCACAGTTTATTTTCACAGCAGTCTGGTTCAAGTGCCCGCGGTTTGTTGCCTGTGTGTTATTTTCCCTCCCTGCGCGAAAGTGTTTATGCAATGGAGGAATTTAGGGAGAAGTGTAATCTTGTTATCTCATCGAAACAAGAGGGAGAGACAGAGAAAAGGTTTTTTTTTCAGGATCAAAGGAAGCCGGTGATTGTAAAAGCAAAAATTGCAACACCACTTTTATGTGTTTATACATATCCCCTTCGTGAGAGCAGCAAGCCACTCTTTCTCCCACTTAGTGGCAAATGCAAACACACAATGTTCACAAAATGCTCCATTGTGTTTTATTTAACTGACAAGTTTAACTTGCTGATCAGCCATTGTAATTATAAACATAATAAAAATATTTTCCTTGCACCTTGTCAAAAAGTTTTATAATATATTTTTCAAGATATAAAGCAAAAAGCTTTTTTAAATATAAATGTAATGAATTTATATTTCATAAAATGTATATTTCACATTTTACAACCTGAAATTGCTATGTAATGTAATAAAAGGTCAAGTTTTTGTTTTTTGTTGTTTTGGATACACAAGGGTCTTCAAGGATCCTATGATGCAATTTCTGTGTGTTGGTTGAACCACACGACTGGAAACAACAGCTTTCGTGGAACATAAAATGTCCTGAGTAAATGATGACGTTTTTGAACTCCATGTTGCCAGATCTCTCTAGAAAAAATAATCAACAAGCCCAAAATTAGTGCTTCTTGGTTTTCATGTTTACTTGGTGAGAGACTGTGTTAACTGTTGTGTGGGATAGGAACTATTTCTTCTATTTCACAAGCAGAAATGCTGAAAGACACAGAGAATGCACACATATTCACTCATAATGCTCATTTAAACTGATTCAAACAGAGCAGCGCTTGCTAGAGTTAATGACAGAAAGACTTAATCAAACGATATATCCAAGATTGGCGCATGTTTCATTTTTCCACCATTACGTCATCTTTATAGTCTTTTAAACTTGAGTTGTACAAATGTTGGTATCTTCTGTCCTTCTCATATAATGTTTTTGTTATTTCCACCTTCGTTTTTTTGTTTTGTGTTTTATTGTTGTTTTCCATCTTCTTCATTGACTTGAAAGCAACGGCCCAAACAGTGAGTGTTGCCACCTAGTGGATCCACCAGCTAGTGCAGTCACTTCCAGGCACATGCTACACTCTAAAAAAAATGCTGGGTTAAATATAACCCAGCGCTGGGTTAAAAAGGGACAAACCCAGCTATTGGGTTGTTTTGGTTGGTTCAAAACATCCCAGCCGCTGGGTCAAAACAACCCAATAGCTGGGTTTGTCCCTTTTTAACCCAGCATTTTTAAGAGTGTATTTTGTGAAAAACTGAAGCATATTATTTCTGCTTAACAAACCCAAATATGCCTAAAAGTAGCTCTGAGTGAATTATTCTTTGAATAAGGTGTTGAGATATTTTTTAGGCTATCATAAATCAATAATTAAAAATGGCAAAATGTGGATTACACTCTAAAAAATGCTGGGTTAAATACAGCTCAGTGCTGGGTAAAATAGGGACAAACCCAGCAATTGGGTTGTTTGGACCCAGTGGTTGGGTTACTACCCAGAAGGTTGGGTTAAACATTTAACCAAACCGCTGGGTCAAAACAACCCAATTGCTGGGTTTGTCCCTATTTTACCCAGCACTGGGTTGTATTTAACCCAGCATTTTTTGAGTGTAGGCTACTCTAAAGAAGCAAATATGACGTGTTAAGATATGGAGCATTGAAAAATAATGGGAACAAATGTGGAAATTTCAAAAGGTAGTTACAGCATGGCCACAATCGTTACAAATGATTGCATCCAATGAACGGAAGAATATTGCCTTCATTACATTCCATCAGGTGACGTTTAATGCTAAGCAGCTGTGACAGGTTATTGCATTGTTGATGCTACATTGATGCAACATGCTGCAGTTAAAATCACAGGTTTAAATGCTAATTAGAAGGGTTCGGAGGCAGAGCAGCACTTGATTTTAACCCGTCAAGATTGCAATCCAGGTTGGCTCAAATCATTATTATTTGCCATTTTGCTTAATGAAGAGGGCCTTCATTGACAGAGGAAACATACACCCTCGCGTAGCTCTGCATAACAATCGCCACAAATGAAAAAGAATCCGGGCGCCAGGAAAAAAGTTTCCCCGTTGTCTGTATTAATTTAAGTCTCGTTTAACGACTGTCGGAATCACACGTTCCTCCGAGGAAGTGGGTGATGAAATGCGCCGCTCCGCCGACAAACAAACAAGGAGAAAGGGGGAGAGAAGAAAGGGATGAAAGCACAAGGAGGGGAGGACGAAAGAGAGAAACATGCGGAGGAGACACAAAGACATCAGAATATATATCAGGACAAAAATAGAAAGTCTCTTTGTTTTGCGCAACGTAGAGCAGTGTAGCTAATTAGAGTCGAAATGATAGCTGGTGCGACTGACACAGGTAGGGAGTAGCGGCGTCTCCCGTGTGCCTGACAGTGCATACTGAGAGTGGTGTGTAAGCAGGGGTAATGGCTGTCAGCTCCTGACAGCTGTAAAATGGCCTTTTAGTTTGCCACACAAAAGCTGTCATGGAGTCTCGCGTTATAAAGGCAGATGTAGTTAGCTGCGATGGCAAGGCACATCATTATTAACAAACAGTGTAGTGTTTGCCTTACTGGCCCCCACTTACAAATGGAGCATGCTCTTGGTACAGCATGCCCCCCAACAACACATCTGAAACTAAACTGTCAGAGGTAACAAGCCCTAGAGAGCCAGAGCAATGGATTCAGGGTGCCAGTCATTGTGGGGTAGTGCGTTTGTTTGGTGTGAAGATGAAACGATGCCTGGCTGTGTTCATCTGCTGCTCCCTCGCATTGGCCCTGGACATTCGCTGCTCTTCTTCTGATGTATAATGTGCTGTTTTTTTGTGCTTGTTTTGTAGCGGATTACTTTATGATAGCTGCAGGCAAAAGGGTTCACGCACACCCTACAAGAACACACACTTAAAAAGATAGCTTCTAGAAAAATACATTGGGAACAGAATACTTCAAAGAGCACTTCATATTGCCATTTGGAAAATCTCAGAAAAAGAAACACCCTGTTCATATTTAACCCCCTAATCAAAAGAAAAAAGAATGAGAAATATATATATATATTTTTGCTTTAAGAAAACAAAACCTACATTTGGACCACTGTGAAATAAATAGTCTTTATTTTATTTTTAGCCTTTTTAATTTCACTGTGCACAATCTTACTGTAATGATAATAAATAAAACTGTAGATTTCTAAAGTATACCTATAAAAAGTATATTACTGCAAGTATACATAACCCTTTGTTTTGCTCATTTTAATTTTATTAATTTAAAAAAATGATCATTGTATCCTGACATACAATATTTTTATGACTGCATAATAGTAATAATAATAATAATAATAATAATTATTATTATTATTATCATTATTACAATAACATAAGAGGAAGCTGAGTTTAAAATTAATGCTTAATGTCATTAAAATATTGTCACAAAACAAAACAATTCTTAATAATTCATTAAGACAAAGCCTCTTTTTTTTCTTTTAGATTATGGGTAATATATGTGATTAACCCATCTATCACAAATGTAGATATGTTTTAATATAGCTGAAATATAATCTGTTCTCTCTGAAATATGAGTGTTTACTATTGTCATTTTGCATTATTGACACACTATTCTCCTAATTAACGCTGTACAGCTGCTTTGACACAATCTGTATTGTTAAAAGCGCTATATAAATAAAGGTGATTTGACTTGACTTCTATCTTTATTTGTCATCAGGGCAGACGGAAATAAGAAAGCCCACAGGTGTGGTGGGTTTGTTTTGTTCTTTATTGTGTTGTGTAGAGTTGACTCACAGTGTTTCCCCAGAGGCCTGTGTGAAGAACTCCATGTGCCCGCTGCAAAGTCAGATTCAGTGCTGTTGTGAAGATGGCTCTTATTACATGACTGGCACTTAGACAAGCCAAATGTCTGGGGCCGAATCTCTATAGCACTAGATATTTTTGTGTTTTAAATAATTTAGTTTAGAGATGCATCTCAGGATTTAAACTGCATCATCAATATGTGCACAACTTATGACCGCATGCATTAAACAATGCACCATTGCTTCAACCAAATATTTATAGATAGATAGATAGATAGATAGATAGATAGATAGATAGATAGATAGATAGACAGACACATAGATAGATAGACAGACAGACAGACAGGCAGACAAATAGATGATGGACGGACGGACGGATGGACGGACAGAGATAGATAGATAGATAGATAGATAGATAGATAGATAGATAGATAGATAGATAGATAGATAGATAGATAGATAGATAGATAGATAGATAGATAGATAGATAGAGAACATTCAAACAAAAAACTTCACTGCTTATTAATATTTCACTAACATTTAGAGAAATATGTGGGAAAATATGTTAAGGTGTACTGATATTCAACAAATTTGAAGTTAGTTTTCTTTTCATCATAGTTTTGATGATCTGTACAAGTTCAGATGATGCTAGCAGCATATCAGTTTCATCATAGCTGCTTCACACCACTTGGCATCAACACTCATGTACTGGCCCAGAATAATAATAATAATAATAATAATAACATCTCTGTACTTCTGTCCAGCCAACCCACAAACACTCATCGGCTTTCTGGGTCTTGTTTATTTCTTTCTCAAGCTTGCCATGACAGTGCAGCCCTGCCGTCTCTGACTGTGTTAAGCGCTGGCACACGGAGCAGCACAAACAGGGGAGCACAGTTTATTTTCACAGCAGTCTGGTTCAAGTGCCCGCGGTTTGTTGCCTGTGTGTTATTTTCCCTCCCTGCGCGAAAGTGTTTATGCAATGGAGGAATTTAGGGAGAAGTGTAATCTTGTTATCTCATCGAAACAAGAGGGAGAGACAGAGAAAAGGTTTTTTTTTCAGGATCAAAGGAAGCCGGTGATTGTAAAAGCAAAAATTGCAACACCACTTTTATGTGTTTATACATATCCCCTTCGTGAGAGCAGCAAGCCACTCTTTCTCCCACTTAGTGGCAAATGCAAACACACAATGTTCACAAAATGCTCCATTGTGTTTTATTTAACTGACAAGTTTAACTTGCTGATCAGCCATTGTAATTATAAACATAATAAAAATATTTTCCTTGCACCTTGTCAAAAAGTTTTATAATATATTTTTCAAGATATAAAGCAAAAAGCTTTTTTAAATATAAATGTAATGAATTTATATTTCATAAAATGTATATTTCACATTTTACAACCTGAAATTGCTATGTAATGTAATAAAAGGTCAAGTTTTTGTTTTTTGTTGTTTTGGATACACAAGGGTCTTCAAGGATCCTATGATGCAATTTCTGTGTGTTGGTTGAACCACACGACTGGAAACAACAGCTTTCGTGGAACATAAAATGTCCTGAGTAAATGATGACGTTTTTGAACTCCATGTTGCCAGATCTCTCTAGAAAAAATAATCAACAAGCCCAAAATTAGTGCTTCTTGGTTTTCATGTTTACTTGGTGAGAGACTGTGTTAACTGTTGTGTGGGATAGGAACTATTTCTTCTATTTCACAAGCAGAAATGCTGAAAGACACAGAGAATGCACACATATTCACTCATAATGCTCATTTAAACTGATTCAAACAGAGCAGCGCTTGCTAGAGTTAATGACAGAAAGACTTAATCAAACGATATATCCAAGATTGGCGCATGTTTCATTTTTCCACCATTACGTCATCTTTATAGTCTTTTAAACTTGAGTTGTACAAATCTTCTGTCCTTCTGTCCTTCTCATATAATGTTTTTGTTATTTCCACCTTCGTTTTTTTGTTTTGTGTTTTATTGTTGTTTCTTCATTGCTTCATTGACTTGAAAGCAACGGCCCAAACAGTGAGTGTTGCCACCTAGTGGATCCACCAGCTAGTGCAGTCACTTCCAGGCACATGCTACACTCTAAAAAAAATGCTGGGTTAAATATAACCCAGCATTTTTAAGAGTGTATTTTGTGAAAAACTGAAGCATATTATTTCTGCTTAACAAACCCAAATATGCCTAAAAGTAGCTCTGAGTGAATTATTCTTTGAATAAGGTGTTGAGATATTTTTTAGGCTATCATAAATCAATAATTAAAAATGGCAAAATGTGGATTACACTCTAAAAAATGCTGGGTTAAATACAGCTCAGTGCTGGGTAAAATAGGGACAAACCCAGCAATTGGGTTGTTTGGACCCAGTGGTTGGGTTACTACCCAGAAGGTTGGGTTAAACATTTAACCAAACCGCTGGGTCAAAACAACCCAATTGCTGGGTTTGTCCCTATTTTACCCAGCACTGAGCTGTATTTAACCCAGCATTTTTTAGAGTTGGATCAAACCAACCCAATTGCTGGGTTTGTCCCTATTTTACCCAGCACTGGGTTGTATTTAACCCAGCATTTTTTGAGTGTAGGCTACTCTAAAGAAGCAAATATGACGTGTTAAGATATGGAGCATTGAAAAATAATGGGAACAAATGTGGAAATTTCAAAAGGTAGTTACAGCATGGCCACTTAAAAATGCTGGGTTAAAAAGGGACAAACCCAGCTATTGGGTTGTTTTGGTTGGTTCAAAACATCCCAGCCGCTGGGTCAAAACAACCCAATAGCTGGGTTTGTCCCTTTTTAACCCAGCATTTTTAAGAGTGTATTTTGTGAAAAACTGAAGCATATTATTTCTGCTTAACAAACCCAAATATGCCTAAAAGTAGCTCTGAGTGAATTATTCTTTGAATAAGGTGTTGAGATATTTTTTAGGCTATCATAAATCAATAATTAAAAATGGCAAAATGTGGATTACACTCTAAAAAATGCTGGGTTAAATACAGCTCAGTGCTGGGTAAAATAGGGACAAACCCAGCAATTGGGTTGTTTGGACCCAGTGGTTGGGTTACTACCCAGAAGGTTGGGTTAAACATTTAACCAAACCGCTGGGTCAAAACAACCCAATTGCTGGGTTTGTCCCTATTTTACCCAGCACTGGGTTGTCTTTAACCCAGCATTTTTTGAGTGTAGGCTACTCTAAAGAAGCAAATATGACATGTTAAGATATGGAGCTTTGAAAAATAATGGGAACAAATGTGGAAATTTCAAAAGGTAGTTACAGCATGGCCACAATCGTTACAAATGATTGCATCCAATGAACGGAAGAATATTGCCTTCATTACATTCCATCAGGTGACGTTTAATGCTAAGCAGCTGTGACAGGTTATTGCATTGTTGATGCTACATTGATGCAACATGCTGCAGTTAAAATCACAGGTTTAAATGCTAATTAGAAGGGTTCGGAGGCAGAGCAGCACTTGATTTTAACCCGTCAAGATTGCAATCCAGGTTGGCTCAAATCATTATTATTTGCCATTTTGCTTAATGAAGAGGGCCTTCATTGACAGAGGAAACATACACCCTCGCGTAGCTCTGCATAACAATCGCCACAAATGAAAAAGAATCCGGGCGCCAGGAAAAAAGTTTCCCCGTTGTCTGTATTAATTTAAGTCTCGTTTAACGACTGTCGGAATCACACGTTCCTCCGAGGAAGTGGGTGATGAAATGCGCCGCTCCGCCGACAAACAAACAAGGAGAAAGGGGGAGAGAAGAAAGGGATGAAAGCACAAGGAGGGGAGGACGAAAGAGAGAAACATGCGGAGGAGACACAAAGACATCAGAATATATATCAGGACAAAAATAGAAAGTCTCTTTGTTTTCCGCGACGGAGAGCAGTGTAGCTAATTAGAGTCGAAATGATAGCTGGTGCGACTGACACAGGTAGGGAGTAGCGGCGTCTCCCGTGTGCCTGACAGTGCATACGGAGAGTGGTGTGTAAGCAGGGGTAATGGCTGTCAGCTCCTGACAGCTGTAAAATGGCCTTTTAGTTTGCCGCGCAAAAGCTGTCACGGAGTCTCGCGTTACAAAGGCGGATGTAGTTAGCTGCGCTGGCAAGGCACATCATTATTAACAAACACTGTAGTGTTTGCCTTACTGGCCCCCGCTTGCAAATGGAACATGCTCGCGGGCCCCCCAACGACACACCTGGAACTGAGTTGTCAGAGGTAACGAGCCCTGGAGAGCCAGGGCAATGGATTCGGGGTGCCAATCATTGCGGGTTCGTCTGCTGCTCCCTCACACTGGCCCTAGACTTTCGCTGCTCTTCTTCTGATGTGTAATGTGCTGGTTTTTGTGCTTGTTTTGTAGTGGATTGCTTTATGATCGCTGCGGGCAAAACGGTTCACGCACACCCTACAAGAAGACACGCTTTAAGAGATCGCTGCTGGAAAAATACATTGGGAACAAATGACTTCAAGCAGCACTTCATATAGACATTTGGAAAATCTCACAAAAGGAAATGCCCTGTTCATATTTCACCCCCAAAATCAAAAGAAAAAAAGAATGAGAAATTATTTGTTTTGGCTTTAAGAAAACAAAACCTACTCGCAATTTTTTCACAAGCTGTGTAATTAATTGTCTTTACTTTATTTTTAGCCTTTTTCATTTCGCTGTGCAAAATCTTACTGTAATGCTAATAAATAAAAGCCTAGATGTCTAACGTATACATATAAAAAGTAAATAACTGTATACATAACACTTTGTTTTGCTCATTTTAATTATTGATCATTGTATCCAGACATGATACAATATTTTTATGACTACAATAATAATAATAATAGTAATAATAATAACAATAATAATAATCATTACTATTATTATTATTATGCATTAGTAAAAATATTGTATCATGTCTGAATACAATGATCAGTCATTTTTTGAATTAATACAATTAATTAAATTACAATAACTTTGGAGGAAGCCGAGTTTAAAATGAATGATTAATGTCATTGAAATAAAGTCACGAATCAAAAATAATTCGTAATATTAAGACAAAGCCTCGTATTTTTATTTTAAATTATGGGTAATATATGTGATTAGCCCATCTATTGCAAGTGTACACTCTAAAAAATGCTGGGTTAAAGACAACCCAGTGCTGGGTAAAATAGGGACAAACCCAGCAATTGGGTTGTTTTGACCCAGCGGTTGGGTTACTACCCAGAATGTTGGGTTAAACATTTAATCAAACCGCTGAGTCAAAACAGCCCAATTGCTGGGTTTGTCCCTATTTTACCCAGCACTGGGTTGTATTTAACCCAGCATTTTTTAGAGTGTAGACTGTTTAAATATAATCTGTTCTCTCTTATTTGTCATTGGGTTAGACGGAAATAAGAAATCCCACAGGTGTGGTGGGTTTGTTTTGTTCTTTATTGTATTGTGTAGAGTTGACTCAGAGTGCTTGACTCGGAGAACTCCATGTTCCTGCTGCAAAGTCAGATTCAGTGCTGTTGTGAAGATGGCTCTTATTAGATGATTGGCAATAAGACGAGCCAAATATCTGGAGCCAAATCTCTATAGCACCGACTAGAGAATTTTGTTTTTGTTTCGTTTTAAATAATTTCGTTTAGAGATGCATCTCAGGATTTAAACTGCATCATCAATACAAGTACAAATTCTGAGCATATGCATTACAGTTTGTCAAACCGTGTTAAGTGTTGGCCTGTATCACCTTAAAGAGCTATTTCTACCTTATTTAACCCACACAATTTAGTTTTGTTGGTATAAATTAATGTATTTAGGTTGATTCGGCGATATTACATATGTTTGACTCACTATTACATTTGACCATTTTCTGTGCAGTATTAAAGAGGAAGGTAAAAGAATCAATGATGCAAACTTGGTTGGTTAGTTCACTTCACTTCAATAACTGTGTAAAGTTAATTCATAACGAAACAAGTTCTATTCAGCTTTAAGCAGCTATACTGAAGGAAATAGTGTCAATATATTCAGCTCGAGTCAGTTCAGTGTTGATTAAATTCCGTTCGTTAACAGTGTTGATGTTGCAAAATTCATCAATTAAAAACTAATTCAATGCAGATATAAAGCAGAAGACAATAATGAGCTCAATTCAGTTCAAATTTTGTTCTCATCCAATAGAGTCAGTGACATTATTGAATATTAAATGTGTTTTAGATACAAACTAAGCAAGCCAACGACAGCAGCAGAAAGGAACCCAAACTCCATCAGGTGACAGAAATGCAAAAAAAAGAGAAAAACTTGGAAGAATCCAGGCTCAGTCGAGGGACTAGTTCTCGGACTAATAATGGGATTCATAATATCTATATTATTTCAAATACAAGCATGCACTATTTCAAGAAGCTGCTTCAAAGGCAGAAAATAATGTTGTCACTCAAATGATCCACTAAGCACTGGTAACCCTCCATCTACCAGCAACTGTGAACTGGCACCACGGGCCCTGGTCAAGTTCAGGTCAAATCAACTAAGAGGTCGTGGCACTGCGGTCCGCTCAGCCATGAAAGCCAATTGCTTGACTCTAATTGTCCCTAAGTGCAGGACAATTAGACACACTTGACATTTGCATTACATCTCAATTACAGTACCTCTGATCATTTGACTTAATGTTAAACTGGCAACCTTTTGAAACTCTCCAGCTATGGAAACTTGGCATTCCCAGTGGAACGGCACCGTTTAGATGCACGAAGACAGACTGGACACCTGTCAACATATCTCTGAGCGCTGATGAGCTTGGCTCTGGGACGTTTGAGCAATGATCAGAATTCAGAATGGAAATGATGGGTCTCTGGAACGTTCCACATGGAACTGAACATCTGACAGCGAGCAGAACTGGAAGGCAGCAACGCATGGCAATTCCCACAGGTTTTTACAGGATCTGCATTGCAGAAAATGGCAGTGTTATGGGTACTCAATACAGAACTCAATGCAAATCTGCAAGAATTAAGTAACTTTTCTCACACTTTATGGACATAATCTTACATATGTAAAGATGCCTGCCATTTTCTGCTGGTGTTTATATTTCTATAAATAGCAGTGTTGGCTCGAGGGTATATTTCAGTTATTGAGTTTGATGATGATTAAATTTCACCATACGAAGATTGAAAATTATTTCACTTTGGTTAAATGTCCCATCTGGGTTTGATTTATAAATAAATGACCGTTAAAGTAGGCCTTGTTCTATTTACTGAATCTGCTTGGCTGTGTGCGCAGCCTATGTGTGTGTGTGTGCGTGCATGCGTGCGTGTGTGTGTGTGTGCGTGTACAGGTTTATACATCCTGGTGGGGACCTGAATACACACAGACTCATGGGGACTTGTGTCATGGTGGGGACCTAAATTGAGGTCTCCATGGGTACAAAAGCTTATAAATCATACACAATTTGTTTTTTGAGAAAGTAAAAATGCAGAAAGGTTTAGGTGTAGGGCGATAGAAAATACGGTTTGTACAGTATAAAAACCATTACACCTATGGAGAGTCCTTACAAGGATAGCTGACCAGACGTGCATGTGTGTGTGTGTGTGTGTGTGTGTGTGTGTGTGTGAGTGCATTTATTCAATAAATGGCAGCTGTTTTGTGACTCTTTTGGGGCTTCTATATATTCTGCATTCTGCATATTATTGCTTGTAAGTATCCAACAGAGCAAGCTTCCATCATGTAAAACTACATCTTGTGCATTAGAAAGAAGTCCATCTGAGTGTGTTGGCCTTTAGTCTATGTCATACATTCAGCTCTATGAACAATCCAGGCGGGTTAATAGTCTTGTCAGTGGTGGTAGGTGTCTGTCAACACTCGCTCAAGTCTTGTCAGTAGCACCAGGGCACATGTGGCACAGATCCTCCCTGTGTCGTTGTGTTTTAGTGGGATATGGAGCTGGAACAGGGCGGGGAGTGTGACAGGTGCTAACAACGGGTAGACGCTGTTAAATACGAGGTTGACAGGTGAGCACAATGCGGCAATGGCGAGAAATTCAGTAAAGCATGGCATCTGCTCCGGCAACTGAGGACAGTATGAGGTTTCAATTATCCAGATAGAGTCATTCGTAACTAGCCAAGATTAAACTGCAGCCGACTGGAAGGCTAATTGGAGGACGGTCACTAAAGAATTGCAGCATGAAGTGTACACTGCAATTTTTGATTCTTTATCATTGTTGCTAGAAAAACTGAAACATATCAATTCAGTGGGATCTTGTGGATATGATGTTCACAATGCTTTAATTGTGGCTTATCTGATCACAATTTAGAGTAATGGACAGTCCTTGACAGTGTTTTGTTTTGTTTAAATCAATTGATACACAATTTGAAATTGTTTTGCACTAAAGCAATAATTTGTTATGAATATTCTCAAAAGAAAATAATCAAATGAGATAAGTACAATAATTAGAAAAGGTTAATAAGTTAAACAAAATAGGCATTCAAACATTATTATTTTTGTAAATAGAATTTATTATAAAATATAAATACAATTTTTTTCATTGATTTCAATATGTATTACTATGCTATAAAATTATATTGGTCATGCTACATTTATATATTAGAACAACACTTCTAAAAGAACTGAAATGTGTTACAAATTGTGGCCAGGTTGTTGCTTTTTCTTAAAATATGTTTAAGGGAAAAAAAACAGATTACCATTTTCAACATAGGAAAATTAATACCTACTGAATATTAATATTCTGTCTTGCCTTCCAGATACGACTTCACATAAAACACACATAAAATTCAAGAATTTTGAACATATCAAAAGTGTAAGCACAGCACCGCAGTGTTGCGAAAACCCATGGGCCCAATTTATGCAATTTCACCTGGAAATGAAATGTGTTTTTAACAGCTTTAGAGAAGTGCTTTGTCGTTCCAAGGTGAGGATGGTTTGTTAAGAGGATGTGATGTGTATTTTCACCTTTTTTCACTGCTTGTGTTGGAATGAGTGCATGTCAAAGTCTTATTTAATGAAAACGTTTTTAGGTAGGTGGGCTTCGGGGCGGAAGGCTGATCGTAATGCAGACACTCATTCATTCCATTGTTCTGTTTCATGATTAGTCAATGGCTAGTCTTTGCTTTTGATTCCTAGGAGACACACAAATATACAGATTTCTTTGGTCAGAAACAAAAAGAGAATGTTGTCACGACCCCCCATGTGTAGAAAATACCAAATTGTCTGCAATTTAAAGTATTCTGTAGTTGTTTAATGACTAGCGTTTTGGCTCCAATCAGTGGGAATGCTCCTAATAGATGTGATCTTTATCTGGGTTTCCTTGTCAGGTCCTCAGACTTTCACTTCTTATCTTAAGGTCACTTTATTGCTATTATAACAAGGCTTGTAATGAGAGCCCATTTCAATAAGTCCATTTTCACTCCCCTTAAACAACCCAAATTACCCAATTGGAACATGCTGTAGGGTGTAGTGTGCACTATGTCTGCGCTTGTGCCTTTGTACATGTTTACTTGTTGCTTCGAATCGGACTTTGTTGAATCATAACCTGTTTTCATCACCCAACCCACCCAGCCCCAAAGCATGTGTAGTCAGCTTATCTTGGCGAACCATTAAACAATTCCAATCGAAATATCTAATATCGCTGTCACACAGCATTTAGCAAGCACAAGGCATGCTTTGACAGTGTCTGGAGCAACAATAAAAAAAGAGTCTACCGGTACTTAAAGCATTATCAGCTGTCTTGGACCCATAACCGTGACCTTGTTCCTGCATGTCCTTCAGTATGTGCGAACATGTGGTAGTGACCTGCCGGCCAACCGCTGATAATTATTTCCACTGAACGTCTTGCTTTGGGCACAAAGTCTCGCTCCGTGAGCCCAATTGGGAGCAATTTGGTAACCCATACCCCTGAACATTAGTAATGAGAGCTGATCGAGTGGAGACCGGGCCTGCATTAACCTTCGGGACGCCCTGGTCGTGTTGAGGGGGGAGAGTTGGCTTGCCTCCAGTGCTGATTCTTGGGGGCTGGAAGTAGGGCAGCCCACCCAGGACTGGACTCTTGATTGAAGGGTTACTGAGAGAGAATGGGCGGCAGCTGCACAGGGGGCTATTTTTGAAAAGCGGACATCTTTGTTTCTAGCAGGAACTGTCAAGAAACTGTGAATAACACTGTTCATTTGGGTCATTCAATGAAACGGGTGCTTTTTCCTGTTTAAGTACCTTTTGTGTGATTTTTAAACATTCTGCCAGGGCTAAAATGTGTTTAAGTTGTTAGATTGTGCAATAGGCTAAAATAATCCATTGCAGTAATGAAGTTGACAGTTTTTCAAATCTTGTGCTCAACTATTATATGCTTCTTATGGTATGTCCACACCAAAAGCAAATTTAATTATTTGCACGAATCGATTATTTACAAAGTTAATGCAAAGACGAGAAAAGAGGCGAATTACGCGAATTAAGCGACACGATTGCTGCGATCGAACAAGCGATATATGCCTCAATCAAGTATTTCAACTCGATTGAGCGGAAAATTTGCATTCCGAGTTGTCGTGCAAGTCAATCAGCGAAGAGCTTATTGACACGTCCAGTTTGACATGTGGTTGTATCAGAAAATGGAGGAGAGCATTATGATTTTATTCGTGTGAGTAACATGAAAAACATCCTGTGAGTAATCTAAATAATGCAATGAGAATATTCGCTTTGTGTTTGGTGTGCACATAAATATATATAAGATAATTCAATGTAGACATCATGGACATGAAATTGTCCATTTTTAAACATCCTGTCAGGTCTGCTTGTTAAATTGTAAAATCTTAGGCGAGATTTTAGATAATTTAATAGATAAATTAATCTATTAAGGTAACAGGGTTGACCATTTTAAAGATTACCTTGGCAAGTCTTGTGCTTTAAGTCACGAATTCTCGAAGATGCTTTTTAATATGGACATTTTTCAACTGCAATCTTCAATTATAAGTTTACTTAGAATCATGGTAACATGGCAACATTTCAAGATGTTCTCCTATAGGGGCAAACATAGCCTAAATATATTAAGACATTTTATTTTGTCCCTAAAAATGTGATGATTTGAAGAACTTTTGAATTAATGAATAGTGAAAAATATGGTGGTAACAGAGTTGATGCATAACACACACAAAAGAGTCTTTTCAATAATGCATTATCAACTTGAATGTGAAATCATACAGTACATTAGCATTAGTTAGTGTGGGTATCATAAACAAAAAAATATATATATTATTCTTGGTTAAAATTCATTTATAAATATACTATTGTTCTTTATTAATTCATGTTACTACCTTTAATTTATACGACTTGAAATGTTAAAAATGTATTAGTATATACAGTAATTATTATTGGTAACCCTTTATTTTAAAGACCAATTGTCACTATCAACTAGCAATGCATACTGGCTGTTTCTTATTATTTATAAAGCACATATTCATGCCTTATTCTGCATGACCATATTTTAGATCCTAGGTTAATCCTACCCCATAAACTTAACAACTACCTTATTAACTATTAATGAGCTGCAAATTAGGAGATTATTGAGGCAAACATTGTAATTAATAGTTAGTTAATAGTGAGAATTGGACCTCAAAGTAAATTGTCACCTAAAAGTATTGTTCGTGATACCTAATGCATTAACTAAAGTTAACAAATTGAACCTCATTGTAAAGTGTTACCAAAATACTCATACTGTAAAATAAGATTGTCATACCACTCACTTCTGGATTAACCATTTATAGAGTAAAAGCAAAGCCTAATGATAAAACTTGCACTTCATTACATTGACTTCCAAAGTACTTGAACAGACGTTTTAGCAAGCTTCCACTTACGACAGCTTGCAATTAGTAGTTGCTCCTGATTGCATCAGGTTCTGAACATCTCAAACCTGACACCAGCTAATGATCATCCTAAATAAGGCAGCTATTTAAGAGACAGAAGCTCATGAGTTCATCCTGCAGCGCCGTCAGTCAATCATTCAATGTTACATGACACCTCTCACTCTCATTAAGTCTGTGTAGGCCACTTCCACCCAGACTTCAGAGGAAATCAAACAGGAACAGAGAAATGAGGGATCTGATTTATTTATCGCGCATATACTCGACTAGACGAGGTTGGCCCAACTAACTAATAAGGTGTTTGTTGACTGCTGTTGTTCTCGCTGTTTAATTGCTTACCTTCATTAAACAACAACAAAGAGTTAGCAAGAGAAACATTCACCCCAGATCTCATTTCACGCATGTAAAGTTGAATATTAGTCACCGTAGTATCGATTGAACGTCTACGTAACATCACGCTTATTACTTACCATTAGTTTATTAAGACAGAGAGGAAAGAAAAGTTTCAGATGCATCTGACAGACATATCAGAAAGATTTGTGCACCCCACTGATTGGGTGACAGAATGGCAAACAAAGCAGCTTTTTGTTCCCGTTTGTATCCTCAGTAATTACCACCACGGCAACAACCTCGCCTTTCATCTCTTCAGTCACATCACACAGGGAGCTGCAGTCGGAAGCGGCAGACGCCACTGTGCCACATCTGCCGCGTGCCGAATCAGTGCGCTGTCCCGCTGGCAGCACGGAGTGAGAGTGAGAACGCGCCCAAAACAACAGCACATTGGTCAGGCGTCTAGCTGATAGCGATTCGCTTCAGTCAAAGTTGACTCCGTGGTTATTTGGACTCAAAATTAGCTTGTGAGAGTCTGTTCAATATGTGGAAGACCTGTTGTCATGTAGGTCAATGGAAATCTGTAGAAAGTTCTCGATATCCAGGTGCACAGGGCCATCGTTAACGTTATTAAAACTATACTAAAAATAGACACAGTTGTTCTCGTACAGTAAGACTATAGAGCTATAAAAAGAGACATCATAACTCCACACTGTAAAAAAAATTACGGTAAAAAAGAGGCAGCTGTGGTTATCGGAATTTTACCGTAAAAAATACGGTAGCAACATTTTAGGTTTTACGGTTTTAACTTAAATTTACAGTTAAATACCATAATTTCATTAACTGATAAAATGTTAATATACCTAAAAAAAATTACGGTAAAAAAGAGGCAGCTGTGGTTATCGGAATTTTACCGTAAAAAATACGGTAGCAACATTTTAGGTTTTACGGTTTTAACTTAAATTTACAGTTAAATACCATAATTTCATTAACTGATAAAATGTTAATATACCAACCTATTGAAGCACTGAAATCTGTTTTGTACATTTGTAATACACAGATAACCACCAAATGCAGGAGGTGATGAGAAAGTCACATGATGAACCAAAGCGCATCAAAAGCAGCGTTTAGATAATAACATATATAGAAGGTGCACAGTGTCATTCACACAAACACTAAACACCATCATGGTAACACACATGAAACCGAAATAATGCAATAAACATTCATTTAACAACATTAGGTGTAACACACAACCCTAATGTACAAAACTGATAAGAAAAAACTAAGAAAAATAGTTATTTCAACAACAAAAAAACATCAAATTTGAAATGTAATGCAGGGAATTCTGGGAATGTCAATTTACGGTTATTCACTGTAAATTATACGGTCTTTTTCACTTCCAAAAACGGTATACAACCGTAAAAAAATTACATGTAATGTCCAATACAGTTTTTCACCGTATATAGTAGGGGAATTTACCGTTAACCATTTAACAGGTTTTTACTGTAGCATTTTTACAGTTTTTTTACCATTAAATTCATGGTCATTTTTTACAGTGCATAAATGTTTGAGGTTATATTGAGATCTCTGACTTTTCAGGCCTTGGTTATAGTTAATAATTATTCGCTTCTCCTAAATTTGAAACCATATTTAATTGGACACAAAATGGGCCTTTGAGAGTCTGTTCGTAGGCCTGCTGTCGTGGAGATCAATAGGTCATGTCTACCTTTTTAAACCTGTGATATTTCAAATGTTTTGTTCAATGGAAATCTGCAGAAAGATATGCAGCAAGAACAAAGAGCCGTCATTAAGCTGATTGAAATTGCTAAAAAAGAAGAAATAATATACCAAAAATACACAGATGAGACAATTGGTATCATACAGTTAGAATTTAGATCTATAAAAAGAGAAATCGTAATGCCGGTAATTTGTTTTGTATGAATTTAATGAGAAATTTCAGTCTTTGGCCATATAACGTTGGCTCCATATTTAATTTGACACAAACTGGGCCTGTAAAAGTCTGTTTAATATGTCATATTCCTGCGTCATGTAGATCATACTTTTTGCAACCTGTAATATCCAAAGTGTTTTTTTTCCAATAGGAATATGTAGAAAGTAAGAAAGAAATAATATACTAAAAACAGACACAAATGAGACGATTGTTTGCACACAGTAAGAATTTTCGAGCTATGAAAAGAGATATCAGCTCTGGGAATTTGTTTCTGGATTGATTAAATGATTGAAACATTTTAAGATCTCTAATTTTGATTTTGTATCTTGGCCATTCTAAGCACACTATATGAGACATGTTGAGACATCTGAGATTACAATCTTTTCTCAGGAGAAAAGTCTGAGATGCATTTAATCTCATTGGTGTCTAGGAGAAACAATTGAGATTTGCATTTTGTTTGTCCTGGTAGGATATTGAACGGGCTGTAGGGAACTGCGTATAATTTTAGTTCCTACTCTACCTCTGCTTTTAAGTTTATTGTACTGCTCCATAAGTAATGTATCAATAAGTTTTTAAAATGACAACTTTTAAATATAACATATTGCATGAGAAATTGCGGGATATAAATCTATAGACCCTTGGTATATAGGCAATTAGGTTTTGAATTGGCAGACTAATAAATTACAGTAGTCAGTTCAGCAGACTCAAAAATCCAATATTGACGCAATGGCAACGTGGATCATAAAATGTTCTGTTTGGAAAATACACTTCCAAAGAAATAAAAGACAAATGAAAGAAACAGAATATAAATAGTCATATAATATTTGACTGCCTATTGGTTAATCAAATGTATCTGCAGTTATTTATCAATACAATGTACAATGTAATTATCAATACAATGTACAATAGATTTTTAAGTACTAATTGATATCTACTCTGCAATTTCACCGTTGACAAATACACAACACATTTGAAATAAATTAAAATCTATTGTGGCTATTTTCTTTCATCATATTTACAGTTGGCTCAGGAATATTCACATAAATGCTGTACATAAATATATAATTGGATAAGATTAAACATGACTGCAACTATAAACACAGATATATGTTCTTTTGTAATAACATTAGCATCTATCCAGCTCCCATGGGAAAACCCAGCAAAATAGACATTTTAAATAAATAAATAAGATAAAAGAGTCTGTTATCCGTGACCATGAGTGTATGAAAAAAGTCTAAAATAATTTTTAGACATTTTTTATTGTTTCCCTGCTTTCCCAGTTTTGCTGACTGTGGTGAAACTTATAATGAAATGAAAAACATTCCAATCATTCTGATATTATTATATTGTTAAATAAAACTAAAAAATGTTCTTCACTTCAAAATTTTCCAGTGATTGGCAAACGTGTTTTGGCTGGATCTTTCGAATATGAGTGACTGACCAATCTTCCATTTGTATCAAACAGAACTATGCTGCCCTCTTTTGGTCCTAAAGGATCATACCTTTGGGTCAAAAGTCACTTTGCAAGAAAACAAGGTAGTCTGAGCTACTCCAAGCCATTCCAAAAAAAGATGCAGCTTAAAAGTGAACCTATTATGTAGTTTAATAGCAACTGTGAAACGGCACAATACCATCTGCTCTACAAAAGAGCGGAGCGATTCATTCGCAGCATCCAAAGCGTGCGTCCAGACCCCCTAATCTGACAGACCACCATCTCCCAATCGCTTTTGTTTGCATCATTTGCATTCACCGCAGACGAAAAGGGCCTGCTGTGTTACAAAACTAATCCTAAATCCTTTGTTGCTAGTGGAGATGATCTTTTGACCTCCGTAATGCAGTGATACTGGAAGCCGTCAGCCCTGCGGTCTGGAGCGAGCATCATCCTCACCTGTGTCCAGATGTCCCTAGCAGCTGCTCGGCATTATGGATCTTTCTGATGCCACCAGCAGTGTGCTAGTCACCTAGGAGGATGGACACCGCGGATGCTCGCTAATCCTGCTCTGTACTTGTTTGCTAGTGATAGCGTTTAGTGAAATCCTAGTGTCTATTGATGAAAGAAAACAAAAGGGGTATTAGCTGGCTATAGATACAAACTGAATTTGTATGCTTCATTTAAATGTCTTGGAGCACTGTGCTTCATGTGAAGGATGCCAGAATTTATTATACAAACATCAATTAAAAATACTATTCATACAAATATTGACTTGAATACACATGCTTTCGATTTTGGTTGCTGCGTGAGTTCAGATTTGATTAATCAGTCTCTTGATATTTTTTCCTCTTATGGAAAGCGATAGAAACCTTATCCCGTTTTTTTATTTAATTTTTTCTATTGGAGCAAATGTGAATGCCAGAACTTATATTTCCATTCCCAAGAAAAGCAATCTGCCGCAATTTTGTATTATTATTTATTAAAAAGACAAATAAACATTTTATTTGTTTTACGATTTTAGATCGTAAAAGTTCATTGAAACAGTCAGTGTGGTACAAACAGGACCCTCTTTAGACCCTCATGACTGTGTTTCAAGAACAAGGTAATTTAATAATGTTTTTAATAATCAAAGTCAAATTTCATGAAAATGCATGCTTTGTTTACTTCGAATTGAGTGACCATAAGAAAATGTTGTAGTGCTTTATTTTACAGTTAGTATTGTTCATACTCTGTATTTGTTATAATAATTTCAATAACTGGAAAATAACTAGGCACTAACCCTGAAACTACCTCTAAACTTAACCCAAACCCATGTAGTTGCCTTATATTATAGTACTTTCTTAGTAAGTACACTGTAATTACATGTAATTACATTGTAACTATATGCAAACGAAAGAACAACAACAACAATAACAATAATAATAGACCCACTACAAAGTGCCCTTAACTATTATGAACTAACATTTAAATTGATCATGTGATACAATTACCTTATTGTATATATACATTTTTGCATTGTACTTATATTTAAAGAAAGAAAGAAAAATGTCAATCTGTACATCTGTAATTTATTTATGTTGTTACAGTAACGTAAATGTAAATACCATCAAAATTCCACCGCAATAGCAACAGATGTGTTTTGCAATTCAACACGAACACAATAACATGTATGTCCAATACATGTATTGTCCAATACAGTTTTTCACCGTATATAGTAGGGGAATTTACCTTTAACCATTTAACAGGTTTTTACTGTAGCATTTTCACAGTCTTTTACCGTTAAATTCACGGTCATTTTTTACAGTGTACCTTTTGTTTAGTTTTGCTTTGTTTTGTTTTTTGTTTGTTTTGTTTTTTGTTTGTTGTTTGTTTTGTTGTGTTTTGTAAAGTGGTGGAGCGTTAGAAGTTTGAACAAAATAAACTCATCCCACACATTTGTGCTTCTAGAGGAAAATCCCACAGTTTTACACCTGAGCCATATCTAGGGACCTGAATAACATAGAGGCTGTGATCTTTTGATTTGGGCCAGTAAGCATCAACTTATAGCAACCAGCTAAAATGCCCTACAAAACCAACTAGCTACACATACATCCCGAGGATCCTTTTAACATTGCATCAACTTTTAGTGCCAAAAAAAAAAAACTACTTCTAATATTACTACTACTTGAAAGCTAAGAAGGAAGTGTGGCCAGATGGAATAGAGGAAGTGAAACAGGTATGAAACAGTAAGGGGTATAATTGTACCCCCACCTCACTTTCTTCTACTGCTTATAACCTCATTTTGTGCCAGCATCATCTGGCACAAAATAGGCATAGAGGTTTTGGGGGTACATACATTATTTTAACAAAGTTGCTTAACACCCGTACCAACAAGAGGCCACTTCCTTTAGTCCGAAATGGTCACAGTTTATTTGGTAACCATCTGCCTCGTTTTAGAGGAATACGTTTTAAATGCTGTTGCTAAATAGTAAAACACTTTACAAACCACAATCCAAAACCACTGAAACAGACACAACCATGATTTGTAGCTATACTACTTATATGCGAGTGTATAGTAAAACATGAATGTCTTATAAGACAACCAAATGGCCTGCTGCTCATCACAGTCATGACTGGTTAACACAAAAACACATTTACATTGGAAGTAATTCTAGCGAAAGCATCATAACATCGGTCAACATGATTCATAGTTCATGATAATATGAATTTGCAACTGGATCATTATTGAGGTTATTCATTTATCTATCATTACAGAATTATGATTGAGTTGAACAATGGTTATTATCATGAACTAAAACTAAAATCATAAAAATAAAAATGGATGATAACTGTAATATATAAAACATATTTATTTCAGCAAGTTGCCAAGGAAAACTTTCTCATTTTTATTTTATTTAACTTGAAGTACTAAAACAACTAGACCAAAACAAACAAACAAAAAAATTAATACAAATATAGACTTAATAAACTAATAAATATGAACACAACTAAATTATTTTAACTAAACTAAAATGATTAGGAATGACATGAGGGTGGGTAAATGATAACATTTTTGGAAACTATTAGATTTTTTTAACCTATATATGATTTCTGCCTATATGGTTACATACATGACATCTCATGCTCCTTATATGAGTACTGAAAAACTCCAAGCCTTCCATTGATCTCAGAAGAAATTAATGAGAAGAGCTTCAGAAGATTCTCATCGTTAAAGCTTAATTTTAGTGGTTAGTCATGCAGAGATGCCAATCACCTGTTTTTCACATGCTAAGTGTTAATAAACTCCCTAAAGAGGGCCAACTTGATTGAGTTTCTGAAGGTGAGATGACAAAAGCCGGATGGGGGATGAAAACGGGAGGAATAGGGGAGGGGGGAGAGCTACTGCTCAATATGTAGGCCTGTTGAGACAGGATGAGGTGGGTGTAATTGTTGGTGACACCTGGCTCACAAATTATCACCATAGAAAGATAATCTCCAAAGACTGCGGCAGATGTCAATGGTAACGAGGCACCACATTACGCTTTTCTCTTTTCCCCATTGCCTAATGAAACCTTGTTCCGCAGACTAATAAAGTGCTCTGATCGAACAATGACAAAGTATTTACTGCATAAGAATTCAGCGCTGGATTAATTTCACCGCTGGAGAATTAGTGCTGATTAATTTCCCTGCTAAACTCATAACCCGGAGGCCCGGGCTCAAACGGAGGTTCGGGTCCACGTGTGTTCGATAGAACGTGTGCCACTTTTGAGCCATTGATAAAAGTGTAAAACATGACAGATCCCAAGGCACTTGCTGTTTAGAGAACGTCCTTCTAAACCCCAGTGGGCATCAGCTATGCCAGTCACGAGTGGCACTAAACACAATGGCAGGTTAGGAAGCAAGTGCCCTCAGTGAAGTAAAGAGATGGAGAGGGAGGGAAATGGACCAATTAAGTTTCCAGATCACCACGTTAAGAGCGATAAATGACTGTTTCCCACAGAGACCTGCCACGGGCCTGCCCTCTTGTTTTACCCATGCTGCATGAGTGTGAAGTGCAAGCACTTTTTAAAAATGTAATTATTGGAACGATCCAGGCTGCTACATTTTTATGATAATGTATAGCACATACAGTGGATGAAACATTTTACCTCGGGTGTTCTGCTTTTGAGAATCCCTCGTTAGAAGATGTGAATTTTTATGATAAATCAGTGCACAAATCCTAGAGAGATTAAAGGAGGGTCTCATACCATATCTAGAGTAGAATATCTAAACTAGGGGGTGGGCTCCTTTGACATAAGCCAGAAGCCCCCAACCATCCAAAACATCCTATCAACCACGTATCATCCTATCATTTCTATTCAGAAAATCTAGTTTACACTGGATAAATAAATATTATTAAGAATGTTTTTCAATATCTAATAATAATAAAAAATAATAAGATAAATTTACTTGGGAAGCAAAACTCCATAAGATATTATGAGATATTTGGAGAAACATATTTAATGAAATTGCATTTTAGCAGATTTCTTTCATTTTAAGTATAAACCATAAGGCATTCAGACAAAATACATTTATTTTCAAGATACACTCTATACGCTAAAAGCAAGTCGTACTATTTTATGCACTGTTGCTTTTCAAGTACACGTATGTTGTTTTAAAGAAATATTTCATCAAAAAATGAAAATTTGTCGAAAATGTACTCAGGCCATCCAAGACGTAGATGAGTTTGTTTCTTCATCAGAACAGATTTGGAGAAATGTAGCATTACATCACTTGCTCACCAATGGATCCTCTGCAGTGAATGGGTGCCGTCAGAATGAGAGTCCAAACAGCTGATTAAAACATCACAAAGGTTATTCATTTATCTATCATTACAGAATTATGATTGAGTTGAACAATGGTTATTATCATGAACTAAAACTAAAATCATAAAAATAAAAATGGATGATAACTGTAATATATAAAACATATTTATTTCAGCAAGTTGCCAAGGAAAACTTTCTCATTTTTATTTTATTTAACTTGAAGTACTAAAACAACTAGACCAAAACAAACAAACAAAAAAATTAATACAAATATAGACTTAATAAACTAATAAATATGAACACAACTAAATTATTTTAACTAAACTAAAATGATTAGGAATGACATGAGGGTGGGTAAATGATAACATTTTTGGAAACTATTAGATTTTTTTAACCTATATATGATTTCTGCCTATATGGTTACATACATGACATCTCATGCTCCTTATATGAGTACTGAAAAACTCCAAGCCTTCCATTGATCTCAGAAGAAATTAATGAGAAGAGCTTCAGAAGATTCTCATCGTTAAAGCTTAATTTTAGTGGTTAGTCATGCAGAGATGCCAATCACCTGTTTTTCACATGCTAAGTGTTAATAAACTCCCTAAAGAGGGCCAACTTGATTGAGTTTCTGAAGGTGAGATGACAAAAGCCGGATGGGGGATGAAAACGGGAGGAATAGGGGAGGGGGGAGAGCTACTGCTCAATATGTAGGCCTGTTGAGACAGGATGAGGTGGGTGTAATTGTTGGTGACACCTGGCTCACAAATTATCACCATAGAAAGATAATCTCCAAAGACTGCGGCAGATGTCAATGGTAACGAGGCACCACATTACGCTTTTCTCTTTTCCCCATTGCCTAATGAAACCTTGTTCCGCAGACTAATAAAGTGCTCTGATCGAACAATGACAAAGTATTTACTGCATAAGAATTCAGCGCTGGATTAATTTCACCGCTGGAGAATTAGTGCTGATTAATTTCCCTGCTAAACTCATAACCCGGAGGCCCGGGCTCAAACGGAGGTTCGGGTCCACGTGTGTTCGATAGAACGTGTGCCACTTTTGAGCCATTGATAAAAGTGTAAAACATGACAGATCCCAAGGCACTTGCTGTTTAGAGAACGTCCTTCTAAACCCCAGTGGGCATCAGCTATGCCAGTCACGAGTGGCACTAAACACAATGGCAGGTTAGGAAGCAAGTGCCCTCAGTGAAGTAAAGAGATGGAGAGGGAGGGAAATGGACCAATTAAGTTTCCAGATCACCACGTTAAGAGCGATAAATGACTGTTTCCCACAGAGACCTGCCACGGGCCTGCCCTCTTGTTTTACCCATGCTGCATGAGTGTGAAGTGCAAGCACTTTTTAAAAATGTAATTATTGGAACGATCCAGGCTGCTACATTTTTATGATAATGTATAGCACATACAGTGGATGAAACATTTTACCTCGGGTGTTCTGCTTTTGAGAATCCCTCGTTAGAAGATGTGAATTTTTATGATAAATCAGTGCACAAATCCTAGAGAGATTAAAGGAGGGTCTCATACCATATCTAGAGTAGAATATCTAAACTAGGGGGTGGGCTCCTTTGACATAAGCCAGAAGCCCCCAACCATCCAAAACATCCTATCAACCACGTATCATCCTATCATTTCTATTCAGAAAATCTAGTTTACACTGGATAAATAAATATTATTAAGAATGTTTTTCAATATCTAATAATAATAAAAAATAATAAGATAAATTTACTTGGGAAGCAAAACTCCATAAGATATTATGAGATATTTGGAGAAACATTTAATGAAATTGCATTTTAGCAGATTTCTTTCATTTTAAGTATAAACCATAAGGCATTCGGACAAAATACATTTATTTTCAAGATACACTCTATACGCTAAAAGCAAGTCGTACTATTTTATGCACTGTTGCTTTTCAAGTACACGTATGTTGTTTTAAAGAAATATTTCATCAAAAAATGAAAATTTGTCGAAAATGTACTCAGGCCATCCAAGACGTAGATGAGTTTGTTTCTTCATCAGAACAGATTTGGAGAAATGTAGCATTACATCACTTGCTCACCAATGGATCCTCTGCAGTGAATGGGTGCCGTCAGAATGAGAGTCCAAACAGCTGATTAAAACATCACAATAATCCACAAGTAATCCATCAGTTAACATCTTGTGACATGAAAAGGTTCAAGTTTGTCCATCTCCTGTTGTTGTCTCACATAAAAATCCTCCGACATATTTGTTTGGAACTGTTTAGAACTGTTTTAGTCTGTCATTTGTAAACAGTGCTTGATCTGTGCACATTTCTCTCCTGATTCAGACATGACAACATTTTCTTTCCACTGGAGAAAACAATATTAGGGGACTAAGAGGACTAACAATGAAGGTTTGAAGTTAAAAATGCCTTAATGACATACTGGAGTGGTGTGGATTAGTGTAATGTTTAATCAGCCGTTTGGACTCTCATTCTGACGGCACCCATTCACTGCAGAGGAGGTTTCTCCAAATCTGTTCTGATGGAGAAACAAACTCTATATTGGATGGCCTGAGCTGGTGTGAAAACTTGTAACAAATTTTCATTTTTGAACTATTCCTTTAAGGATTTTTAGACATTTTAACTGGAAAACAAGCCCAAAACCATGCTTTTAATAAGCCATTTTTGCTGTAGTACTTAGTCTGCTAAAGCACAAATTTAGAGATATTACCCATTGGTTTTCTCTGTTTTTTTTTATGTGACGGTTTGCTATAAAAACCAAAGTTTGAAAAACTCACAGAGGCCTTACATCTGTCGTTCAGCTCTGAGTATTTTCAGGTCATTGGTCACAGTTCATCAAGTAGGGTTTGGACTGATGAAGCTCCAGTGCTTTTACAGGAAACTCCCCTCCCTTCACTTCCCATAAAGCGCAAAGATATTTCACCACAAACACTGACAATCGAACGTAATCCTAATAGTAATAACCTTTAGTCCACAACCAGTTTCATTGTTCAAAATAAGCTTGGTATGCGCAGACACCCCCTGCTAATGAGGCATTGACCTCGGCCCAGACGCACTACATTGTTTGAGCTGCTTATTTATTTATGACTGTTTGATGTATAGCGTGCTACTCATGATTAATTCCTTAACACCGACCTTGATCAATATGCAAGATTAATGGCAGATTTACTTTAATGTTATTTTCATTGGAAACATGGATGCAGTGCATTTTCCCCCTCTCTCCGACACTTGCAACACTTGATTGATGTCTGTGCCGCATCAACTCCAGCTTTCCTTTAATTCCCTGCATAATAATTCTTTTTTCTTCCTTTCGTGGGCTCTGTCAGTTGCCGAGAATCCGCTTTTGTGGCACATTCAAAATGTCTTGTTAAAAATTAAAGTGATTGTATTCTGCTTTCTAATGCAAATGGCGTCCCACGTGGCCTGCAAATGCATATGAGGTCCAGAAGATGAAGAGCATGCGACGATAAGAATGCAACTTGCAGCACAGACGCGCACCGAAACGTTGAATAGGAATGAAGGCGGTGTTATCAAAACGTCCCCATGGCCTTTAGTTTACCTGTCTGTCTTCCTGTCAATCAAGAAAAGGCAGACAGAGCTTAGTTCTGGACGACGTGCTTGTGTTTTCTTTGCTGGTTTTCTGAAGTTGGACCACATGCTGTTGTCAATAATAAAATTATATGGGAAAGGAATTATTTATTCCTTTTGTTTTTCTTTTTGAAATGAAAATATACTGTTTCTGTTTGCACCTAAATTTGAAAAAAATAATGTTAAACTGAATATTAAATCCAATTGTAAGTACAAAAAGTTTAATAGGCAAACTAATAGGAGTACAGTGTAAATAAAGATCATTTTTCAAAGTTGTAAATATTTCACATTTAATCTAGCATGTAAACTGGCCATGAAAATGGAAAAAAAAAAATAGTAAATTATATTTATCTGAACATGTAACGATGCAGACAGTTTTTCTGTAAGGGGTAGGTTTAGGGTTAGGGGATGAAAAATATTGTTTGGTCAGTATAAAAGTAGCATAAAAGTGTGTGTGTGTGTGAGTGAGAGAGAGTGTGTGTGTGTGTGCGTGTGTGTGCTACATTGTGAGGACCAAATATTTTGACAAGGATAGTAAAACCTGACATTTTTGACATTGTGGGGACCGGCCCTAAAAAAAAAAAAAGATGTTTATCTGAAAGAGTAACAATGCAAACAGGTTTTCTGTAAGGGGTAGGGTTAGGGTTAGGGGATGAAAAATATTGTTTGGTCAGTGTAAAAGTAGCATAAAAGTGTGTGTGTGTGTGCGTGTGTGTGCTACATTGTGAGGACCAAATATTTTGACAAGGATAGTAAAACCTGACATTTTTGACATTGTGGGGACCGGCCCTAAAAAAAAAAAAAGATGTTTATCTGAAAGAGTAACAATGCAAACAGGTTTTCTGTAAGGGGTAGGGTTAGGGTTAGGGGATACAAAAATATTGTTTGGTCAGTATAAAAGTAGCATAAAAGTGTGTGTGTGTGTGTGCTACATTGTGAGGACCAAATATTTTGACAAGGATAGTAAAACCTGACATTTTTGACATTGTGGGGACCGGCCCTAAAAAAAAAAAAGAAGATGTTTATCTGAAAGAGTAACAATGCAAACAGGTTTTCTGTAAGGGGTAGGGTTAGGGTTAGGGGATACAAAAATATTGTTTGGTCAGTATAAAAGTAGCATAAAAGTGTGTGTGTGTGTGTGTGTGTGTGTGTGTGTGTGTGTGTGCGTTTGTGTGTGTGT
>NW_015505218.1:2251833-2280115 GCF_001515645.1 Sinocyclocheilus grahami | reverse complement strand
TGAGTGAGTGAGTGAGAGTGTGTGTGTGTGTGTGTGAGAGTGTGTGTATGTGTGTGAGGGAGTGTGTGTGTGTGCGTGTGTGAGTGTGTGTGTGTGTGTGTGTACGTGTGAGTGTGTGTGTGCGTGTGAGAGTGTGTGTGTGAGAGTGCATGTGTGTGTGTGTACGAGAGTGTGTGTATGTGTGCGTGTGTGTGTGTGTGTGTGTGTGTGTGTGTGTGTGTGTGTGTGTGTGTGTGTGTGTGTGTGTGTGTGTGTGTGTGTGTGTGTGTGTGAATCTTATGGGTTTCTGAAGCTGTTCTTGTGCTTGACACTTGAAATCTTCAGAGATGAGAAGAATCTTCAGAGATTCTCTCAGAGGTGAAGCACAAGCAAAAGCTTCTTCTGCTCTCTCATTGTCATTTAAATAGTCCTTCTGGAACTGCCAAGTACTGAAACATCTCAAGAACATATGAGAACCATATCAAGTTTAGAGGCTGGAGGGGACAAGAACAAGAGGCATGTGTTTCATTTAAACCATTTCATCATGTATTATGTTGACACTTGGGCCACATGCAAGATTAAAGGAATAGTTTACCCAAAATGAAAAAATCTGTCATTTTACTGAAATGATTTTACTGTCATTTTACTCACCCTCATCTTGTTCAAAACTCTTATGACTTTTTTCTTCTGCTAAACACAAATTATGAATTTCTGAAGATTATCATCGCTGCTCTTTATCATAACGTGAAACGAAATGTGACTCCATAACGCAAAAAGCATCATAAGTAGTCCATGCTACTAGTCACCATGTCACTAGACCAAAATTTAAGTCGTCATTTACAGATTTGTGAAAAAAAAAATTCTATTGAGAGTTTTGTCAATGATTCAGTTGATCCAGATTTTTTCCAAGTATTTTAAGTTGCAGTTTCATATGATGTGATTCATAGGACAACATATTTGTAATAAGAAAGAAAACATGAAGGTGCATCTAACCATAGCCCTTAGTGGGTGTGAGCAGCTTGCACAAAAACATATGAAAGAGATCATACAAAAATGTATACAAATTGGTCACAAATCTGACTGATCCACTTCTCAAATTAGTCTCACTGACTCAATTATGGTGAAGGGGAAGATCATCATTGAATAACAGCTTAAATTTCCCAGTGGCACCACCTGGTACTTCAAAGGTTAATAACAGTTTGCTTCCTTCAGATATTATGGACCTCCTCCTGTCAGGCTGGGCTGCATTTCCCAAAAGCATTGTAAGCCTAAGTACATCGTTCACCCATTGCCCCCAATGGAGCTACGATCAACTTACGATGCTTTTGGGAAACGCAGCCCTGGTCAGGATGCTCAAATGTTGAATAAGCGTATATTTACAAGACAATGACGTACAAAAAAATGAAAAGTTTTTCTTTTGAGTTTTTGAAAAGTTTCTTGTACAGACGTCAATGTTGTCAAAATGATCTCCGTTCACACGGATCCGCGAAAACGACTAAAAATGCTGTATCACGAGTGCTAGGCCAGTAGTTGGCGATGTCACATTGTAAAGAAACTCATGTATGCCTGCAGATTGAGCATGTAATACCCATGTGCATGATGTTACCGTTTAAAAAAAACAGTTTTTGTAGTTTACAAGACGATAAAGGTATTGTTTGCGAAAACTTGCACTTTGAAACCCATTTGCAAACGTTTGCATTTTCAGGGCCCCAAATGCCGTTGTTGCGTAAACGAACAGCCAAAACGCATAAAAAGTTTTCAGTTTCGTAGCTGAAAATGGTGTCAAGTAAACACCATTTACTTTTTTATATAAAGAAATATTTGTTTTAATCAGCAAATAATTTCAAACTTTAAGAAAACAAAATTCAAGATCAATGATATTTGCAAGACTTCTGAACACAATAGGCGTGTTATCCTGATTGCTTCAAAGCAGAACTAAACAGGTTGATAACAAAACAGTTTTCTTTGTCTTAATTATCTTTATTTTCTGTCGGGTGGCTGGAGGGGAATAAGGTTGGCAGTCTCACTCTTTGTCTCTCTCTAGGTGGTCTCTGAGTTCACGACTCATGAATTAGTCATCTCTAGAACTTTCCACAGGGGAGATCGACTCGCTTTGTCTTCTCCGGCTTTTGACGAAGCCACAATCTTTCACACATACACACACGACATACATCACTGCCACATACACACTTCATTGGAAATATATGCAAACTTCCAGAAACACAAAGACAGAAACACGTCCACAATCTCGTTTCAAACTACCCCCACCCCTCTCTCTATACACACACACACACACACACACACACACACACTCACACTTCCACCTGAATTCAGTGGCACTGCCAGGGCTTTTTCATGTTGGGTTTGATAACCATATTCTCTTAGAAATGACACCTTTGATGCTCTTGAATACACACACACACACACACACACACACACACACACACTCACACTTCCACCTGAATTCAGTGGCACTGCCAGGGCTTTTTCATGTTGGGTTTGATAACCATATTCTCTTAGAAATTACACCTTTGATGCTCTTGAATTTGATTTGCATCTCCAGGCTTCATTCTCACTTCTCTCTTTTTTTTAACTATTCCCATTGATGGCTAGAAATTTTTTTTAGAAGTTTTTTGCGAATAATGTTTTGCATTGTAAAGTGAAACAATTAGCACGATCATCTAAATGTTTATGTTTACCACAGAAAATGAATTTGGAAAACGTCAATATTGTGCCTTTACTGTGTTTCGCTTGTATACTATTACCTTCATTCTTAACTTGACAAATACTTTGAAGTAAAAAAAAAATAGACAATAATTAAGTTCATTTTAATTTTCCAGCATTTAAAGGAATAGTCATACTTCATCATAAATTGAGGTCAATTTGTTTGTTCCTTCCTTCCTTCCTTCCTTCCTTCATTAATTCATTCAGTGGAACATAGGAGACGGTCTGAAGAATGTTAAAGCTATTTTCCATCAAAAAAATAAAGTGGATAAAAAATGGTCTTCCATTATTTATGTTTTCCAGTAAATATTTATTCCAGTTTTCCAGTAAATAGCTAAACATTTTTAAAGCAAGATATGTTCCTTATGTAGCAACATGATATAAAACATTAAGAAAGAAATTATCAAATAGAGTGAGTTTTTGCTTAAAGCTATAAAAAATATCTGTCAATAGAAATAATAATTAAAAAAATAATAATTTTTTACTTTTGAATTTATCTGTCCTACCCCACTGGAAGATCTTTTTTCTTGTTTTAGGCATAAACTTGATAAATGTATGAAGCTTGATAATTTTTTTCAGAAAACAAGACTTAACATAAGCCAATTCAATTTGCTTTTAATTTTCTTTTTGTTTCTCACAGAAAGTTACAGTACTATTTCAAATTACTTGGAATATAACACACAAGCAATATGGACAATGTTTCTTTTATTAAAGTTATGAAATGCTTTGTTCTTATCTAGTTATATCTAGAGATAAAATGATATTTTCAAAATACATGTATGTAATTCACGTGTAACTTGACTATATCGACGCACTGATTGTATTTCCCTTTCATTTATATGTGGCTTATACAGATTAGTTCTTAATAATGGAGCAACCCCTGTGATTGTTCACTCCATAATATGAAAGTACACTGACATGTGCAGAATTCATGTTTAAATGAATGGAAAGCGTGGCAAGGTGCCAGGGATTTTCTCAAACTCCCAAATGTGCACCGATCACACGTCCACAAAAAGAAGCTCTGAGCCTCGAAAGGGAAGGAAAAAAAACATACTAGTCCCTGAGGACCGAGTCCCATACAGCGAGTGTGTGAGTGTGTGTGTGTGTGTGTGTGTGTGTGTGTGTGAGAGAGAGAGAGAGAGAGAGAGAGAGAGAGAGAGAGAGAGAGCTGGGGGTGGAAGAGGTCAAGTAAGTAACCTTACTTTTTGTTTGGTTGAATAGCGCCATCTAGTCAGTGGAAATATTTTCAATAGGAGTCATATTAATAGGTAATCATTCAAGCAAAAATAAAATGAATGTGAAATAACAGTCTTAGAGATAACAGTCATATTTATTGATTGGTGGTTCTATAGGTGCAATGGTTATTTTATTCTTTAATCAAAATTAAATATTGCCATAATTAAAATGCCCTTAAAAACAATAAGGCTTTGTATTGGGACTTTACACATTTGAACATTTAAATCAAATTATGCATCTTCCTTTATAAATATTCACAATTGTACATATTCTATCATATCTGATGTATAACTATTTGTGGTTGTTCATCTGCTAAAAATATGTTGTAAAACATTTTATGTCTGCAAATTAACTTTCTTTTTGCCCTTTTTCAGGATAAAATGATCCAAGTTCATTTATAGCCTTAACATGTTTTATTAAATATTTGTTCAATTGTGCATTTTATGGATTTTATAGATTAATTTAATACGGTATAAATTATGCAGAATGCCAAGGAAACATGATTTTTTGAAAAAACGGACAATTATTAAAAAAATATATATATAATTTAAGAAACAAAATCTGAAATAGTCATTTTTCACATGGGAAAAAGCAAAAAAAATCAATTGGCATAAGATTAAATAGCATTAAAAATCATTAAAAAGAAGCTAAACAACATTGTAATTGGCAAAGGTGACATAAAATCATAAAATTGCAATGTTTTTCAATTGAATTGCCATTTATTTTGGTCAAATCCGGTAGCTGAAGTTGCAACATATTGTGTCAAAATCATAATTTATACATCACCTTAAGGTACATATGCTTACTATAATAAATGTGTATAATATTTATAATAAATTAAAATGGCTTTGTGAACAGCAGTCATTTCACCATCAGTATGTGATCATGCAACACAATTTGTCTACTGTCATCAAGTCAAGAGTGCAAAGAGAACTCAACACTGCAACAAGCTACAAAGCGCACCCGTTTCCTGTCTGCGCTGGGATACTCTCATAACCATCTACACGAAGGCAACATCTGTACAGGCATTTCCTGCCTGACCTTGAGACTGCCTCACACACACACACACACACACACACACACACACACACACACACACACACACACACACATACATACATACAGAAAACCAGAGAGACTAACTAACACAAGAAAAAAAGATCTTCCTTATACCTGAAACACACTATGGCTTTTGGAGTTATTTTAATGAACTCAGTTTTAATGTTAATCATTAAATGCTGAATGGGTTGACTTTTTTATATATATACTGTATATATAAACAATTCATATTTCAAAGCATTATTTGCAAATGTTACATATCCAAAGTATCTAAAACGGTCATTTAAATAGGATGCAAAGTGATGTGAGAACAAATTGGTAGCATATCCTGCTAAACATTATGTGATCACCTGCCAAAACTTTAGGGAACTATTACACACACTGATCTCTCCAGCCACAACCGCTCATGAGTGCTGTTATTCCCAGAAGCCACGCTCATGTTTTCCAGCCTGTAAGAGTTGGCGTAATGGCATTATGAGGTCATGGTGCTGGAACAGGAAGTGAAGATCTTTTTTCTCTGCGCTCCCATGAGAGAATACAGGGACAGGATGTGTTATGCTAAATGCTGGTGTTGATATGTAGAGATTTGTGGGTCTGGTCAATGTTCTCTCAGCCCTGCGTGGTCACTTGACAAGTAGCACTGTGATTTAGTAAATCGAAAATTCTGATCAAAACATTCTGATATCCAATAGCATAACAGCTGTCCAAGGGTTCAGTGTTATAGAATGTAAAAAAAGCAGAGAAGCCTAGTAAAAAAAAGTAATATATTTAAAATACATTTATTTCATACTAAGTATAGTTCAAATATAATAACATATTTACCGACACATCGCTCGAGACTTAAAAATGTTAATTAAACTTTATTTGGAGTACTGCTTTTGCACAATGCACATTTCTTAATATTAAGCTTAAAATATGTTTTCATTTCACTATTGTGATATGATTTTTTAAAATAACATCAGTCTTTAAATGCAAGATATCTAAAGTGTACCTGAAGTATACTTGCAGTAGCTCCATTGTAGCACAATCAAATATACTTCAATATATCGTTAGTTGGAATACTTTCGCACAATTAAAGTGCATTAAGCACAAAATGGGTTTAATTCAGCAGACTTTAGTTTAGTATACTAAAAGTATAATTGCAGGGCATTTTTATTAAGTGCATAAATATGTAAATGTATTTGTAGTAAATAAATGAAATAAATGTAGGCTATTTTAAAAACGTAAAACGTACTTTTTAAAAAAAGTATTTTTATTTTTCACTTGGTTGCAACATTTGTAATGTAATTTATATATACTGTGTGTGTGTGTGTGTGTGTGTGTGTGTGTATGTATATATATATATATATATATAGATAGATAGATAGATATAGATAGATATAAAATAAATGTTTTGGATTCATAATTTTTTTTTTAATGAGTGTGTCCCCTTTAAACCTTGAACGCTTTGGTCCCAATTTATTAGGAGAAAAATGACTAATCATGAATTGCTTATACCTGTGTTGTGTGGCCAATTCAAATTCTAACTCATGAATTGAAAAGGAGCTACACATTCTGAATTGCATGCACCATTATTGTCACAAACATACGAACACACTCCCATTTTCATCCGAACATATGTCCTGCATCAGTAAACGTGAACCGGGCTCTTTGGGCTGACAGAAGATCAGACCCTGCATGTGACAGACAGCTCTTACAGTAATGCACATTCGCTGTATAGACAGGTGCACATCTTCACACTGTCCTGGCTCATCTGTCACAGAGCGAAGAAAGAGACCCAGAAAAAAGGCATGGAAAGAGGGAGGAGGGAACCGCTGTTTCAGGGCTCCCTGAGGGTGGCTACTCACTGACAGACCGGATCCAGCAGGCCCTGATGGCCTTGGCGGTGGTCCCCAGGTGCCCCGGAGGGTCCCTCTTGTGCTGAGGGTTGACAGCTGCTCTTTCCCCTGGGGTGAGACAGAGAGAAAGAGAGCGAGCAAGAGAGTCTATAGAAAGAGTGCCGCCTCGATTCATGTCTCCGCTACATACAAGAGCTGACAGGGTTCTCACGGGGCCAGACTTTTGAGTGCAGACAAACAAATATATACAGTCAGTTGAAAAAGAACATTCAGTTTTATGGTCTTATATATCAGGCCATCAATCACATCACTATGTATTTAACAAACAGAAAGCAGACATGTAACAGACAGCTAGAATCGTACAAGATAAAATATTAAACAATGTTCACTAAAAATACCAACTGTCCAACATGGTCTTCAAAGTTCTTCCATAAACAAATTTGCCCAAATGTGAAAATTATTATTTTCCCTCACTTGAAAACCCCAGATTTTCATGCATCAGAGGGTCTTACAAGGTTACATTCGCATTTTTTATCATTTTCATTTTTTTTCCCTATGTTTTGCAAACACTTTTATCCACACTTTCTTTACATTCAACACATACATTAGATCAGCTAATGCATTCCCTGGAAATCTAATCGTTTGACCTACAGTAACACCAAGACAAAAATGATTTGGGTTATAGCTACCATAAATGTTAGGGCATGATCAACGAGACACATCACCCCGAAATTCAGATTAGTATTTAGTAATTGCAAATCTGTAAATTTGAAATTGCTGAAGCAGATTTTTAGATTACAGGTCTGTACAAGTATGAGTAGTTTTTTAAGAGTTACAGAAGTTATCCGTATTTACAAGATACAGTTTTCTTTTATTATTCACCTTGTTATCTAATATTATTATTGTAAATCTAATGCTTATATATTGTTTTTTAGCATTAAAGTCAAGGTAATCTTCTTGATCAAGGTAAAATGTCCCCATGCAGAATTTCTCAAAGGAATATCCATAAGCTATGATGAGTCATTAATTAATTAGTGTGTATGGACAGATGTTTTATCTTCAAAGCTATTATTTTCACCACGTCAACATTTCAACATACAGTGGCCCTCCAAAATAAATCTGTTAACTGGTTAACAGTAAGTTTCCATACTATATTCGGTGAATAAATGTAAATACATTAAATGTAATTTTACAGTAAAATACTGTTAAAAATAAGTTTTTGGAAGTGAAAAAGAAAAATTTGTCATTATATAATTTACAGTGAAAAACCATAAATTGACACACCCAGAAGTCCGTGCATGACCCTTCATATTTGATGTTTTTTTGTTGGAATAACATGATCTTAGTTTTTTCTTATCAGTTGTGTACATTAGGGTTTAATATTACATCTAACGTTGTTAAATGAATGTTTATTGCATTATTTCAGTTTCATGTGTGTCACCGTGATGGGGTTTAGTGTTTGTGTGAATGACGCTGTGCACCTTCTATATACAAGTATTGCCCTCCGCAGCTCGTAGAAAAGCTGTTTGTGATGAGCTTTGCTTCATCATGTGACTTTCTCATCACCACCAGTCTTTGGTGGTTATCAGTGCATTACAATGGTTCAAAACAGATATTAACACTTCAATATGTTGGTTTATTAACATTACATCAGTTAATGAAATACAGTATTTTATTGTGAATTTAAGTTAAGTCTGTAAAACCTAAACTGTTGCTACCATATTTTTTACGGTGAAGTTCTGGCAACCACAGCTGCCGGTATTTTACCGTAAATGTCACAGATTTTTTTTTTACAGTGTACATTTAACACATTTTAGGCTTAATATGAAGAAATGTGCATTGTGCACAAGTAGTACTCCAAATAAAGTTCAATGACAGTTTTTATATCAGTAAGGCTTGAGTGATATGTCAGTAAATATGTTAATAGATTTGAACTATACTTAGTATAAAATAAATGTATTTTTCACTAGGTATGTCTATCAAAAGAAGTGGATTTTTTTCTCTCTTAAATATAGCACAAGCACACTTTTCAATCAAAGTTTCACACAATTCAATTTCTTTACATTTCTCTGAGATACAACTATTTGAAAATCTGGAATCTGAGGGTGCAAAAAAATCAAAATATTGAGAAAATCGCCTTTAAAGTTGTCCAAATGAAGTTCTCAGCAATGCATATCACGGTGCACAAGTAGTACTCCAAATAAAGTTCAATGACAGTTTTTATATCAGTAAGGCTTGAGTGATATGTCAGTAAATATGTTAATAGATTTGAACTATACTTAGTATAAAATAAATGTATTTTTCACTAGATATGTCTATCAAAAGAAGTGGATTTTTTTTCTCTTAAATATAGCACAAGCACACTTTTCAATCAAAGTTTCACACAATTCAATTTCTTTACATTTCTCTGAGATACAACTATTTGAAAATCTGGAATCTGAGGGTGCAAAAAAATCTAAATATTGAGAAAATCGCCTTTAAATTTGTCCAAATGAAGTTCTTAGCAATGCATATCATGAATCAAAAATGAAATTGATATATTTACGGTAGGAAATTTACAAAATATCTTCATGGAACATGATCTTTACTTAATATCCTAATGATTTTTGGCATAAAAGAAAAATCCATAATTTTGACCCATACAATGTATTTTTGGCAATTGCTACAAATATACCCCAGCGACTTAAGACTGGTTTTATGGTCCAGGGTCACATATATGATGAATATCTTCTAGAACGTGAATTTAAATTTTCGGGGTGAACTATCCCTTTAAATAAATTGTATTACATAGAGCAAGTGTAGTAGTGTATTGTGTATATTTCTGGAGTATATGATACATGACTCCACTGCAAAGTTTTACCAACACCTTGATATATGAGGCCTTCCCATCAGTCTTGAAGGAACAGGGGAGGAGCACAAGCTGTCTTGGTTTGTGGACCGACAGCATTAATCTATTGTAGAAAACTCTCTCAGGATTCATCACAGATAGGTGCATGGAGAAAGTGCAAACACCCATCTGTGCAGATTTCTCAGGTTTCTCCGAGCATTAGTGATCATAGTTTTCCCTCAGCTGATTGCTGACAATTAATGTTGATGGGACGGGACGGGGTTCCTCCTCCACGCTCCTCAAGGAGGCGTCTGATTGGTCAGGACAGCACATATCAAATCAAATTTGATATGAAACATTCATGCTCTGCGGTTTGGACAGGTAAAACTTGCACTGATCGGCTCCAAATGAATATTTACCGTAACCCAGTAGAAATGGTGTAAATATTCCTCACTGTTGTACTGTTGAAAAGTGTTTTGTCAATGAAGACCATGTGTTTAAATTGTTATATCTTCATGCGAGATGAAACAAACTCACATAAATGCATAAAGCAAATCTGAGATTTCTGTTATGTATGTGCAGTTACTGACAAGATTTTGTTCAGCAATTAAGTTAAGGTAACACTTTACTTGAAGGGGTGTGCATAAGACTGACATGACACCTTCATAATCATGACATGACACATGTCATGAATATGAAGGAGGTTTTATGCATGTTTATGACAACTGTCATTAAGTGTCATTCGCTCAGTTTTTAATGCAAATATGACATTATTTGACCTAACCCTAACCTAACCCTACCCTTACCCCTAACCATAGCCCATAACAAAGACATCTCAAACAATGTCATCTTTGCATTAAAAATGACATAACTGAGCGAATGACACTTAATGACAGTTGTCATAAACATGCATAAAAAACCTTCATATTCATGATATGTGTCATGTCATAATTATGTAGGTGTCATGCCATGATTATGAAGGTGTCATGTCAGTCTTATGCACACCCCTTCAAGTAAAGTGTAACCAGTTAATTTACTGTGAAAATGGAACTACAAAATACAGACAGATGTGGCTTCCGGCTCTTAATTAAAGGGTTCAGGCATGGAAACTAGGTAAAGAAATAGTTTTGGAAGGAAGGAGTGAGGCAGTCATGCAGTCATTTATAGATCCATAATGTGGTCTCTTATTTGAAGTGAAGTTTTAAGGTACTAATATGCACACCCCACCCCTTCCCATGAGCTTTTATGAATTAAAAGAGACTGAGAATGAACCCAAAATGAGCAAACTACATCATATTATGTTACACAGTTAAACAGCACAAAACACACACATCGCAAGCCAATCTAGTCACATACATAACCATAATTCAATCCAAAGTCTGAAATGAGCTCCACTAATGTAATTTTCACCACCCTGCAGACACAGTATCCCAACGTTTATTAACAACGACAGGAGGATGAGCCAAAAAGGTAGGTCTTGGGGCCTTTATCCAACTTCTCACTGTTTCTTATAGCCTTTGTCAATCCCTTTACCACATTTCCCAGCTCTACAGCAGTCAGGATCAGTAAGACTGAGTTTGGTCTGGAACGCTGAGAGTCGGGGGGAAAAAGGGTGCGTATGAGGGGAATTTCAGCCAGCAATTATCCTCTCTCCTCGGTTTCTAGTGTTTCATTCTTTTAGGTAGTGGTGCTTTATGATTAAATATGTTGGCTTTTAGGGACTTTCTCCATCGAGATGTTTAAAGGGGTCATATGACGTTGCTAAAAAGAACATTATTTTGTGTATTTGGTGTAATGAAATGTGTTTATGCGGTTTAAGGTTCAAAAAACACATTATTTTCCACATACTGTACATTATTGTTTCTCCTCTATGCCCCGTCTTTCTGAAACGTGTCGATTTTTACAAAGCTCATCAGTCTGAAAAGCGAGGTGTACGCTGATTGGCCAGCTATCCAGTGCGTTGTGGTTTGCTGAATGCCTCAAGCGTGTGACGGAAATGTTTCGCCCCTCACATACTGTGATGCCATGTCCAGGCGCGACGAGACAACACCAATAAAACCCATTACAAACAAGGCATTTGTTGCATCCAGTGGGGACATAATTACTGATTATAATGACTTATACTGTCTTTTTACGCGTTGCGTTGCGTATCGCGCTGCGTAAACATAAAACCATGTCTGCATTTGTGATCGGAGAAACGACAAACAACAAGTGCTACTCTACACTGCTCAAAACTCACGTTTGAATCATCAGTGGCAAATTCTTTAAATATGAAAACTTACTTACAGTCTGTGAGTCAGAAGTGCCAGACTGTGCTTGCAAAGTTGGAACTGCCCCACTTTATAGAAACACCCTTTGTGCACAGACGCATTGTAGGCTACTCTGCAGATTCAGGAAACAGTCCTCCATAAAATGCACTGCACATGTGTAAATATTTGGGTTGAACTATTCTGGAACAGTGTTGTAAATACAACTTAACCACTGATTTCTAGTTGTGTCCTCTTTTGGAAGACCAAACAAAGTAGTTTCGCTTTCACAATGAAACACAGCGTCTCCACAACCGGGGCGGCGGTGGCAACAATACTACAGCGAGAATAAAGGTTACGCCTTTTTTCTTTGCGTAAACATTTGGGTGGTGTTATGCAAATCTTCCCACATAGCGATGTAGACATGTGGGGGCATGTTTAAACGAGGCGTTTTAGGGGGGCGTGGACAAGTCTTAACGTTTATAAAGAATATCTCTTTGGGTTTGAGACTTTAGTCTTTGCAACTTTAGGGATCTTATCTATGTACGAACAGCTTGTAACACTCCAAAGAGAAAGGAAAATTTGAAATTGCATCATATGACCCCTTTAAGTGAACTAGTGAACTCCAGTTTGGTTTTTAATTGCACTACTGTACTGTTAACCCTACTCATATCCTAACCCCAACAGCAGCAAATATCATCCACATTTAGCAGAAAAACATATTTGTTCATTGTATTACATTTTAAAGCGAATTATATAAAGGGGCACCATCAATCTTATTTGAATAAGCTCAATGAAAATTCTGTCATCATTCCAAATCTACATGATTTTCCTTTGGAGAATTTTTGAAGAATGTTCACGTTGCTCTTTTCCATGTAAAGAAAGTATACTGTGACCAAAAGCTGTCAAGCTCCAAAAAAGAACACAAACATAACATAAATGTAGTCAAAATTAGCAATTCTAAAACTTTTTTAATACTTTCATTTGGCCACCTTAAATGTTTGCTGAGGTCACCGAACTGAAAACCACTGTTCTATGATTTCGTAGGTGGGGGGAGTGAATGTACAGCGCTCTCTTCCACCTTCAATACCACGACCTGGGCGCCGCAGCATAAATGGCTGCCCACTGCTCTGTGTGTGTGTGTGTGTGTGTGTGTGTGTGTGTGTGTTCACTGCTGTGTGTGTGCACTTGGGTTAAATGCAGAGCACTAATTCCAAGTATGGGTCACTCACCATACTTGGCCACATGTCACTTTCACTTTAAGACTATTTTTCTTAACACGCTTAAGTAAAGTGCACTTTTTAATCATGTCAAATTAAAAGATCTAGTTTAGTTTAAGTACATTTTAAATCATGTTAATGAGATGTTGTCATGCTTTAACGGAGTACTTTCATTTTGACGTAAAGTGCTTGATTATAATTGTGACTTCAATGGTCAAATATATTATTTTGGTAATATATTTAAACGTATTAAATTCCAACTTCATCATTACAAATAAGCAATTAACTTGTAACTCCTAAATGTAACTAAACTAATTCAGTTTAAACCAATAGAAAAAAAGAATTAAAAAGACCAATCCAATAGAGTACAGTACTTTTTATGTAATATTGTAAAGATTTTCCTGCTGTTCTCTGAACACAGTTTACACATAGTTCTAGAGAAATGACAACAAATATAGGCCCTGATAGTGGAGCAGTTTTGCTAAACAAAAGGCTGAAGACGGGTGTAAAAACAAAGAGCTAACAAGCTAACTCAAAAGATGTGTTCTCTTATAAGATTCCTCTCTATTCACAAACCTCTACGTACAAACAAAGTTTACATCTCCTTAAAAGACTGATAAAAGGAGCAATAAATTCAAAAGAGTTTTCTTGTCCCATGGGCACAGGTCCCAGTGCACGCCAGATTAGCAATGTGACTTAAAAAGTGTTCATTTTTGCATTACTAGCCAGTTTATTCTGGTAACAGCCCTGGAATGCATTCCCTCTTGTTGGTTGTGCCTGAAATAACCCTTTAAATCTAAATGCTGCCACTGTGACTTAATACAGAAGGAGCCTCCCTCGTGTGCTTAACTTAAAGGGATAGTTCACCCAAAAATGAACATTCGGTCATCATTTACTCCACCTCATCACAAAAGAAGGAATTTTAGAAAATGTTTCAGTGTTTGTATGTTCACACTTTTGGACCCCACTGACCTTTGTTGCATGAACGAAAACAGTTGAAACATTCTTGAAAATATCTTCTTTTGTGATCCATAGAGCCATACAGGTTTGGAACGACATTAAGGTGATGCGAAAATCATTTGGGCGAACTGTCCCTTTAAGATCAAGTTTGTTTTCTTTTTATTGTATCTTTGTCTGTTTATCAGTCAAACTTGGAAATGAGTGGCGACACGAGAAACTGAGAAGTCAAAGAGAACACTCCACCCTTAAAACACTGCCAGCTTTTTATGTGGCAGGCTAAACTGCGGGCAGCTGTTCAGACAAAGGATCTGAGTGGGCTCAGCAATTGTAATTCAGTGTAAACAGTCCATAACAGTGACAATTGTTTCCAGCTTGGAGGTACTGTAACACATCTCTGGCATGATGCCACGCAGGGGCCGCTTGAGTGGTCCAGTGGGCAGTTTGCCCTAAAGGGCCAAAGCATGTACTTACAACCGTGTTGATTTCCTGATGCTGATTTTTCCAGATGGTTTTAAAGGTGACTGATTTAGAAACTCCACACTTTGATTTATTCTTGTCATTCTAAGCAAACAGTTCCATTTTTGTTCTATGCATTTCCTCGTGACTTACTGAATTAACAAGAATAAAACAACTTTATCAGTTTTTCATTGTGGTTGTGTTTATTACATATTACATATTGCCCTAGTTAAACTCAATAATTTAAAATCTTAAAATTTCAGAGAATATATACTAATTGTTGCACAAAGCACAAAAATAATGATTTAATGTGAAAATGAAAACTGTGATTTGGTGCAATTATTTATTTATTTTGCACTGATCTTCAACCATAAAACATTTTGAATGGACATATGTTTTCCTATATGAAAAAAAGTACCCATATTATAGAAATTATACTCTTTAACCTTTTAAGTGCCACCCCCCCATTTTTGAATATAGATGTGAAAGTGCGCTATTCAAACTCAAATTGTAATAATTCATAAACGCTTTGGAATACAGACCTAAGGTTGGACTCTTTTTTAAGAAGACAATCTGCAGATTATTGCAGAAGTGGAACCATTTCAAAATATTAAAGTATCAAAAAGTTAAAGAAGTTTAAATTTACTGTAAAGCAAATGCACTGTACCATTTTTATTTCATTATTATTTTTCGAAATAATCCAAAATTGCTATAAAATTAAAGCCTTATGTCTAAATAAGTTATGTTCCAAATTTGAAGTTGAGATTTAAAAAAAATTTAGGTTCCTGAGAGATTGTATTTAGGGCGTTATACCACAAACAGCCACCGGGTGCCATCAAAACTCCATTGAATTTTTTTAATGCATTTTTCTGTCACAAATGTCTAAATATCTCTGTCAATATTACTTCTATCACAAAAATGGAATCTTGAGACTCAGACCTTTCCGACGATATGTATTTTGTCAAGATTCTAAAAAGTTTTGATTCTAAGAGACCATAATACATTTTGTAATATGTCACCTGACTCCACCCACTAAAGGGGAGGAGACCGCCAAAAGATTTTAAAGTACCAATTCCATTGTAACGCAACGTCTGATTTCAAAATGGTTTTCACGGGGATGCATTTTGAGGTTTTAAGCTTTCAAATGATATGATTATTACTAATATGTGACAGAGAAAAAAAGACAACGAAAGAAAGAGCGCCACTGGGCCCACCAGTGGGCCGGTGGCACTTAAGAGGTTAAGAAAGTTATACTTAAGTGTGTTTTCCTATATGAAAAAGTACATATACATATATTACAGAAATTACTTTAAAAACGTTATACTTAAGTGTGAAATGAATGTTATATTTTTTGACACTTAATGCATGCCTATTGCAATTAAATGAAAATGTATTAAAGTTTACAATTATATTAAATGCAATTAGCAATTTTCGACCCATTAAGGACTTTTTACACAGAATGTATTGACAAGCATGTATGGTAAACTAAAATAGGCCTATACCTTAATGTAATTTCTATTGAAACTTGTATGTCATGTTTTTAAATACAGTTTATATTTATTTTATTTACATACAGTAATTCTGAAACTTTTTAGGGTCTTTTTTTTCAGAGCAATTATAATATGTACATACAAAATGGCACCGTTTTCTCATCTGTAATTGGGCGGGCCCAAGTGAATAGAGGTTGCACACAGTAAATTGTGCTGCTATACATACACAATGTGCATTTCTGTATTTTAAGAAACTGCGCCTGTTTGTTGGAAATGTCTTGGACTTTGGGTTTTGAAAGGGTTACAGACCTGAAGCTGGGATAAGACTGGCGATCCAGAACTATTTGTCAGGTTTTATGAACGATAATGGACAGAGCTTGTTTACTCAGCTGAGTTTCCCATGACAAATGCAGTCCAAATCACTGTGCGTAGTCACGGACACGGTGCAGTATGTTCTTTTGCTTTCTACTATAACAAAACAAAGCTGAAAAAAAGTATAAAACAATACATAATTTGCCATTGTTCTTTGTATGTGTGTGCCATATGGAAACAATTGTCTTAAATATTGTGAAAGAGTTTGTGTATGTGTGTCTGTGTGTTTCTGCTTGTCTGTGTTTATTAAAAATGCAATGCAAATGCAAATATCTTGTAGAGTTCTAAACTATGCAATGTCAACACTGTGCAATTCGTTGGAAGTTTTTCACATGCACTTTTATTCAGAGACCTTTTTCTGGCCACAAATGTTTATGCAAAAATATGCAATTTGCACATATGATTTAACCTTAAAATGTTTCATTGCTTGTGTTTTTTTCTCTAGCTGTTAAAGCTAAACAGATATTGTTTTATTACTACTTTTTCTGTATGTATGAATTAAACAAATTATTGCACATACAGCCTCAGCTGTCAATCTCTGCCACTTCTCTTAGTTAAGCTGATCAAATGGTTTCTGAGCGTCCTGACGTCCTCATCTAGACTTCAAATCTGCCTGCCCACAATGGTCTCTCAGCTCCCTCGAGTGCTAGACTTCGAGGACATTAAGTGCCGTCTTGTGTCTGTTGTCACTCTAGACAATCGATGTTTCTTGCTTGTTTGATTGTCATCAGGTTAATGATTTATTTATACCATGTGTTTATGTGAAAGGCTGCCTTTTTCATCCCTAAAATCTCAGCATTTCGCTGGAATCCACACATGGAGGCAATATGACGCAGACTCTTGAGAAATGGACCCTGAATTGGAGATGACATCAGGAAAGCGTTGGCCAAACCTCCGCTTATGTCCGCTGTCCATCACAAAGATGAGCGTGATGGAGTCAGGATGCCAAAGTGCTGCAGGATTAACAGACTTTCAAGGATGCCTCCTTTCTGCCATTTTGAATTTGGGCTATGAAGGATCACAGTGTTTTCTGAAGACGTTGCGATGTTGTTTTTGACTGCAGTTGTTAGGCTTCACGTCCTCTTTTTGAAGGGTGTACTGGAAATGTCCATTAAGTTTTGACAGAGACATTTGATGAGCTTTGTCCCAGATTCCAGAGCCAGAAGTTGAAAGACAGAGTGACTTTGTGTTATTACTAGCTGCAACTTAAATCCTGTTGTCAGACTCAGTTCCTGCTTTTGACTTACAATTCACAAATTATGTTATAAATATCAAATATATCTATTAAAGCAATATCACACATGCAAAAGTATGTTATGCACATACATCATTTGGCCGTAGGCATGAGGCCGAAATTTAGTTGTGCAATCCAAGAAAACGTGTCTCATTCACTAATAAATGAGTGGATGATTTCATACCATGCTTGTACGCACAGGAGAACTTTTCACAAAAAGAGTTTAGACATTTGTAGAAAACACACCCATTTCCGTATAAGGGCTTTCTGCACAACCTTTCCTTTACAGCATTTCATCACTCTCAGAAAACATATGACACTCTCTTTTCATCTGAGAGAACACGCAGCAAGGTCCTTGAGCAATTCAAAGTGTAACATCCTCAAAACAAGTCCCCAGTCCTATCCCCAATCACATTTACCAAAATTTTGCACAATGGTAAAAAAATATATATATTTTAATGCAGATTTTGCATTATGTTTAAGGTTATCCACACAAATTTGCTGTGTTGACAATAAATGCTGCATTGTCCATTGACAGTGAACAAACTGGTTGAGTGAATGACTCAGTGACTCATTTATAAAGACAATAGCTGTATTCGAAATCACCTGCATTCACTATTCCCTTCTCTACTAATATAGTCCAAAGAATGAGTAAATGATAACAAATGTAGACATCTGGACAGTGCCAGCAGTGCGGCAGACACAATCTTCTGGTGAGACACAGGAATTAATTCACTGTGACGCTCACAGTGCACAGTGGTATTTTCTAGAAGCTGCCCATTTGGGGGTAACGCATTACAAGTAACGCGAGTTACGTAATCAGATTACTTTTTTTCAAGTAACTAGTAAAGTAACGCATTACTTTTTAATTTAGAAGGAAATATCCGAGTTACTTTTTCAAATCAGTAACGCCAGTTACTTTGTTTCCCATGTCTTGACTGACAGCTCTCGTGTTGCCAAGTTGGGAGAAATCGGGAGTAAGTACAGAGTGTGAACATGATGTTACTGTAGTTCTAGACTGAATGTCAACATGTATTTACTCATCTCACCTGCACAAAAACAGATTCAGTATTCCTCAAAATGAATAAAAACAGTCAAATACAAACTCAGGATATGATGTAAACCTGCAATAATTCAATATTTTAAATATACTTGATGTATTTAATCCCATTTTATTAACCAGTGTCTTCGCTTATGACATTCGATGATCTAATTCAACCATACTAATAAGCAAAAATGACTTCAGATAAACAACAACATTTGGGTTTAATTTTTTTATTGCTGAAGATGTTGAACTTTCTTCTCCTGCATTCTACTGTACAGACGTGAATTTACATTTCCTTCAGCCTGAGGCTTATTCATTTCACTTTTGGTGTGAAAGGGCTTTTACTTCTGCAAAACAGAACTTTATATATTAAAAACAAGCAAGCAAGCAAGCCCTGCCCAGATTTAAAAAGTAACGCAAAAGTAACATAACGAATTACTTTCCATAACTAAGTAACGTAATTAGTTACATTTATATGGAGTAACGTGATATTTTAACGCATTACTTTTAAAAGTAACTTTCCCCAACACTGGTTATATACTCCTTAATGAGTGCACTCTATAATATCCACTATGGTTTCAGACATCATTCCTCTCAAATAGTGAACTATGTAAGGGTATTGGGAGCGATTTACATTTACATTTAGTCATTTAACAGCGACTTACAAATGAGGACAATGGAAGCAATCAAAATCAACAAAAGAGCAATGATATGCAAGTGCTATGGCACAGCTCATTAAGTCTAACACAGTACACGTAGCAAGGTTTTTTTTTTAATTATATAATAAATAAAAAATAAAAAAACAGATAGAATAGAAAAAGAATAGAGCAAGCTAGAGGCCCTTTTTTGCTTTTTGTTAATTGTATAATAAATAAAAAGAAAACAGATAGAAAAACAATAGAGAAGCTAGTGTTAGTTAGTTTTTTTTTAAATAATAGAATTAGAATAGAGAGGGCTAGAGTTAGAGAGTCAAATAAAGATGGAAGAGATGTGTTTTTAGGGACTCAGCTGCTGGGATTGAGTTGGGCAGGTCATTCCACCAGAAGGGAACAGTTAATGTAAGAGTCTGTGAAAGTGATTTTGTGCCTCTTTGAGATGGCACAATAATGCGTCGTTCACTTGCAGATAATAAATAAAAAATAAAAAAACAGATAGAATAGAAAAAGAATAGAGCAAGCTAGAGGCCCTTTTTTGCTTTTTGTTAATTGTATAATAAATAAAAAGAAAACAGATAGAAAAACAATAGAGAAGCTAGTGTTAGTTAGTTTTTTTTTAAATAATAGAATTAGAATAGAGAGGGCTAGAGTTAGAGGGTCAAATAAAGATGGAAGAGATGTGTTTTTAGGGACTCAGCTGCTTGGATTGATTTGGGCAGGTCATTCCACCAGAAGGGAACAGTTAATGTAAGAGTCTGTGAAAGTGATTTTGTGCCTCTTTGAGATGGCACAATAATGCGTCGTTCACTTGCAGAACGCAAGCTTCTAGAGGGCACATAACTCTGAAGTAATGAATTTAGGTAAAGGGGTGCAGAGCCAGTGGTGGTTTTGTAGGCAAACATTAATGAAAGTAAATTAATTGATTTCAGCACAGCCAATCACTTGTTTTGTTACTGAATGAATGAATGTTATTTTGAACTATAGTTGAATGAATAACTAAATGACTCATTAAGACGGTCACGTGCTGCCTACTTGCGTAACAATGTAGCACGCCGAAAAAGTCAGTGAAATATCTCCAACACTAATACAGATTGAAAGTCTGTTTGGAACATGCAAACACTGACAAGTGGAATGTTTAATAATGTTAATTTAAATACAAAGAATCATAAACTGACAAGGGTTCACAGATGGTATTAAGCTAGTCACTAAGCTACGTATTTCACTTCCATGGGTCTACCATTGTGTTTTGAACATGTCCCATGGTAGACCCATGATATTCCTTGAATTACCAAGAAGTACAATATAAATACTAATCCAAATTCAATACCATGGTAGTTTAAATCTTTATAAGGCTGTGTCATACCACATTTGGCCAGCACTATGGTATAATCAAAGTATAATGCCAAAGCCTTCTGTGAGGCAAATCACGTTAAGGTTATGCAATTATGTGTGGAATATCTGCATATCCGAATATCTTCATATTAATCTTCTTTTCTGGTTTACACCAGTTCAGTTTGTCAGCAATATATTAGCAAACTGGAATGAGGTACTATTGACTTGGATAGCCATTTAATCATTTTAGTTGAAAGCAACAGGCCTACATTTGTATTTATTTGGCAATCTTAAAAGTACAGTTAATAACCATATAGCTCAGTCTGAGGTTTCTAATTCAAAGGCTGATGATTAATACAAAATTCGACATATTTCTGTCTTCTAACTGCTGTAATACATCTCTCCTTTTTTTGTTTTCTTTTTTAAGGTAGGCTACAGAACTGGATTAGCCCTATAAATTGTAGTCACTAATCTAGCTACTTTGTTATGGTTCAGAGTAACATGTATTTATTTGAAGAAATAAAGAATTCGACTGTTCTGCTTAAACAATTTTATGAATCACGTGCATTGGGTTGCACTTGGCTGGTTACGTTTATGGGGAAAAACTACATTTCCCATGATGCCCGCACACGACGTCATGCCCGCCTCTTGACGCACAATACGCGTCACCGTAGTAACTGGCCGATGCGCTGCTGTTTGTCGATTAGCGCTGGAGAGGCGGAAGGGGCTGAGGGTTTCTGTTATTATCGGTAACAGTTATCCGAGTCCACCTGTGTGTCAGTCATAGTGCGGACTGGACGACGCGATATTGTGGCGGAGAGCCCGTGCTAAAGCGCCGAGATGTTGAATATGTGGAAAGTCAGGGAGTTGGTGGATAAAGCGTGAGTATGCCCGGGCTTTTGCTTTCTAAAGAGCTTGTGTGTCGATGCAGAGGCCGCGGATCCCGTGACGTCACACTCCCTCAGCTGATCACGAGCGCCACACGATTAATATAACATTATAATCTCTTTTATTTCACTACTTTATGACCCCTTCCCGATCATGTGTGTTCTTCTATTACATTTACATAATTCCACGCTGTTCTGCACGCGTGTTTCTTTTTTTTTTTCTTGGCTGTGTTTCAAACCCCAGTGAGTTGCCTACCTAGGCAGCATCTTTGGGTAACGTTACGACAGCAGCGTGCAGCAATTTGGGCCATAATAGGCGCGTTTTCCTTGCCTATAATGCTCTCAAAATGTTGACTAGGCAGACAGCTCACCAAGCTTACAGATATAACCTTAACCTTACGTTACCAGTTCATTCTTCTTGTCAACAGTGTTATCCTGCTAAAACATCTTAGTAGTCAGCAGCACATGAGCTTGCACGGTCTCTGACAGCATTTCTCCTTATCTTATGTACAGTCACATATGTTTTATTTGTGTGTATAATGTTGAAGAATGTGTTGAATGTTAAACCGTTAACCGGTTACAGGCCCGTTATACATGCTAGCTAATTAGCCTATTAGCTTAGCTAAAGTCACCATTATAAATTCGTATGGGAAATATTATATAAAGGCATCGCTCAACCTTAACGTTACAGCACAGACTTTGATTTGATCAGATTTGACGATATAACTATCATCTCTAAAATTACGACGCCAAAATGACCTTAGTATCACTTTATACTCTGTGGGCCTTGTTTTTCTCCATCACGTTAACGCTAGGTGGTCTTCACCTGAAAAAATGAATTTTTCAGGTGAAGTTTCAGTAAGTTTAATCCTTCAACTGTTTTATTTTACAAGTGATGGCAGAACTTTGTGATGCAAATTGACGAGAAACATCAATATTAGTCTTGATTTTAAAACTAAACGTGATCTTATTAGGGTGAGAACTGTATCTAACTTCTTGGTTAGCCTAATGAAACACTGGGTGTCTTTTCACAGAAAGTTTCCAAAAAGTTAGTGCATGGCTATGTGCTTTTCTTGGTCACAAATTTTTTAAACGATAAAGAAACAGTTTGTTTATGTATAACATTTAAGTAGCAGGTTATAGTGGGAAGAGGAAAATGGTTAGCATTGATTCATTGCATTTTTTTTCCGTTTTCATTTGCTTTATTTCACAAAGTGTGTACTTGGAAATCTATGCAATTTCATTATGCAAATCAATCCTTTTTCACAATATTTACACAGAAATAGTGCATTATTCACTAACAAGGCTGTTGATTGACTAGCCAGCAAAAGAATGGTTCACTTACTCTGCAAAATAAGCACAATTACTGGTCAAAGTGATAATCTCAAAATGGTCAACAATCATTCAGTCATTCATTCATTCATTTATTTTACACTGTCTCAAAATGAGTCATAATGACTAGAGGTTTTGCCGATTAATCGGCACCGATAGTTGATTGCTGAAACTATCGGTTATCGACAAAAATCCATGCCGATAGTTTTCCGTGTGTGTGATACCGGTGAGTTCTCCTAGACTCAGCGCTGCGCTTTTATTTTGATTAGATAATCAAGTGTTCAAGAATAGAAGAAGTTAAAGTGTGAGAGTATGCATACAATATCCATATGCATATCATTTTAATGCTATAGCCTTTGTGTATATATTTAAAGATGTGCGTCTTTAAGCATGACAGTTGAAATGAAATGGTAACACTTTAAAATAAGAGTCCATTTGTAGCATTAAGATTAATGAAAGCTGTGTAAGTATTGTTCCTTGTTAGAGTGTTAATTTCAACATTTACTATTACCAATTTTTTTTTTTTTTTTGGTACTGTTTTTGTTAATAAAGCACTATTTTAGTTTTTGTTCAGTATCAATTTTAAAACTATTGGTTAATTAATCGGTATCGGCCAGTGTGGTCCAACCTAGCTATCGGTATCGGCAGAATCCACTATCGGTCGACCTCTAATAATGACTGTTTATCTGTTGATAGCATTAATATGTAATCCAAAAACCAAAAAACAGCTTAAAGTCTTAAAGGTTCATTATTTATCCATTAACAAGGCTAATTGGTGAATTGTTAAAGACCTTTCATATCCTTCATTACGAGTTGGAAAAAAACTGTAAAAATGGTCTCTGAAAGACTATCTTAAAATCTTTGCTGCGACATTCCCATAAAACTTATTTGATTGTGTAAACTTGAGTTTAAATGTACAACTGAAGTAGTTGGTGAAAACTAACCACATATTAACCTTTCACAAATACTGGTGAGATATTAACGTCTGTGGAGAAAAAGCATAAACGGCCATATGTCTATACATTTTTAAGACAAGAGTTTTGTGCTATAGGCATAGCTATAAAATACAAAAATCTACATATTCAAACAATATATAACTTGAGTGACATTTTTCAATCATAGCAGAGGAACTATCAACTGGACAGTCGTTGTTGCGGTGTACATTTAAATGGTTTAATGCAATTAAAATAACGTTTTTATAGTGGTATAAAAATGAATTAATTTTAGTAATTATGAATAATAATATTTTTACCAAAACATTTTAAAGTGTGTAAAAATACACTTTTGAGTTGTTGTTCAAGTGATATATTGAAGTGGACAGTTTTCAGATAGTATAAAATATAATGTTTATATTCATGATCTCGGTAAGTACTGCTCAAGCAGTTTTCCTGCTTATAATTTTTCTGACTCAAATTTTTTTTCTGTGTATCTGTTGCTCAAACAAGTTCTGCAGTCAAGTTACTGTAATGGATGCCACAGCTGAAGGCATCTTTTAAGCATGCATGAATTCTGCTGAAAAGAGGTGGATATTGATATAGCTGGCCTTTTCATTGGCATTCATTGTGCATTGGTGGGTTTGGCTTCTTTGTTTGTCCTTGCAGTGGTACCCATGATAATAAATAAAAGAATCATCAAGTTTTGTTACGCTTGTTAGCTTGGTGCAGGCAGCGTTTGTTCCATTCAGTGTGATTGTTTGTGGTGTAACATATAATGTGGTGCAGCATGGTGATGTTTCTAATTCATTTAGGGCTGGATAAATGGAATGTACTGCTAGCTAAATTGAATTTTCAGCATTGCCGCAAGGGGCGCTGATAGTGGCATTTGTGTAAACGGTTTTCTACAGTCATTTTCCTCTTTTTGGTCATTTGCTGTAAATGTTTGTCACTCATTCTGCACTGCACTGCCAAAATGCAGTAACTATTTTCTCAAAATTGTTGATGCTTCTCTAGTTGTGCTAAAGTGGAAAAGAGAGTGTGAAAATTGAATCAATCAAAAGCAATGAAGTTAATGTATTTTGATTTTGTATGGTAGGATGCATGTGTGTTAAAATTAGGGATGCAGCGATACCACTTTTATCAGAACGAGTCCGATACGATACTTTAATTTTTGGTACTCGCCGATACTGATACCTGTATTTTCATTGCAATTATTATATATATATATATATATATATATATATATATATATATATATATATACAAAATGATAGTAATAATATTAAAATATGAATCATGTAGCTGGCTCCATTTAGCAAACATATATTTCCTTTAGTCATTTTCACATATAATCATACCTGTTAAAATGTATTGTATAAGCTTTTGTTACTTTCACTGTTCATTGTATGAACAGTTCATAGAGCATATGGTATTTCTTAAATTTAATGGCATATTAGAGCTGCTTGACTGCAGCGGCTCAATACTGTGATCACAAGACGTTTTCCTAAAATAATGCAGGGATGGAACCACTCGTTATATTATACGATAGGCCTGGGCGATAAAACTATATCGATATTTATCGATGGTACACCTTCTTCGATGACGATAGAAAAAATGTTTGATATAGCACACGATATAGGCACGTGCTATGAGTGACGCAGACAGCACACACAAACACGAACACATGCTGAAATGAGTGTTGTGCCTGCCTGTGATGAGGAGACTGTGAATAAAGAATGAATATTAGTCGAATTTAAAATAAACATTTGCATTTGAATGTTAGGTGTTCATCAGGGAGCGTTATCAGTGGCGCGCGAGATGCGGTGATGTAAGTGACGTTGTTGCATTTTAATGTTTTGTTAGTCTAGCCCACGAGATGCCCCGTTGCTGCGTTATTCATTCAAAATACTAGAGAAATATAGAAGCTCAATGCGGAGAAGATCTTGATTAGGTGAAAACCGAAACCAAGCCATTCACACAGAATGCATATTCAGCGCATTTTTTAGACGGACAAATATTACTGCTGCGCTCGCGTCTCACAGAAGAGATGTAGCCATGCAAAGTTAAAACAGTTTGAACTTTTAGAAAACACGCCGCGAATTTGTGGAGGTTTATTCCTTTTCACCGCGTCTCATGATTTAAATGCAATCTGTGTGAATGAGCTTCGGCTCTTTGGATTAAGCAATGCATAAATACATGATGCTATTTTGTTCATAATTGTTTATGCAATTTACGAAATTATATTTGATTTTTATGAGTTAATTTAGACGTAATGCACGTTTTTTAGTAAGGAGTTACTTCCTTGCGTTGACAATTCAAATGCATTATTTTGACATTCTCCTCTTTGACCAGCATTCATCCCAGTCACCACCTGTTCTTCATCAGTGGCCTAAAAAGAGAACAACATTTGAAAAAGAAAACATTTAATTAAAATCTATCCATCTTCAGATAGAGGTGCAACCACATCAGTAAGGATTGGTAAATAGTCTGTTTTATAATTTCAACCACTTTGTGTGGTTGTTTAATGTCTCTGTCTACCACAGCGTTCTAGTGTGAGGGCATGTAATAGGAATGGGCGATATCTTATCGTTTGCGATATACCGGTAAAAATTCTCCCCACGATAAGAATTAGTCTTCCTGCGATAATAACGATAAAGTCTAGTTGTTGACATATTTCTGTGTGCGACCGTGCGGACCGACATCACGGAAAGCGGACGTGAAATTGAGGAGGAGTAGCCTATATCGCTAAATGAGGAGCTCGAGCTGTAACTGGTTTGGTTAGGGCTGTACCGTGCACGAAAAATCGGTCTGAATAAATGTACTACAGTAGCATGTGTGCGATACAGTTTTGCATGTGTATGAGCCTGTTTACAAAACTGTTGTCCAACAAAGATATAATTTATTGACATGCTTTTTCTCCTAATTAACTTAATGACATAGTCGAGTGTTTGAAATACTTTTTTGTGACCAGACATGGTTTCATATTACAGAATGATAGTATTATATACAGTGATAAAGGTCATGTCGATTAACATTGCATTATAAATATACTTTCCTTATAAAAATACCAGAGATTGAAGAACACAGATAAACCATATATTTTGTGCAGTCGTATGTTTATTTTCCTCAAGTTTCATCAGTTAAAATGCCTCTACCTCTCTTGTGCGTTTTATTCAGCGATAACTGGATACCTTCCTGGAGCGTCGTCAGTAGTATTTCTTCTGCTATGGATATGTGGAGTTTCTGTGCAAGAGCACCTTCAGGCTTCCAGTATGAATTAAACCGTCTTTACATTACGTGTGAACTCATTAACCTCTTAAGACCCCGCAAAACATTTTAGGATTTTTTTTTTATGTCATTACATTGTTTAGAGCATTCAAAAAAAAAATAATAATAATTTTTCATTCATAAGTTATGCTACGTCCTTGGTAGAGGACATCGGGACTCAATTTCTTAAAAAAATTAAATAAAAAGACATGCATGAACATGCATAAGCAAAAAAAATATATATATTTTTTTAAATCACCAATGCATTTTTAGTTTTTAGGATTTTTTTTTTTACCAAACTTTGTATAAAGATAATTCTCAACTATGTTATAACAGATTGATTTGATATACCATTTTTCTTTCTGCAAAATGTGTGTAAAGCTTTTCATAATAATATATAATATTTCATAGGAATATTGAAATATATTTTCTTTCCCTATTCTTTTTTGTCTCCCAAAATGCGTTATAAACATGCTTTTAGTCCCGGTGTCCTCATATGAGGACATGTATGAAATCAATGTCCTGTTTCATAAAGTTATATTTTGATTTGAAACCCCATAACATTTTCCTGAGATGTTGATTTATGACACGCAGTTTAAAAATGTGTCCGATTTAAATAATTACAAAATATTATTATATTTCCATAAGAGTGTCACTAAATTAATATCAGACACATTTGAAGACGAAGGAGAGGGGGTGGTCATGGTGAAACATCCAAACATTTAGTATCTCTGAAAAGCCCTGAATGTGCACTGTACAGGACATCCAGACTGTGGCATGTATAGTCTCAGAGAAATTCACTACAATATAATGTCCTCATATGAGGATGCAGGGTCTCAGGAGGTTAATGCTCATCCTATGTTGAGTAAAAATAGGAAAGATAATACTTTTCTTAAAAGAAACAGGATTCCCTGAATTATTGTCATTGATATCGTTATCGTAATAAATACCAGAAATATCGTGATATATTTTTAAGCCCATATCGCCCACCCCTAGCATGTAATATTGTTTAAATAAATATATTGCTTTCAGAAATCTGCTACTTTACTGAAACATTAAAACAGATATGACATTTATGCCGCTTTTCCACTGCATGGTATGGCACGGTACGGCTCGGTACGGTTCACTTTTTGGGGGTTTTCCACTGGGTACAGTACCTGGTACCTGGTACTTTTTTTAGTACCACC